>NC_052150.1:48171032-48472828 GCF_902713615.1 Scyliorhinus canicula
TGGTGTGTGTGGGGTGTGTGTGTGTGTGGGGGGTGTGTGTGTGTGGGGGTGTGTGTGTGTGGGTGTGTGTGTGTGTGGTGTGTGTGTGTGTGTGTGGTGGGGGGGGGGGGGTGTGTGTGTGGGTGGGGGGGGGGGGGGGGGGGGGCTAATGACTGTATGAGGACCGAACACCTGATGTTGAGTTTTTATTATTTTTCTCAGATTTAGTGGTTAAAATGCTTGCTCCTTCTTTGACTCAAGAAACCTTATTTGATTGACCCATTCTTAATCACTACTCAACTAGCTAAATACAATCTGATTTGGAAAAGGCATATCATGGTAAAGCAAGGAAACTTAAACCTTTGTTGTGACTAATCGAGGAGCTTGAATGGAGGGGAGCCAGTTTGTTCCGTTCCACCTGATTGGAACACATACCTTATCTTAATTCATTAATAATTCCTATTTTTATCTAAATAATTTAACAATGAATGGACAGTGGTCACTGGATAGACATATGGATGAAAATGGAATAGTGTAGGTCAGATAGGCTTCAGATGGTTTCCACAGGTCGGCGCAACATCGAGGGCCGAAGGGCCCGTCCTGCGCTGTAATGTTCTATAATGTGGTGAATGTGTAACTAGTAATTCACACTACCTTACTGTTGTCCCTGTGGGCCCCATCTGTGAGCCATGTGCGGCTCTGCCCACTGGGGGAGATGAGTAGCATGTACAGGGCTCCGCCCTCGGCTCCGCCCCCTTTAGGGAGTATAAATGCTGCGGTCCTGCGAGACCGCCCTCAGTATCGTTGCAGTCGCAGGCAGGCTCAGTTGTAAGCCGATTTAAAGCCACAGTTTACTCCAACACGTGTCTCAGAGTGAATTGATGGTCGCATCAATTTAATCGACTTAAAGAACGACAATGGAATCAGCCCTCAAACCTGACTGGAAGGAACTCGATCCACAGGCAGCAGAGGTAAAGGAAATTTTTTTGCATTGGTCTTCGGTGTTTCAAGGCCTACCTGGCTGTGTCGATGACTTCCTCCGTACAGATGAACAGAAACTCAGTCTTCTCCACGCACGGCGTGAACCATCGTATTTCTACTCAACTTGATGAAGCTGAATCTTACACTGAGGCCCACGCGATACTCGACCGCCTGTACGTGCGGCCCGGTGAACGAAGTCTACGCTGCGACACATCTTCACAACTGGTCGCCAGCGCCCTGGGAAGTCGCTAGATGACTATTTACGTGACCTCAAAGCCCTAGCACGTGACTGTAACTACCAGGCCGTGACAGCCACTCAGCACATGGAACTCGCCGTCCGAGATGTGTACGTTGCGGGGGTCCGATCAAATTATGTGCAGCAGGGTCTTCTTGAGAAAGGGGCCCAGGACCTGGAAGACACAGTAAAACTGGCGACCTCGCTGGAGGTCGCTTTTCCAAAGCCTAACTGCGTTCCCGGCCGATCACGCGACCCCATCGTGGACCCCGACCAAAGGCTGCCCCAGGTCTGCGCCGCGCGGCCACCCGCCCACAACGGAGGACTATCATGCCATTTTTGCGGCCAGCCCCAACACCCCGGCAGCAATGCCCGGCCCGCAGCGCGAGCTGCAGCAGTTGCGGGCGAAAGGGACACTTCACTAATGTCTGCCTGGCCAAGTCGAAAACTCAAACTCTAACTTGAACACTCGCTTCTCCGACTCTCAGGCCCGCAGACCCGCAATGTAGCAGCGTGTCTGCCGACTCTGCCTCCACACAACATGTGCGACTCACGGGGGCCGCCATCTTGGCCATCCTCCCCCACGCGGCCGGCCATGTGCGATCCATGGGGGCCGCCATCTTGGGCACCATCGTCCTCGCCGCTCGCCACGTGTGATCCATGGGGCCGGCCATCGTGGGCACCATCTTCCTCGCCGCCCGCCACCTGCGATCAACGGGGGCGGCCATCTTGGCCATCACCCGCTATGCCACTCGAAGATTACGACCTTCGTTGACAGCCATTGCGGGGCCGCTCCAACACCGCCGACCACACCACCGACTATCCTCAACTCGGCGCAGTCACCTTGGGCCAGTCGTGGCCCAAGCACCTCAAGAGCTCTATGATGTCTGTCCGGATCAATGGATACGAGACACCGTGCCTGTTCGTTTCCGGGAGCACTGAGAGCTTCGTTCACCCGGATCTGGTAAGGCGCTATTCGCTCCCGATATTCGCTCCCGACACAGCAAACAATCTCCCTCGCCTCGGGGTCGCACTCAGTCCAAATACAGGGGCGCACTACTACGACTCTGACCACACAGGGGCCGATTACACTAATTTCCAACTGTATGTGCTCCCAGATCTCTGCGCCCCTCTCCTCCTGGGACTGGATTTCCAGTGCAACCTCAGGAACCTAACACTCAGCTTAGGCGGACCCCTTCCCCCACTCACTATATGCAGCCGAGTAACTCTGAAAATCAACCCCCCCTCCACTCTTCGCTAATCTCACTGCCAACTGCAAACCAATGGCCACTCGCAGCAGGAGGTATAGTTTACAGGACAGGGTGTTTATCAGATCCGAAGTCCGGTGTCTCTTGCGTGAGGGAGTCACAGAGGCCAGTAATAGCCCCTGGAGAGCTCAGGTGGTGGTCGTCAAACCGGGGAAAAGCTCCGGATGGTGGTTGATTACAGCCAGACCATTAACCGGTTCACGTACCCCCTCCCCCGGATTGCGAACATGGTAAATCAGATCGCACAGTACCGCGTGTTCTCCACGGTGGATTTGAAGTCTGCATACCACCAGCTCCCAATCCGCCCGGAGGACCGCCACTACACGGCGTTCGAGGCAGACGGCCGCCTCTTCCATTTCCTCCGGGTTCCCTTTGGCGTCACGAACGGGGTTTCGGTGTTCCAACGAGCAATGGACCGAATGGTGGACCAGTACGGGCTGCAGACCACTTTCCCGTACTTGGATCATGTCACCATCTGCGGCCATGACCAGCAGGACCACAATGCCAATCTCCACCGATTTCTCCAGACCGCCCAAAAACTCAATCTCACCTACAATAAGGAGAAATGCGTTTTCCACACTACCAGGCTAGCCATCCTCGGCTACATCGTGGAAAACAGGGTCCTAGGACCTGACCCTGACCGTATGCGCTCCCTCTTACAACTCCCTCTCCCTCACTGTCCCAAGGCCCTCAAGAGGTGCCTCGGATTTTGTTCGTACTATGCCCAGTGGGTCCCCCAGTATGCGGACAAAGCCCGCCCACTATTTAAGGCCACCCTCTTCCCACTGTCAGCCGAGGCTCGCCAGGCCTTCAACTGCATTAAGGCGGACATCGCCAAAGCTGCCATGCGTGCGGTAGACGAGTCCGTCCCATTCCAGGTGGAGAGCGACGCATCAGAGGTCGCTCTCGCTGCCACCCTTAACGAAGCAGGCAGGCCGGAGCATTCTTTTCCCGAATCCTCTCCGCTTCGGAACTTCGACACTCCTCAGTCGAAAAGGAAGCCCAAGCCATTGTGGAAGCCATGCGGCACTGGAGGCACTACCTTGCGGGTAGGAGGTTTACCCTCATCACCGACCAACGATCGGTTGCCTTTATGTTTGACAACTCGCAGCGGGGAAAAATCAAGAATTTTTTTTTTTTAATTTTAGAGTACCCAATTATTTTTCCAATTAAGTGGGCAATTAGTGTGGCCAATCCACCTATTCTGCACATTTTTGGGTTGTGGGGCGAAACCCACGCAGACACAGGGAGAATGTGCAAACTCCACACGGACAGTGACCCAGAGCCGGGATCGAACCTGGGACCTCAGCGCCGTGAGGCAGTTGTGCTAACCACTAGGCCACCGTGCTGCCCCGGGCAAAATCAAGAATGACAAAATCTTGCGGTGGAGGATTGGACTCTCCACCTATAATTGCGATATAGTATATCGTCCTGGGAAGCTCAATGAGCCCCCAGATGCCCTGTCCTGCGGCACATGCGCCAGCGCGCAAGACGACCGACTACAGGCTATCCACAATAACCTCTGCCATCCGGAGGTCACCCGGCTCGCCCATTACATCAAGATCCGCAACCTGCCCTTCTCCACCGCGGAGATCAAAGCCGTAACCAGGAATTGCCCGATCTGCGCGGAATGTAAACGGCACTTCTATAGACCAGACAAAGCCCACCTGGTGAAGGCATCTCGGCCCTTTGAACGCCTGAGTATTGATTTCAAAGGGCCCCTCCCTTGGAACAACCGTAACACCTACTTCCTCAACATTATTGACGAGTTCTTCCGTTTCCTTTTTGGCATCTCATGCCCCGATACGACCACCCCCACGGTTATCAGAGCCCTGCACAGCGTCTTCACCCTGTTCGGTTTCCCCAACTATGCCCACAATAACAGGGGTTCGTCCCTCATGAGCAACGAACTGCGTCAGTACCTGCTTGGCAAGGGCATCGCCTTGAGCAGGACTACCAGTTATAACCCCAGGGGGAACTGGCAGGTGGAGAGGGAGAACGTGACGGTCTGGAAGACCATCCTACTGACCCTACGGTCCAGGAATCTCCCGATCTCCCACTGGCAGGAGGTCTTCCCCGATGCGCTCCACGCTATTAGGTCCCTCCTTTGTACGGCCATGAAGCAGACTCCTCATGATCGCCTATTTGCCTTCCCTAGGGGAACTACCACGGGGGCCTCGCTTCCATCCTGGTTGAGGAAACCGGGCCCTGTCCTCCTTCGGAAACACGTTCAGGCACATAAGACCGACCCCCTGGTAGAGAGGGTCCAGCTCCTGCACTCGAACCCCCACTACGCATATGTCGAACACCCCGATGGCCGGCAAGACACCGTCTCCCACCGGGACCTGGCACCTGCAGGCTCTACCACCACTACCGCCGATATACCCCCACACAACACCCCACCCGACCCCCCATGCCCCGCGTCCCCGCACCTATTTGCTTCTCGCGCTCCCTTCCACCCGGCACACCAGTCCACAGGAACGAAGCTCAGGAAGAGCCATCCCCGGAGTCCACCCCCGGACCCGCACCGAACATCCTTCCACAGCCATCCGAAACGGCTGCAACACCAGTGCTTCGTCGGTCGCAATGCACGATCCGGGCGCCGGACCTACTGAACTTGTAAACCCGTCATCCCCGCCGGACTTGATTTTTTTTAACAGGGGGTGAATGTGGTGAATGTATAACTGGTAATTCACACTGTACCTTACTGTTGTCCCTGTGGGCCCCACCTGTGAGCCACTGTGCGGCTCTGCCCACAGGGGGAGATGAAGAGCATGTACAGGGCTCCGCCCTAGGCTCCGCCCCCTTTAGGGAGTATAAGTGCTGCGGTCCTGCGAGACCACCCTCAGTATCGTGCAGTCGCAGGCAGGCTCAATTGTAAGCCGATTAAAGCCACAGTTTAGTCCGACTCGTGTCTCAGAGTGAATTGATGGTCGCATCAACTAACTTTCAAGTTTTCATTTTATTGCTTTAGTGATTGGGGGCCGTTTTTAGAAATGGTGCACCCAACGGGAGGGCATAACGGGGAATGGGGGGGGGGGGGTGGCGGGTGAGGGAGTGATCAGCACACCTCTTGTAGCTTTGTCCAGTTCCCCTGCTGAATTCCAGATTAATTTATGCTGTGCAAAACTCTCTTCCCCTGACTCCATGACTTCCAACTGTGAGAAACATGGGCACCAACAAGCTTTCACTCGTTGTTGCTGGTGTGGGAGAACCGGCCATGCAGTATAAATGGTGCACGCTCCACTGCACCGAGAGGCCGGGATATTGCAGATCAGTTTCCAGTTGATGTTGCTTTGAAATGTAAGCATGCCAGTTTCCTCACTGTATCAGGCTCAGCAATTCCTCAGCACTAGTTGCTCTGATAAGCAGTCCCCAATTGCAACTTCAAGCTTCCGACGTAAATAAACACAAGGACATTGAATTTGCTTAATGAAACAATTTGATCTTGTAAAAAAAAAAATACCAATATGGACTCTTGCTCATTAAAGCTGAAAATCTAAATATTCCGGGGAGGAACAATTCGGGCAAGAAAAATATGATCAAAACTAATTCTGGGATTCTGAACCTGGAATGTGTAGCACAGGCCTTAGATAAAACCCTTGCAACAATTCCTTTGAGACAGAAGCTTGTGACATCGTATTTATAACGTGCCATGAGTATATCTTTCCTGGGAAATAAGGAACCATGTGGATGGATTTCTGCTGGGGTTCTTCGGTTTACTCAGGAAATCCGAGGAAAAATCAACAGGATAGTTCTCCACGTCCCTCAGCCAACACTGCTAAAACAGATTATGTGGTCACTATTACATTGGTGCCCGTGGGATCTTGCTGTGTGGAAATTGGCTGAGAAGTCACAGCAGCGATTACACTTCATAAGTACTTAATTGACAGTGAAGAGACTGTGAAAGGTGCGGCATAAATCCAAATTCTCTTTCTTTCAGGGCCAAAGATAAGTTGTTGTTGAGACCATTCAACCTCATTCTGCCAATCTATTAACACTTCCATCAGATTCGAAACATCTTTCTGCCCCGTCGTGGCGGGACCCGCAGTGGGTCCATTGACTTCTGGCGGAGCCGGACAACCTGGGAAATGTGTAGGGCCTGAAAATCCCACCTATAGTTTCTTAAGTGAGTCCAACATGAGTGTGCTATTCCTAGCAACATGGTCCAGTAGCTAATCACTGTCCACCTGAGGAGAACATTTTAACCCCATCAGCTGATGGAAATGGTGCCTGGGGAATTAGAATTGCTTGTGCATTCACTCACCAAGATCTTGCTGTCTTCTGGTGAATTCCAATTTGAACCTGCTCTTTTGAGCAGGAAACGGGAAGCCATGGGAACCAACTTTAAAAATTAAGATTGAGCTCCAATTATGTCAGGAAGGACTGATTGCAATTTTAACCAGCGCCCTGCATTGTGGCTTCTCTCCCAAGGCCAGATAAGTAGGAGGAAGAGGTCAAGATCAGAAAAGGTCCAAACTGGTGGATCGTTTTCCTTTTCTTTACATTCCCTGTGTGGCCAGGAGCGCTCCTTCGGGCCCCACAGGAAGGTTTAGGTCTTCCCTGCCCTGGGCATCCTATGCTCCCTAATCACAAGAGCCTTTGCCACCCACTTATAAACCAATTACCTGAGTCCCAGGCATCAATCATTCAGTCTCCAGCAGTGACCTTCCACTTGTGTCTGCCAGTAATTAGGTGGCACATTCCACCAGCTGCAGCTGGGAGACTAATGGTGTTTATGCAGATAAGGCCCACTCCTGGGCTTTGTACTACCAGGACAAAGTGGTCCTCCGTCCACCTCACCTGATGACTTCTACCTCAAGTTAACATGGCTCTGACCTCTCCCAAATTTATTCTTTAGAACCCTGAAGTTCCTTATATACCTTTATCCTGCTTCCTCATCATCAATATAACACCAAGAATGTAATTGGCTAAACCTAAAGAGCAGCCCATGTAAGGTAATGCTAAAATATCATCACTTTGGATATATTTTGAGTGACAACTTTTAGGGTTAACTAACATCAATCTGCAAGATACCTGCAGCGTATTGCAACACATGAAATAAAGAATAAGCCAGGGCCTGTCTGTTCATAGCAGAGTTGCAATTATACCTGGGGTGTAATGGTGCAGTTGCTTAGTGCCCACACCACACAGGAAGAACAAAGCTCATGCTGTTTTTATTTAAAGGGGCAATCATTGTTTTTGTGAAATCATGTTATTTGGCAAACCTTGCTCTGTTGCGAGAGGGAGACAATTATTAATGTCACAATAGCATCACATGCAAGTGATGTGTCACGTTGAAATATACATCACCATGCCACGTATTTGTAAATAAATTAAAGTTGGTTTACCAAACATTTGTCATGCGGAACTGTCCTTTTACTGAAATCTGAAAGGATGTACAGCTAGTCTGTACATGCACAGCTTGCCTGACCGTAAATGACTGCCTGGAACAACTTTGAGGGAGCTAGTTTTCTGATATATCTCAAGGTGGGGAATCTCTGCACACACAAAGATGGGATTTCAGAGCTTAAAGAAGGGTAGTAGCCACGTGTACAGTTTTCTTTTCCTTCTGCTCTCCTATACTGTGCTTGTGATCAAATTAGGGATTTGGATGTAGAAGTGCAATTGCAACTGGGAGATCGCATAGATTGATAAAGACTGCAAGGAAAGGGTGTGTGCTATTTTAACATGATGAGGGACAAATCAGAAGGGCGTGAACAAGGTAAACAAAATCTCTTTGCCCTCTAAATGGTCATCTTTCAATTGCTTTGACATTTGAAAAGTGGTGAGATTTAATTCCAAGTGTACCTTTATAGGTTGCAAAGAGAATGGTGAGAAAACTGCAGCAAAAGTCGTATTTCTTGCCCCAATGGTAAAACACACCAGTTAAAAAAAATAAAAGAGCCATTTTAAAATTCAAATGAGTACATCCTCTGAATTAAACTCCCCTTTCCTCTGAACTGAAAGGTTTAAACATTCTCGCTATTTCTCATCAATGAAGTCGAGGCCCTAAGCTCTACAATTCCCTCCCTAAACCTCGTTGTCACAGTGTAGTAATCCACGGGAGGCAGGAGTTATGTCACCACACCAATATTTATTTACAATAACGATATTACAGGAGCAGCTACAAACAGTGCTGCTAGCAGTCCAGTCAACTTAAGACTGGCTCACAAAGCACACACAGGTGATCATATGGGCCCCCTCAATGAGCTATCATTGAGGGAGCTCATACTCCAATTGGCCAACCAATAAAGCCAATTGGAGTTCATTACACCCCTCCCCCCCAAGGTCCGAGGAATTCCTGCCAGCTGGCATTTCTCTGAGCTTCTTCCTGCTCCTCATGTCTGGGTCTGTCACCTCTGTGTCGTCCGCCGGGTCGTTCTCCGAAGTGGGCGGGGTGTACCTTATAGGTGCCCGTCTTTTCCTTGACGACCTCCTTGGAAGTTGCTTTGGCGCCTATGATTTCCCCCAAACCTTCCTGGAAGACCTCCTGGTATTTTTGGAGTACTCCACTCAACTGCCCGCTTCCACTCTGGAAAATTTTCATCCAATCTAATTTTAGGTCTTTCAGCCAGTTCCGTCCAATTAAGCTCGGTCTGGAGCCCTCTACTATCGTCAACGGTAATCTGAGCAATTGTTTCTCATATTCCACGGGTACATGAGTCGTGCCTAGAACTTCCAGGGGTTCCCCCGTGTAGGTTTTAAGTTTTGTCGATGTTTTTGTTAGGGTTAGTGGCTGGAGTCCATCTTTGATTTTTCTAAATGCTGCCACTCCCATTACTGATACGGCCGCACCCGTGTCTATTTCCATTATTGTCGGCCGCCCGTTCACCCGTGGGGTAATCCTAATGGGTTCTACTTTCTTCGTTGTAATATTATATAATTGTTCCCCTTCGGAGGAGGATGGGGCATCTAGGTTGTGTTCTTCCCTGCGTCCCCACCTGCTATTCCTCTTTTGCCACCTCCTTCTAGGGTTTCTGTCGCTGTTACCCAACTCTGTCTGGTTGCCAGAAACGGTCCTTCTCTGTTGGGGGAGCCTCAGCCGGTACTTCCCTCTGTCTCCAGTTAATCCTGGCAGACTTGGGGGCAGTTCTGGGGTTTTCCTTTTTCCCTCTATTCCTCAGGTTTTTCCTGAGAGTGGCTATCTGGCAGCAGGACCCGTTGTGGTAGTCCCTCTCACAGGTATCTACCTCCATTGGCATGCCCTGTAGTTCCTGCGCCCCACTTGCTGCCTTTTCTAGGGACAGTGCGAGCTGTAACGCCTGCCTGCAGTCTAGCTCCGTTTCCGCCAACAGGCGTTTCTGTATTGTGAGGTTGTTTATACCACACACTAACCGGTCCCGAAGCATTTCATTTAGCGTCGGGCCGAACTCACATTTTTCCGCCAGCCTTCTCAGGCGGTTCAAGAAATTCGTGACTGACTCCCTGTCTTCCCGCTTCGCTGTGTAGAATCTGTACCTACGCAAAATGAGGGGTGGTTTTGGGTCGTAGTGCTCTTTCACCAAATCCGTTTCTTCTTGGAAAGTTTTCGTGTCCGTCGCATCGGGATAAGTCAGACTACGTATAATGGCGAAAGCGGAGGGTCCGCACACCGACAGCAGGATAAGCCGTCTCCTTTCGTCCGTCAGTATATCATTTGCCCGGAAGAAGTAACACATCCTCTCCACATACTGGGACCAGTCCTCAATAGCCGGGTCGAATGCCTCTAACCTCCCAAAAAACGGCATTTTTAAAATGGCAAGGCTTACCCTCCGAGTGCGGCAGCTGGTCTCCGCAAAATTCGTAGTTTACCTCGTCGCCACTGTAGTAATCCACGGGAGGCAGGAGTTCCGTCACCACACCAATATTCATTTACAATAACGATATTACAGGAGCAGCTACAAACAGTGCTGCTAGCAGTCCAGTCAACTTAAGACTGGCTCACAAAGCCTACACAGGTGATTATATGGGCCCCCTCAATGAGCTATCATTGAGGGAGCTCATACTCCAATTGGCCAACCAATAAAGCCAATTGGAGTTCATTACACACATAAACATAGAAATACAGAAAATAGGAGCAGAAAGCGGCCATTTAGCCCTTGTTTAAGAGATTCATTAAAACCTACTCTTTGATAAAGCTTTTGGTCCCATGTTCTAATATTGCCAATGTGTCTTGATGTCAATATTTGCTTTATTATGTTCAAAGCACGACATAAATATTAAGTTGTTATTGCTTGAGCACTCTGTAGTAAAACTAGCCACAGTGAAGCAGTGAATCTTTTTCACTACATTCCTCTTGAAGCACTGATCATAAATTTGATCAAAAATGTTAGCACTGTCATATTTTGTGATGTTGGTTCAATCATGATCTCATTGAATGGCGGAGAAGACTCGATGGGCCAAATGGACCTCTTGTGCTCCTGTGTCTTCTGCTCTTATTGTATTAACAGTGGGGCGGTGGGTGCAATTGTTCCAGATTTCTGCAATCGTGTCATTCCTGAATGGCCACAGATCTCATTTTCAGATTGTCCCCTTGTTCTTTAATAAATAGAAATAATTTGCATTGGTGTCAGGTAGCATGTGAAGATGGGTACGGGGAATGCTGTGTGGAAAGGATGTAAGCTGGTGAGACGTTCAGTGCAAATGTGTTCATGGGGCAAGATGTGCGCCTCATGAACGTCATAGACTTAGAAATCAAATGAAATGAAAATCGCTTATTGTCACGAGTAGGCTTCAATGAAGTTACTATGAAAAGCCCCTAGTCACCACATTCCGGCGCCTGTTCGGGGAGGCTGGTGCGGGAATCGAACCGTGCTGCTGGCCTGCTTGGTCTGCTTTAAAAACCAGCGATTTAGCTCAGTGAGCTAAACCAGCTAAACCAGAAGGTAGGAGTGGAGATGAGAGAGAAACTAGTAAAAGATATGGGCTCATTATTAGGAATTGGCGCGTTTGAAGTGTGAAGTAAGGTTAGGAGAAAGCAGCAGAGATTCTATTACTCTCCCACACAACAGTCTGAGAATGAACCAGTCTCAACCATTTTTGAACAAATGGGAACAGAGTCCGATAGCGAGTGCGTTTAGTCACTTGGGGTGGGATTCTCCGACCCTCCGCTGGGGGGTCACCGGGGGCCGGCGTCAATCCCGCCCCCGCCGTGTCCCGATTTCTCTGGCACCGGAGATTCGGCGGGGGTGGGAATCGCTCCGCGCCGGTCGGCGTGCCACCCTGGCGATTCTCCGGCCCGCGATGGGCCAAAGTCCTGCCGCTGTCGTGCCTCTCCCGCCGGCGTAGATCAAACCACCTACCTTACCGGCGGGAGCAAGCGGCGCGGGAGGACTCTGGGGTCCTGGGGGGGCGCGGGGCGATCTTGCGCCGGGGGGGGGGGGGGTGCCCTCACGGTGGCCTGGCTCCCAATCGGGGCCCACCGATCGGTGGGCGATCCTGTGCCGTGGGGGCACTCTTTCCCTTCCACTTTCACCATAGTCTTCACCATGGCGGAGGCGGAAGTGACCCCCTCCCCTGCGCATGCGCGGGGATGACGTCAGCAGCTGCTGACACTCGGGCGCATGCGCGGACTTCCGCCGGCCGGCAAAGTCCCTTCGGCCCCGGCTGGCGTGGCGCCAAAGGCCTTCCACGCCAGCCGGCGGAGCGCCAACCACTCAGGCGCGGGCCTAGCCCCTCAATGTTAGGGCTTGGCCCATAAAGGTGCGGAGAATTCCACACCTTTGGGGCGGCCCGACGCCGGAGTGGTTCATGCCACTCCATCACGCCAGGACCCCTTGCCCCACCGGGTAGGGGAGAATCCCGGCCCTGTTTCCCGATGCTCGCAGCACTTAAAAATACAACGCTATCTAATTTACCCTGGTTAGATACAGGGCCGCAGTCAAGGCCATACATAGTCCCATTTCCCGCACTGAGGAGCCCCGCGCGCCAAAATTCCTCAGTGCACCGAGATAGGGACGCCATGGTGTCCCGATCTCTCAAGCCCGCAACGCGACCTACGAATTGCCCCCAAGCATCCCCCCCCCCCCCCCCCATCCCTCCACAGGGCATCTCCCCACCCGATCATTGATGCTCAAAAATGCCAGCCTGGAACCATGTGAGTGCCAGCCAGGCCGTGCCCTTGTCAGCTGACAGTGCCAGACTGTCAGCCAGGTGGCACTGCCAGGCTGGCAAGCTGGCAGTGCAAGGTGTTCAGGTGGGACTAGCAGTGCCAGGTTACGACCCCGCCCAAAGGGCATGCAGCTGGGTTCCTCCAGTTCCCTGGGAGACCCCCACGAGTGCTGTTGCATCTGGTCCCCGAGGGGGATAGATCCCAACGCATTGGTTACCTAAGGGACCTGTGCATTAAAGTTAGACTAGCTGTCTTGCTCTAATATGCAGATTTGCTAAAAAATGATCCCACCCACAATGGGTGGGCTTCACATCGAGACGTCTTGTGAGATCGCCTTAGACCTCACGAGGCGTAGTGAGCCGGGTAGATCTCAGGAGAAGGGTCTCCTATCATTTACGGCAACATTGCTCCGTGGTGCGCTGCATAGGTCGCGCACAGTATATCCACTGTTTGCTCCTTATCTATCTTATTTAGTTACATCCTAAAAAAGACTCCGAACAGATTTGTCAAATGCGGTTTGTCTTTCATAAGTCCATGCTGGCTGTGCGTAATCCTATTATGATTCTCCAAGTGCCCAGTTATCACATCCCTAATAAGAGACTCCAGTGTTTGGGCAGCATGGTAGCACAAGTGGATAACACTGTGGCTTAACAGCGCCAGGGTCCCAGGTTCGATTCCCCGCTGGGTCACTGACTGTGTGGAGCCTGCACGTTCTTCCTGTGACTGCGTGGGTTTCCTCCGGGTGCTCCGGTTTCCTTCCGCAGTCCAAAGACGTGCAGGTTAGGTGAATTGGCCATGATAAATTGTCCTTCATGACCAAAAAGGTTAGGAGCGGTTATTGGGTTAGGGGATAGGGTGGAATTGAGGCTTAAGTGGGTCGGTGCAGACTCGATGGGCTGAATGGCCTCCTACTGCACTGTATGTTCTATGTACTATCAATGTTAGTATAACTAACCTATGGGCGGGATTTTCTGCCCTTCCTCCAGTGTGTTTTGCGGTGGCAGAGTAGCCTGCCATTGGCTGACAGGCGATCTTCCAGTCCCGCCGTTGTCAACGGGAATTCCCATTGTTCACAGCCTCCAGCCCCGGGGGTGTTGGCGGCAGGACTGGAAGACCCCACTGGTGAGAACGGCCTGGAAATTCCTCCCATCGGTTCCCCGTTTTCTCTCTTCCTCCCTTCTTCAAAGCAAGGCCATGTTTGCTGCCACCCAACCCTTAGGAAGGTCTAAAATCTAAAACATTCTGGAAGATCAAAATCAATGCATCCACTATCTCTGAAACGACTTCTTTTAAGCCTAAGTAGGCAGGCCATCAGGTCCTGGGCATTTGCCACCACTTAGTGCCATAAATTTCTCCAGAAGTTAAAAAAAAAATTACACTGATTTCTTTTGTTTCTCGTTAGACCCTTGACTTCCCAGTATCGCAAAAATGTTTTTTGTCTTTTCCTCTGTGAAGACGGATACAAGAGGTGGGATTTTCCAGTACAATCTTCCAGTCCCATCGACAATGACCCCCCCCCCCCCCCCCCCCACCTCCACCCCCACCCCTCACCCCCCACCACATGTTCCCTGGCAGCAGATAATGCAAATAATGGGAAACCCCATTGACAGCGGCGGAGCTAGAGGATTCCGTCACCGTCCAATGGTAGGCTGCCAATCAGGCTGCAGAGACATGTGGAAAATTCCATCCAAAGTACTTGTTTAATATCGGTGCCATTTTCTTACTCCCCAGTTCACCTGACTCTGCCTCTAACATTCACTTTGACTAATCCCTTTCCATTTACATGCCCCGAGAAATATTTACAATATATTTCTGTCTCTCGCTAGTATGTTCTCATACTCTTATTTTCTCTTTCCTTGTCAGTTTCTCGGTCCTCTTTTGCTGAATCCTAAAATCCTCCCAATTCTCATTATCGTTGCAACAACCTGTTTGGCGGATTGCAAATCACTAGAATAATCAGACCCTCAAGCTAACAAAATACCCAGAAAGCCCTAATTAATTACCACTTGGAGCAAACTTTTGAAACAAACTTCAAATCAAGTTCAGCACTTAACTGTTTCAAATTAAAATTCCAAATGTTTAAAGTAAAGTAATATGAGCTAGTTACTCTACATTTAACAATGTGTGTCTCCTCATTGGCATGTAAACTATTCACAACTCTGAATTTTAAATAGGAACATATTGAATGCCAACCTGCGCCATTTAAAATGAGAGTGCCCGTTGCCAACCAGTTGAAATTAAGTTCAACAATATATGTTCCACCCAGCAGCACTTTAAGCATTCATGCCTGAAATTAAAGAATTAAATTTCTTAACGAGCTTATTGGCTTTTTTGAAATAGGTGACAATGGAATTCCATACTTACCTGTTAAGGATTATATACTAGACTGCTACTAACTTGCCTCTGTGTTTTGAGGTCGTGGCTTGAAGTCTCACTTTCAGATTGTCCACGTCATATAAGATGGCACTTTAGGTGTAATTTTCCCACCCCAATGAGCCTGGCTCATTTAAACATACGCAAACCTTTTGAGGCTGCATCCTCCCTAGTCACCGGCCGGACCGGCGAGGCCTCACTCAGGTGTGGATGCAGGTACTCAGGTATGCAAGGTGGAGGGGTGTTGACTGGGTGTATGAAGGGGTGTTCTGGCAGTGACACATGGACACCTTGGCAGTGCCAAACTGGTACCCAGCTGGCACTGCCAGGATGGCAGGCAGGTACCACCAGGGTGGCAGGCTGGCAGTGACACGGTGCCCAGGTGATATCTTGCCCATGCCAGGGATCGGGTCCAGGGTTGCCCTGCCCTTACGGGGTGCGGGGGACTGGAGGGCCCCCTGACTGGTAAGTTGGGGGGGGGGTCACAAAGCTGTGGTGGAGGGTCCAGAGATCAGGGCGCCATGTACAAATGGTGCCCTGATCTCTTCCTGCGCTGGCGAGCTGAGCTTGTTCGTGCAAGAAATGAGCCTAAGTGTGACAGCTTTGTAAAGAGTCGTAGCTCACGGCACCTCAGAGGTGTCATTTCTTTTATGAGGGAACCTTCTGAATGGTTAGTTCAAATGGCCCTTCTGATACAACCCCACGTCCCTCTCCATGCCAAGCTTAGTCCACAAACATTCTATATTGCCCCTCATGCCCCCATGTCATGTTATGCCCCCCTAAACATCCCCTTAGGTCCTCATGCCCCATGCCAGGTTATGCCCCCCAAACATCCTCTATGGTCCCTCATGCACCCCCCATGAAAAAGCTATGGTACTCAATGCCCATTCATCCACTATATACTCGACAGAAGCAATGAATCTAATAGTGACAGTAACATGTGTAAAAAAAAAGTTATTAATATAAGCCATAGATATTGGTAACATTTCCATGTTATAAAGTGGATAAAGGTTGCATATCAATAGGTAGGAGGTTATTATCAGTGGCGATGGATTTGCTTGGAGAGGAAAGGAATTGTGAGAGGGTGTTAGACTGACAAAGAGCCGCGGTTCCCATCCATCTCCTCCTCCCCCCGCACCCGGACCACCCTGCCCACGCACACCCGGCTGCAGCGCCCCCCCCCCTCAATAGACCCCAGACCCTGTACCCTGGACACCTGCTCATAGCGTCACCTGAACTGGGCGCTGGTCCCCTCCCCATGGCACTCACCCACCCTCTGGCTGTGGAGCTGTGCCCCAACCCCTGGGTGTTCGGATGTTGGCTTCTAAGTGTGTGGCGTTGCCTCCCGCAGTGTTCATGGACAGTACCCATGCATCACGGTCTGATTGGGTTGCTAGGCAATGACTCCAACGTGCTACATGGCCCGCTCACCCACAGGAATCCACTTGGGTTGTGTGAAGTGCTCACTCAACCACTATTGCCAATTCTCTGTTAGCAATAGCCTTCAGTCGCATGGCAGTCAACGGGGGTTATGGGTGTCAGTGGGGCAGACAGGCAGGGACACAGGTTTCCCCCGGAACGGGTACACAAGATCCAGGGGTCTGCATGATTGTGCTGCGAGCGGTTGACCCCCACCCCATATCCCCCCCCAGCAGCTCTGCCCAACCCTCCCATGGTGGCCCACGCCCATCCAAGGGTCCCCCATCCCCCACTGAGCACTGGGATGGCAAGCACAGCGCCCCCTGTCCCTTTGTCTGTGAGCAAAGATGGCTACTCACCTCCTTGGCTCACCACAGAAGCCCTTCCGCCAGTTTTACGTTTTTAAAAAGGAGGACTAATTGGCGGCAGAGTGATCACTTGCTGGGGAAGCTGATGAATGATGGGAGGCGATTGGATATGGAATGGCTCCCGTTAATTGTTTGGAAATAGGGCTTTTGTGGTGATAATTGGTTTCTCGCCATGCAATGGCAAGATCCCGGGAGTGGACTGGTTGCATCACAAACTGTTTGGCGCCTGGCCTCTCAATTTTGGTGCCTCCCACTATTCACCGGCTTCGTTTCGCTCGAGCAAGAGTGTAACAAGACCGCAGAATCGCGTGGTACATTTCTTTGTCAGTATGCTTGTAAGTGGAACAACGACTTGTGTAAATCAAGGAAGTTGGTCATCAGTGATGTTTTAAATGAAGGGAGAGATTCAGCTTTTGAATTAACTTTCACCTGTTTGAGTGGAAGGGCATTGGTGGAATGCTGCAGATACCTGAGAATTTTGATGTAGACTAACATTGACATTAGCCATTTATGCCACAAGGTCCTGGAGTTTAAAGGCTAATACATACACTATAGATGCTCTATTAGTATGGTGCAAGTATTCAGGAAAATCTACGCAATTAAGTCCATATTATAAATTCAAACATCAATTATTTTTTTTCATAATGTCTCAATGGGTCAGCAGTTAAAGTCACGATGTTGCCGCAATAAGTCATACAGACCAGATTTTACATTTGATGTCTGATCTGGTCTGAATTAGTAAACCTTAGTTAGGTGGCTGGTATAAAGTTTCAGTCATCAGGGCGGAAATAATCAGGCAGGTTTCTTGGTCCAGCTCACTATTCTGTGACTCTTGCTGAAAGAATGCACACATGGATGTCAGGTTTGAACAAGATCAGGCTCGACTATAAGGATCCTCTTTGGTCACAGGTCTGTTGACACCCACTATTAAGATTACACGCATAGAATGAGTCCATTGATTTTAAAATGGGATTATAGGAAGAGGGGAAAATCAGAAGAGTTATTTTATCCAGCCTTCAATTCTTTTCTCTGACACTCTCCCGTACTTTCCTTTCAGTTTTTCCTACCCTTTGTTTTTTTCTCCCTTTTCCAACAATGGAGACTCCGGCTAAAGCACAGTTTACAATAAAGTAGTCTGACTTGCTCACTAGTAATTGGCAGTTTAAATTCATGAGAGTATACATTAGTAATGGTATCACACGACACAAGGAAATGCTGAACAGAAACAATATGACCTTAGTACACCTAATGGTAAAAACTGCTACTGAAGCTCACCATATGAACACTGAACGTACTTGCTTCAAATTCCTTGCTTCGCTGTTTTAACAGAACAGCTATAAGAGGAATTTGCTACAAGCACATTATTGAACTGTACCTTCCGGGGTCCAAGGTAGTGTATCTGGCGGGCACTCCAAAGATGCTCTTGGGAATCCCCTCCTACCCTCCAACCACCCCCCCCCCCCCCCCCCCATCCCACTGGACGTTCCCAGGTAAGGGGCTGAATTTTCCGCTGGCGGGATTCTCCGTTGCGCTGGCAGCGCACCCAAGCCCGGGGATTTCTCGACAGCGTTGGGGCTGCTTGCAATAGGAAACCCCAGGCTGGATTCTCCAATTTGTCAGGCTATGTCCTGATGCCGGCGTGGGAACGATAGTGTTTTACGACCAAACGTTCGGCGCAAAACGGCCACCGAATCTCCGTTTGGTGGGGGGGCTAGAGGGAAGGCAGCGTAGAGCACCTGGCTCTATCTGCCAATATGGCTGGAGAATGGCCGGGTCCGTGGCTGTGCATGCACACAGCAGAGGCGTACAACGGCCGCGTCGTGCAACATGGCTCTGGCCGTGCGCGGACCTGGCCTGCCAAATAGTGCCTCCCCCTTTGGCCGGATCGCGACCCCCGGACCAACCCCCAACAGTGCCCCCAGCCTCTGCCACAATCCCCCCTGCCCGCTGATTGGCTCTCTCCTGGACTGAGTCTGCAGCCACCATGCTGAGTTCCCGACAAGTAATATCATGAGAGACCCACGCCGTCGGGAACCTGGCTGGTTGGGGTGGAGCATCCGGGGGAGGGCCTCAGGCATTGTCCTGGGGCCTTCGATACGGCGTGCGGCATACTCCCAGAGTTCGCCGCTTTGGAGGGGGCGGAGCATCACGAAGGCGACATCGTCCCCGATTTTGGCGCGATCGTTGATTCTCCAGCCAATTGCCGAATGCAATCTTCGGCAACTGGAGATTCACGTCCCCTATTTTCCTGCTGGTGGGACAGAGAATCCTGCACAAGGACTTCACCGCAATTGTCCGGCAAGTTCAAACTTACTTTGAGCAATTGCCTGGTACTGGGAACCATCCGAAAATCGACATTCTGATGTTTCCGATTACATCATCAATATCTACCCAGGAAAAGGTTAGAAGAATTAAAACCCACTTCTAGCTTCTGCATAACTATTGTACTAACCGACCCCGCCAGTTCTCCCCACCGCCCGACCCCCATCCCACAGAACTCCTCCACCCCAATTCTATGGAATTCCCCCTAAACACCACCTATCCCTTACAGGACTCCCCCCACCCCAAATACCCTCACAGGACACTCCAAATGTCCTTCCACTGCCACCATCCTGACTATACCCCAGAGCCCCCATGTGCCAAGCCATGGCTTACGTTCCCCCCCACAGGACTTCCCAACACCCTGACTCCTGATGGACCCCCTCCTATCTGTCCTGACTCCAAAGGTACACCCCCATCACCCCCAATACCTGGCCTACCCCCCCCCCCACCCCAAGCCCAACTTCTGACTGTCCCCCTCCCACCTTACCCCCCCTCCCCCTGCACCCCCCCAGGTTTGACTACCAATCGCCTCCCCACCCCACTACCTGCACACCCCCCAACTAACTACCAGCCTCACCACCCCTGAGCTGACTACTGACCTTCCCACTCTGCTCCCCCCACCAACCCTGTTCTGTGACTGGTTCTTCCCCCTCTGTACTCAGTCCCAACCCTACCTGACTGTCCCATGCCCCCGCTTTCCACCCCAAATCCTATCCGCTTACCTTCTTCTGACTTGTCAAAGACCTTTCAACTTGGTTGGATCTTCAATATTACCTCATTTACAGCAGTTAGTAGCATAAAAAAGGGACATGGCTTACTTACCTGCAACTGAGCTGCCCTCAACAGTAGGAGCAAGCTATATGACACGGATCTCGTCCAGCCTGATTGCCTGGATTTCCATGTCGGTAATTTCGAGTGGACGGGCAATCCAATTCAATAGCCATATGAAATATGACAATTGAGATACAAAAGTCACTGATGGTTATGCTGAGATCCACAAATTCGAGGTAGTGGTTCCACCTTATCACCTCGATGAAGTGGATGATCAACATCCACAAGGTGCTCGATAAGGTACCACACAAAAGGCGACTTAATAAGATAAGAGCCCATGGTGTTGGGGATAGTATATTAGCATGAAGAGAGGATCAGCTAACTAATAGAAGTCAGAGAGTTGGGATAAGAGGACCATTTTCAGGATGGCAACCTGTAACTAGTAGAGTGCGACAGGGATCAGTGCTGGGGCCGCAATTATTTACACTATATATTAATGACTTGGGAGTTGAGGCCGAGATGAGATAGGCCATGATCGTATTGATCGTATTGAATGCCAGAGCAGGTCGAGGGGCTGAATTGCCTACCCCTGTACCTAGTTCTTACGTTTTATGTTCCCGCTCTCCAGTAGCGACAAGTGTGACACAATCGCTCATTTGCTTCTTTCAATGTAATGTGAGAGTACATCTCCAATCATATTTTCTGACCCATCTGTTGTGACATGTTTCTGTGTGTGGGTTGAATTGTGAGGGAACCAGCAGAGATGCTTCCTTGGCCTTTAACTGTTTCCTGTTTGATTGTCCATTCCCATTGTGCACCTTTGCACCGCAGCTTTTGATGAGGGTCCGCGATCTCTCTGTACTTAGGAACGAATTTGTGATAAAAGTTGGAAGGTCAGGGAAACAATGCCAACTCTTTCACACTATAAGCACATGAATGGCTTTGATATTGTCATGTGTAGACTTTACACCAGCTGCTATCACTCTATACCCTAGAGCAGGCATTGTCAAACTCGGGGGCGAGACCCGCGGGTGGGCCACGGGCGAGTGTCGGATGGGTCGTGGAGCCGTCCGTCGCGGCGCTCCCGATTGCGCAAATCCGCATGCAACAGCCGCAGCAGCCGGCTTTTAATAATGCCGGCTGCAAGGGGCCTTCAAAATGGCCAAATAAAAACAGATTAAAAAAACTCGGCTGCACTGCGTATGTGCACCAATGATGGGGCACGCATGCGCAGTGCGGCCGCATTTTTTTTATATAGTCGCAACATTTTTTTTCCCAAGTTCGGGGGGCAAAAGGGACCAAAGGGACAAAGGGACCATTGGGGCCAAAGGGACCCAAAACCATTTTCTCCATTTTTGTCAGCAACAAACAAGGGATTAGAAAATGGTGGGTCACGCAGGTTGGTCGGCGTGGGTCGCGAAGGTCGGCGGCGTGGGTCGCAAATGTCATCCGGGTTGGGTCCCGAAGGTTGGTCGGTTGGTAAAAATGGGTCCCGGGAAAAGTTTGAAGAACATTCCCCTTGAAAGTCAATCTCAGATGCCATGAATGTGCATTCGTCCTGAAAGGCCATCTAATTGTGTTGTGCGAGTCGAGTGAGCACTGCTGCTAATTATCGATTGTGATCTTCTTTGTCCCTTCCAAGGAGAGCATCATGAGTAGGTGGGGCATTCCCTCAATGTCTGACAAGACTGAAGAAAGTATCTTTTGGACTGAGTTGGTGCTAATTTAGTCCACAGGTCATTCTGTGGTACTGAAACGTACCTTTGTAAGGAACAAAAGCTGTAAGAGATTGGCTTTGCTCCACTTCACTGTATCTGAAGATAACTCCAGCACATGTCGAACTTCATGAAGACTATGGAATCATGAAAAGATGCCAATAGTTCTTGGATCATAGGAAGTGGATTCTTATCTCAAAGGATTGTTGACTGCCTTAGGTCAATGCAGTCTAAGTTTGCCACTTTTGCACCAGGCAATGACAAAGTTTGATGTCCATAGTATTGGCTCAATTCATTCCATAATACTGTCTGCTTCAAGTCATTTCAGCTCATTTGGCAAGGATTGCAAATGGCAACCGTCTCAAATTTGAGAAACTGACAAAATTGGACGTGTGGATGCAAGGAGCTAAATTTCACTTATCATACATCTGTTTTTATAATCAAAATCCCACTGATCAAATCTAATCTTGTTTTAAATTTAGAGTACCCAATTTTGTTTTCCAATTAAGGGGCAATTTAGCATGGCCAATCCACCTAACCTGCGCATCTTTGGGTTGTGGGGGTGAAACCCACGCAGACATGGGGAGAATGTGCAAACTCCACACGGACAGTGACGGGATTCAAACCCAGGTCCTCAGCGCCGCAGTCCCAAGTGCTAACCACTGCGCCGCATGCCGCCCCCCGTCTAAAACTAATCTAAAATAAATCCTGAGGATAATGACAAACTCAGATTCAGTACTAAATTTGAGTAGATTCTTAAATCAGATTAATCTTCACCTTACACTAATTGCGGATTTAACACCAAATTATTTTATCACTAACTAGAGTTTTATTCTGACACTAACTAGGAGTAACACAAGCATTTCTGTGGACTTTTACTCACTGGTCATGGTGGAATACCCAGAAAGTCCCAGATGTTTTCCACCTGGTGTCCCTTAGACCAAGCAATGGACTCAGTGAAGGGAGTAAGCAGCCAATGGATAGGACAGCCAGTCGTTACAGATCAGCAAAGGAATAAACGGCTGTAGTCATTAACATGTGTAGTGAAATCATAAATTCATCCAACAAGAATGTTCCCAATTTTACCAGACTTAACAAACACTGCTGCTCATTTCCCACTTGAAACATTAATCTCATTCTGTGAATACAGCTCTTTTCAGAGAACACTTCTGCTAGGAAATGTGGCTGGAATCTTTTCTCTGCAGGAATCTGGGCTGGATTCTCCAACCACCCACCGGGTCGGAGAATCGCCGGGGGGGGGGGGGGGGGGGCGGTGTGAATCCCGCCCCCGCTGGCCACCGAATTCTCCGGCACCGGAGATTCGGCGGGGGCGGTAATCGCGCCGTGCCGGTCAGCTGGCTCCCCCCGGTGATTCTCCGGCCCGCAATGGGCCGAGGACCCGCTGCTGTAATGCCTGTCCTGCCGATGTGAATTAAACCACCTCCCTTACTGGCGGGACTGGCGGTGCGGGCGGGCTCCGGGGTCCTGGGGGGGGGGGGGGCGAGGGGCGATCTGGCCCTGGGGGGGTGCCCCCACGGTGGCCTGGCTCGCGATCGGGGCCCACCGATCGGCGGGCGGACCTGTGCCGTGGGGGCTCTCTTTTTCTTCTTCCGCCGCCGCCACGGCCTCCACCATGGCGGAGGCAGAAGAGACCCCCTCCACCGCGCATGCGCCGGGGTGACGTCAACGGCCGCTGACGCTCCGCGCATGTGCGGACTCAAACCGGTCGGTGGGGCACCAAAGGCCGTTCGCATTGGTCGGCGGGGCGCGAAACACCGGCGCGCGCCTAGGTCCTAAAGGTGCGGAGAATTCCGCACCTTTGGGGAGTCCCGACGCTGGAGTTGTACTCGCCACTTTGGTACGCCGGTACCTCCCGCCCCACCGGGTAGGGGAGAATCCCGGCCCAGGTTTCAACAGGAACAAAACAGTATAACCAACATCCCACCCTCCCAGCCAACATGGCTTACACAAACAGGACCACCTTTCCCAACGACCTTTCCACTGGTTCTCCTCCTCTTACTCGTGCCCCCCCACCCCTCCTCTCCCCCCCCCCCCCCCCCCCCACCCCTGCTGATGGCTTAATATTTCCTGGAGAAGTCGATGAACGGCTGCCACCTCCGGGCAAACGCCTGCAGCGAACCCCTCAAGGTGAATTTAATTTTCTCGAGTCTGATAAACCCCGCCATGCCACGAACCAAACCCCCGACTTCGGGGGTTCCGAGTCCCTCCAACCTATTAGGATCTGTCTCCGGGCCACCAAGAAGGCAATGGCCTGGACATCGGCCTCCCTCACCCCCTGGACTCCCGGGTCTCAAAGATCGCCACCTCTGGACTCAGCACCACCCTCACATTTGAAACTTCTGACATAACGTCAGCAAACCCCTGCCAGAAGCCCCTCAGCCTCGGACATGTCCAAAAGATATGAACATGGTTCACAGCACCTCCCGTACAGCACTCCACCCTCTCAAAGAACTTGTTCATCCGGGCCATCGTCATGTGTGCCCTGTGGATCACCTTAAACTGTATCAGGCTGAGCCTGGCACATGGCGAGGATGCATTGACTCGCCTCAGGTCCTCCTCCCATAATCCGGCCTCCAACTCCCCATCCAGATCTTCTTCCCACTTTCTCCTCACCTCCCCATTCGGGGCTCTCTCCAACTACATCAGTTCCCTGTCGATCTCTGAAACCTTCCCCTCTCCAGTTCCTTTCTCAACACCACCTTATCCTGTAGCCCCTGGGGCGGCAGGTGCGGGAAGGCCGAAACCTGCCACCGCACAAAGTTCCTCACTACCGGAACCCATTCCCAGCTGACAACTCAAACTCCTCCTCCAACACCTCCAAACTCGGGAAGCCCTCATCATTAAAAAGATCTCCAAATTTCTCGATCATCGCCCGCTGCCAACTCTGGAATCCCCCATCCAGTACCCCCCCCCCCCCCCCCCCCCCCCCGGGGCGAACCGGTGGTTACCTCATATCGGCGCCCACATCGATGCCCCCTCTAACCCCTTGTGCTGCTGCCACTGTCCCCACACCCCTCAGGGCCACCACTACTATCAGGCTTGTGGAGTACCTGGCTGGCGAGAACGGCAGAGGTGCCATTAACAATGCCCCCTGCATCTGGAGTACTGCGCACAGTTTTACCCCCTCTTATGCAGTGAGGCGATACAGAGAATGTTCACTAGATTGATTTCAGGGATGAAGGACTAATGAAGAGAGATTGAGCAGTTTAGGCCTATACGTGCTGGAGTTTAGAATAATGAAAGGAAATCTATTGAGGCATATTAAATGCTAAAGAGAATACATTCATTCAGATGAATCCATAGAATTCCTAAAGTGCGGAAGGAGGTCATTCGGCCCATCGAGTCTGCACCGACCCTCCGAAAGAGCACCTTACCTAGGCCCACTCCACTGCCCTATCCCTGTCACCCCACGCATTGATCATGGCCAATCCACCTAACCTGCACATCTTTGAACTGTGTGAGGAAACCAGAGCACCCGGAGGAAGCCCACGCAGACTCGGGGAGAATGTGCAAACTCCATACAGTCACCCCAAGGCCAGAATTGAACTCGGGTCCCTGGCGCTGTGAGGCAGCAATGCCAACCATTGTGCCACCATGCCGATTGACAGGGTAAATGTAGACCAGATGCTTCCCTGTCTTGGACATTCTAGAATGAGAGGTCATATTTTAGGTTAAATGTTGTGTCATGTGAGAGTACCTTTGAGAAATAGGTGTTTTTTATAGAATAACTGTAGTGGGTGTACCTTTAAGAAATGGGTGTTTATTACTGCAGTGTTGTCAGAGAGTGGGTGGAACTGGGCTGTCTGTCTGCTTTACTTTTGTTTTTGAGAAAGCTGCTATAGAGTGAGTTTTTAATTTCATTTTCAGAGAGAAGAGCTGCAGTGAAAGCCAGCAGATGTTCATGGATCTCTCTACAAGCTAAAGAGTGTTCATATGGGTGATTTCTAAGGAATAACTGCTCTCATTAGAGAATTTAAACCTGATCTCTGTGTTAAAAGGGTCTTTTTTGTTTCTGGATGTTGTTCGGGAATTTATTAAGGATTACTTAGAGTTGTATTATTTGGGGGTTGTATTTGAATTGATGGTTGCTAAGATGTTCACTGTATGTTTTAAAAAGGTTAACTTTAGTTCATAGAATAAACATGGTTTTGCTTTGAAAAGTACTTTTCCATTTCTGCTGTAACACACCTGTAGAGTGGGCTGTGTGCTCCCCATACCACAATCTATTACAAGTTGTGGGTCAGGTGAACTCCATGATACACTTTAGGGTTCTCTAAACCCTGGCCCATAACAGTTGGCAGATTTCAAACACAAATGAGAAGGAATGACTTCACTCAATGGGGTCGTGAATCTGTGGAATTTTCTAGCCTAGACACTAAACACAATTTTTTTTTGAAAATATTTTTTATTCTCCTCCTTTTTCATATTTTTCCCCAAATTTACACCAACAATAAACAATAATCAGTAACGAATGCAATGTCAATCCCCATATCAATAACGACCATCCCATCCTCCTACCAAACCACAGACATTATCCCGCATGTTAACATACACAAATGACAAAAAGGAATCAGGAATCACCCATAGTCACCATTAACACATACAGTCCCCCTCCCCACAACCCTCCCAACCCTCCCAGGTCCCCCCCCCCCCCCCCCCCCCCCTCCCATGTTCGACGGGATCCAATTCTCGAACACTAAACACATTTAAGGAGGAGATAGATTTTTAATCAGTAGCGGGATGAATGGGGGGTGGGCAGTAAGATGGAGATGAGATGAGCCATAATTGTACTGAATGTCTGAGGAGGCTCGAGAGGCTGTATTGCCTACTCCTGCTCCTAGTTCTGGTGTTCTCATGTTTGCCAGTGATACTCACCGCTCTTGAAGTAATTTTTAAAAAACTATGCGTGGTTTTACACTGATAATTTCAAAGCACTAATGAAATTAACAGAGTGAGGGAAAATCTGAATTCAGCATAAATCTCACTGCTGTGAAATGCTACCATCTGCATTTGGTGAAGACATTTTTCTCCTCCTCTGATTTATTTAAGGTGAGCTCATTTAAGTACATTAATAAATTCATTGTGTTACCACTTTATTTTCAAAGGCAACAGCAGGCACCTGGCAGATGGGATGTGATCTGCCCTGTGGGGAAAGCTGCCACTTGACATGAAGGTAGTGCTTTATTATAACAGTTACTCGAACAATTAGAGAAACTCACCCGATGTATTTTTACTCTTATGATATCAGAGTCTAGTGTTAAAACAACACATTATGAATTACTTCACCACACTCTTTCAAGCTATCAACTTTCAATCTTGTTTCTTTCTGTCTTAGATAAATTGTATAGAATTAACGGCAGAGAAAAAGACCATTTAGCCCAGAGGGTCGGTGCACGAGCAATTTTTAAAAACAAATTCATTTACTGGATGGTGGCATCGCTGGTTAGGCCAGGATTTATTGCCCATCCCAAGTTGCCCTTCAGAAGGTGGTGATGAATTGCCTTCTTGGACCGCTGCAGTACTTCAGGTGTAGGTGCACCCACTATGCTGTTCGGGAGGGAGTTCCAGGATATTGCCCCAGCGACAGTGAAGGAACGGCAATATATTTCCAAGTCAGGGTGGTGAGTGATTTGGAGGGGAGCTATCTGGTGGTGGGGTTCCCAGCTATCTGCTGCTCTTGCCCTTCTAGACGGTAGTATGAAATGAAAATTGCTTATTGTCACGAGTAGGCTTCAAATGAAGTTACTGTGAAAAGCCCCTAGTCACCACATTCCGGCGCCTGTTCGGGGAGGCTGTTATGGGAATCGAACCGTGCTGCTGGCCTGCTTGGTCTGCTTCCAAAGCCAGCGACTTAACCCTGTGCTAAACAGCCCCTGTAGTTGTGGGTTTGGAAGGTGCTGCCTAAGGAACCTTGGTGAGTTAATGCAATGCATCTTGTAGATGATACACAAGGCTGCCACTATTTGTCAGTGGTGGAGGGTATGAATTCATAAAATTCATCGAATTTACAGTGCAGAATAGGGTCATTTGGCCCATCGTGTCCGCACCGGCCCTTGGAAAGAGCACCCCACCCAAGCCTCATATCTCCACCCTATCCCCGTAATTCAGTAACCCCAACCTAACCTTTTTTTTGACACTAAGGGCAATTTAGCATGGCCAATCCATCTAACTGTGTTGTTACTCGTGTCTTAATAAAGCTCGTAGTCTCAAATGTGGAGAAGATGCTTTATTGTGAGTTTGTTCTCTCTTCAGAGCTGTTTCCTAAAGTTACCTTCAGTGTTCCTAGCTGGTGTGTGTCTTGTATCTGTGTTGCTCCAAGTTCTGCCCTTAGTGAAGTGTGTCCTCACTTCCTGTCCCCGTCTATTTATATGGCTCTCCCGTGCCCCCTCTAGTGTTTGCTCAGTTGTATTGCATCTAGTTAACTTGTGATCACCACATCCCCCTTTTTCTCTTTACATATTTTCTGTACATCGTTAAAGAAAATTGTACATCCTGTCCCGGTGTATTTCAAGCTCTCCCTCTGGTGTTTGCTCAGTTGTTTTGTATCTAGTCAATCTACGATCACCACATCCCCCTTTTTCTCTTTACATATTTGCTGTACATCGTTAAAGAAAATTATAGAAAACAGTTACTTATGATATGCGTATCTATACAGGTGATGGTGCTATTGCATACTGTACAAAGCCAATGTAGTTATATGTCCAATCTCAATAAAACATTTATGAGTCCAAACTTGATGAATTTGTTCAGAGCTTTTTTTTTTTCTTTTTGTTGTTGATGACGTGGTGATATTGATATTGCAAGTCCGCTGTGAATGTTGTTGGTGTTCCTTGTTATTTTAAGTACCCAATGCATCATCCCGAGGTGTTTGCATGGTCACCTCACTGATGTTGACTGGCATGGCCTTTTTTCTGTGCTTGTGGTGTTGATTTATTGTCTCATCCGCCTTGGATGCTGGTGTGCTTGCTCGTTCTGGAGCAGACGTGAGTTTGTGCGATTCGTTGTCATCCCATGACATGTTTGTAGTCTTGTCATCGTTTTGCAGTGTGCTGTGGCATTGTCCTTCATGTGCCGAGTAGTACCATTGCGTACAAGTCGTTGTTTCATTGCTGTTGTTTCTGTCGTTCCTGTTTTTGTTGTTTTCGTTGCCGTACTTGTTGCTGTTTTTGTCGTTTCTGTCTTTGGTGTTGTCGCTATCTTTGTTCCTGACTTTGTTGTTTTCGTTGCCGTTCTTGTTGTTGTTTTTGTTTCTGTCGTTGTCGCTATCTTGGTGCCTGACTTTGGTGTTTGTCTTGTCGCGCTTCATGTTGCTTTTGTTCTTGCTGTTGTCGTTCTCGTTTCTGCTGTGCTTCTTGCTATTGTTGTTGGTCTTGTCGCGCTTCATGTTGCTTTTGTTCTTGCTGTTGTTTGTCCCGTTTCTGCTGTGCTTCTTTTGACTTTTGTTTTTCTTGTTATACTCTATTCGTGTCCCGAGTGGATAATTTGAGTCATTGAGCATTTCGTCTCGAGAGTGGTGCGAATGATCTGATGTTGCATCGGTGCAGGTGACATCAATCATTTGTGGAGAATTGGATTCCTCATCTTTGCTTTCTTGGTGCTCCTCTTCCGGAGTCAAATTCTTCTCGATTTCATTTGACGCGGTGTCTCTGGATTCTTGGTGCTCCGCTTCTGGAGTTGAAATCTTCATGATTTCCGTTGATGTTATCTCACTGGACTCCAGGTGCTCCTCTTCTGGAGTCAAAATCTGCATGGTTTCTTCTGGCTTGGTCTCTCTGGACTCCAGGTGCTCCTCGTCTGGAGTCAGAATCTGCATGTTTTCTTTCGGCATCGTCGCTCTGGACTGTTGGGTGGCCCGACTCTGTGCTTCTGTACAGACAAACTGAGAACTGTCAGTCTCGCTGTGATCCTGTACGTCGAGTGCGATCACCTTGTTACTGTTCTCGCTCTGTGCGTCGGTACAGACAAGCTGAGAACTGTCAGTCTCGCTGTGATCCTGTACGTCGAGTGTGATCATCTTGTCACTGTCTTCGCATGCAGTGGGTAGAGGTGCATTGTCTTCTTCTTGTTCATGTGAGCTTGTTAGACTTTCATAGTCTGCTTGCGGTTGCTCAGATACTGCGGGTTTACCTGCATGGTCTTGTTCATGCATGGTGTTCGCCAGGGAGTGTTTGCTTGCATCCCTTTTGGAGTCTTTCATTACTCGCACTGTGGAGCCTGTCATCGCTCGCTCTGTGGAGTCTTCCTGTGCTCTCTGTGTGGCGTCGTCTTCGTCTTGGGTATTGCTGTCATCCAATGTATCGACGAGCTTCCATGGCCTCATGGTGTTGGATTCATCTACCATGAGTAGAGCCGTGTTGAGCTTTGCAACGGTGTCGCTGATGCTGTGATCAGCATGTCCAAATAACTCCTCCATGTCTGAGTAGTATTCTTTGAAACCCATTTCATCTTCGTTGGCTTCTTCTACCACGAGTTGATTCGTGTTGAACTTTGCGACCGTGTCGCTGATGCTGTGAGAAGCATATCCGACTGACTCAGCTGTGTCTGAGTAGTATTCTTCGAAAAACAAATCATCCTGGTTGGATTCTTCTACCACGAGTTGATTCGTGTTGAACTTTGCGACCGTGTCGCTGATGCTGTGAGAAGCATATCCGACTGACTCAGCTGTGTCTGAGTAGTATTCTTCGAAAAACAAATCATCTTTTGTTGTTTCGGAATTCTTTTTGTTCTCTTCACTTTGGGTGGTGCAGACTGCTTTTTTCAGGGTGTTGTGCAAGTTGTTTTTAACTGTTGGTGTAAGTTCAGGCGTTTTTCTGTGTTCTGAGGCAAGAAAATTTGTGTTTACCACTTTAAGTGTCTTGTTTTCAATTTTCGGGCATTTCCCTTTTAAGTGGGCGTGGTCGGGATGCTCAGACGTCATGACGTCACGCGCAGGAATGCATTGCGCATGCGCAAATCGGCCTTCCTCCTTCACTGTGCGGTTTTGTTTCCATTGCGCATGCGCGGCGTGCGCATGCGCATGGCGATCGGCACCGTGATCTTTTTTAAACTGCGCATGCGCGGCTTCCGGTTCCGGCGCATGCGCAGATACAATTTGTAGTTCTTTGCTTACCGGAGACTGCAAAATGTGCTCCAACGCCATTTTTTGCCGTTTTTCGCGGATTTCAGCAATTTTTCTGTCCCACCAGGACCGGTCTTCCAAAATTCGTAAGTTATCTTCTCTTCCCGATTTGGACAGGGTTTCAGCGTTTTGGCTTTGTGAGAAATTCTTTTTATTTCTTCTTTTTGATCTGTACTTTTCATTCGCGATTTCTTGTTCTTTTCGTGATTTTTTTAGTTTTGCATCACTCAGTCTCTGTGCAGTTTGGACTCTGAGTATGTCTTGCTGTTCAAATTTCTCACAGTACTCTTCAAATTTGTTTAGTAACGTTTGTAAGCTGTTTCTGTCTTCATCTTTTGAGTATTTAAATCCATTATACACTTTCCTATTTACAGGCCCTGCGGTGAGAATTGCTATTTTAGTGTTGTCGGAGGCGTCTGGTATTCCATTTGCTACGAGATGAATATCAAACATTTGATTAAAGCGTTTCCAGATACCTCTTACATTGCCAGTCAGGTCCAGTTGTTCTGGGTATTCAAGCCACAGCCTCGCATTAGCGATGTCTTCCTGAGTGAAATGTCCAGTAGGAGATTTCCATGCCATTTTGAGCTTTCTGTATCTGCCACTGAGTTGTCCTGTAGTAAGCGTCTGAAGCCACTCCTGGGTACCATGTGTTGTTACTCGTGTCTTAATAAAGCTCGTAGTCTCAAATGTGGAGAAGATGCTTTATTGTGAGTTCGTTCTCTCTTCAGAGCTGTTTCCTAAAGTTACCTTCAGTGTTCCTAGCTGGCGTGTGTCTTGTATCTGTGTTGCTCCAAGTTCTGCCCTTAGTGAAGTGTGTCCTCACTTCCTGTCCCCGTCTAGTTATATGGCTCTCCCGTGCCCCCTCTAGTGTTTGCTCAGTTGTATTGCATCTAGTTAACTTGTGATCACCACACTAACCTGCACATCTTTGGACTGTGGGAGGAAACCGGAACACCCGACGGAAACCCACGCAGACACAGGGAGAAATTACAGACTCCGCACAGATAGTGACCCAAGCTGGGAATCGAACCTGGAACCCTGGCACTGTGAAGCAACCGTGCTAACTACTGTGCTACCGTGCTGTCCAATGTTTGTGGAAGGAGGAGCAATCAAGCAGGCTGCTTTGTCCTGGATGGTTTCAATCTTCTTGAGTGTTCACAGTCAGAAGTCTTACAACACCAGGTTAATGTCCAACAGGTTTGTTTCGAATCACTAGCTTTCGGAGCACAGCTCCTTCCTCAGGTGAACCTGAGGAAGGAGCTGTGCTCCAAAAGCTAGTGATTCGAAATAAACCTGTTGGACTTTAACCTGGTGTTGTAAGACTTCTTACTGTGCTCACCCCAGTCCAACGCCGGCATCTCCACTTCTTGAGTGTTGTTGGAGCTGCACTCATCCAGGCAAGTGGAGGGTATTCCATTACACTCTTCACTTGTGCCTTGTAGATGGTGGGCAGGCTTTGGAAGGTCCGGAGATGAGTTACTCGCCGTACGATTCCTAGCCTTTGACCTGCCCTGGTAGCCACTGTATTAATGTGGCTAATCCAGTTCAGTTTCTGATCAATGGTAAACCCCAGGATGTTGATTGTGGGGGATTCAGCAATGGTAATGCCATTGAATGTCAAGAGGCATTACTTCACGTGATGCTTATTACGATCGCGGACCAGACCCCAACTGTTGCTAGGATACTGGACAGAAACCGCAATATTTTATTTAATTTGTAAAACTGTGAGGAAAGGATACTTCACGCCAGGAGTGATTCCACGCACAAATACGGATATGGTATATTAAACAAACTTTTTTACTAACACAGTATTACGAACTATGATATCGTAAAGACAATCACTTATAATTGCCAACTAAAGAAATCTTTAACAATACAATGAAACAATAACTCCTAACTGTTATCTTTATCTCCACTCAAAAAACACCCATCTCTGCTCAAAATCCACTTTTAAATACAGTTAGCAGACCTAGGAATACTTGCTGTAAACAGATGTCTTGGAAACCAGGCATTGAGAAAGCGATATCCTTCAGGAGTCAGCTTGCAGATTGTTGCCTGTCTCAAACTATTATTTAACCTGCCAGCCTTTGAGAAACTGCTCCTGTCCTGTTCACAGGCCAATCTTTGACTCACTGTTTTGAGAGAAACTGTTCCTGTTCACAGGCAGATCCAAACTCAGTGTTTTCACAGAAGCTGCTTGTTTGACCACATCCCAATCTAAAATTGAATTTCAAAACTGAAAACACAGCAGCTGACTGCTTCAGCCCCAGGCTCCCCTCTTTAACCACATCATCTTACTGAGGCGCGATTCTGCAATTGCGTTGTGCCCGGTACGGATCGGGGAGCAACTGGTGAATCACACAAGAACCCCAAATCGGGCTTTGTGTCAGGTGCCAGGCTGATCACAAATCACCCGACCCGCTCCGCCCAGTGCGATCTGGATCCCGCCCTCACCGGGCGAGATCCATATCTGAATATTTAAATGAGCCATTAGGTTAATTTAAATGACCCGCTATATGCACCTAGCACCCAGCAGTCAATGGCCTTGCATGAAAGATCTTGCTAAGGCATCGTTTAGCAATGATTTCCATAAAGGTGCACCAGGTGTGACAGCACCTCAGGGTGGGGTCATTAGAGACCCACTAGATAGGCAAAGACAGGGTTGGGTTGTACGCTGGCACTTCCCTGGCACCTGGGCATCTTGGCATTGCCAATCTGGCATGGTAATACCACCTAGGCACCCTGTCAGTGCCAGACTGGCACTTCCATGGTACCCGGTGTCACAGCCAAGGTTCCAGAGGAACTGCAATCGTGCCAGGATGGCAGTGCCAAGAAGCCCAGGTGCCAGGTTGGTAGTGCTTGCATGTGGGCCTGGGGGGCCTTGTCCATAAGAGCAGGGTGATGAGATTTTGAGTGCCCCAGAAAAGTTTGGGGAGGGAAAAGGAGGGGTCCTGAAATCCAGGGGGTACTGAAAAGGGGTGCCTTGAGATTGGGACAGCCTTCCAAAATGGTACCCTAATCTGTGAGGAGCCAATCCTGTTGGCGAGATCAGCTAGCCAATGCAGAACGGCTGCCTAAGTATGGACTCGCCAGGGAGAAACTCCCCAAGGCTCAAAAAACTGGCAAAGTGTTGGTGAATAATGGGGTAAATCTAGGTGCTGCAGCCGCCGAGGCACTCCCCACCAAACCCATCCAAAAGCGGACTTTAACTTTTGTTTGCTGAATCGCGCCAATTGTCTCTAATAATCTACTCCCCAGGAGCCCTCTGTATATAAATAAAATTCCATTAGCCCAACTTTTATGATGCTTTAATTGCACCTGTCTCCAAATAGCCTGCTGTCTTTCAACCCAGGATTTTTAAGAACGTGACTTCCGCAGTCGCATACTAACCCAGGGTTTTAACCCTTGCTGTCGCAACTACAAATAATCCAATATATCTGAAATTCCTACATTTATCACACCCTTAGAGCATCAACTCTTTTTTCCGTAAAATGTTCTTCTCTGAAAGAAAAGAAGAAAGAAAGAAGAAATACTATTATTTTTAAAGCATCATTGACAACCTCAGAATGTTCAAAACACTTTACAGTCAATGTAATACCTGTGAAATGTAGTCACTGCCCTAATGTTGGAAATCCTATGGTAATATGAAACTTTGGGGTGGAGCCCACAAGCATCGGAAATATGAGACGCACATTTTCAACTTCCCTGCAGCAGGTTATGTGTTTGTGGTGCGGAGGATTATCTCAGCCTGTGGCAGGTTCATACTTGTAATACATTTGCATGCCAAGAATACTCATTAAAGTGAAACAGTTTAGTTGTGACTAAGGTAAGCTAAAGGTAAAGCGCACACAAAAGACAGACTTTCACAAACCATGTGTCACCAAGTCTGACCACACATACGTGCTTCTAGTATATCGGCCAACTTGAAGATACACATTATTGATGACCACACGAGAGGCTCCTGAAGATGTGATTCTGGCACTTCTACTTGTGGATCGTTGACCTGTTTCTACATTGGACCCAGGCTTGGCTGGATTGCTCCCTGCCTCTGCCATCTCCCACAGGACTGTGGCGACTAGCAGGAAGGCCACCATTGTTGGTTGATTTCCAGTATCCATTGCCTGCAGGGGGTGAAAAGCCGACATGTTAGCATGGTGCGTACCCCTGTGTCCAACCAGGTCCACCGGGCTACATGGTGGCCTCGGTTGGCACTGCCCTTGCACATCCCCTCCCTCCCCGCCCCCCCCCCTCATTCCCACCTTGATTTTGGCGTTGGAATCTATTCTCCGCCCAATCGCGTTTTGCAGTTTTGCGTCAGCCAATGAAGAATCCCGTCTCAGGTCTCCAACAAATATGATGCCCTCAGACACTGCAGGGTTCTGGTTGTGATGCACAGCCTCGTTGTTTGAATAGGCGGCTCTTTAATAGACCACCTGTAGACTAGCATTGTCAGCTGACAGTGGCTTTCACCAATGGAAAGATTCTTCCACCACTAACTCACATGTAGTTTCTATGCACACTTTGGCACCCACAATTTTTATTATAATCGTGTTGGAAATGTCGAAAAGAGAAAAAGCGCAGAGTTCCGGTGAAAATATCGGGAATGGAACGCTGTTGACAAAATTCTGGCCTTTGTTTAAACTTTTCCAACCAGAGCTGGTCTTCCCTTGCTCAAGGCATGAAGTTGCTCTATCTCAGGGAGCATAAACAAATATGTTAAAGGATGTTGTACCATACACCATTTGATTTTAACTCATCTACCGGGGGGTACAACAGCGCCAGTTTTCTGTGCCTTTGTGCCACCGCAGTCTCATCACACGAGACACTGCAAGGATGTGACAGAAAATAATGGCGAGTTCAATACATTAGATCTAAAAGTGAATCTGTCAACTAGGTAATACCATTTGCAAAAAAGGACCTCAATTTAGAACTCTGATGCCATTGACTAAAATATCAAATCTGATGAATGACGGTGAATAATTGTGCCTCATCCTATTTGAGTGAGATGCGTTCACTGAATCTTCCTTTTTACACTTATTTGAAACTTGGAGTAAAGGTGGTTTCTATGGGGAAAATACTTCCACTGCCCCGCCAGTGGGCTTATAACAGTGGCCACATCCTGTAAATCAATAAAAAAAAAACCCATGTAAAAGTCGAATTTTTGAAAGCAATTTTTTAAAGAAGGCTAAGAATCAACATTTATATGAATAACATTTTTGAGGGGTTAGCTAGCATACTTGATTTGATTTGAATCAAAACAGCATGAAACAAAGAACAAAAGAAAATTATCATTGAAACCCAAAATGAGCTTTGCTCCATCAACTAAAAGGTACACTCGTAATCTCAAACTGTTGGCTCCCATTATCTGCAATAAAATTCTACTGTTAGCTATCATTTAAAAAAATAATAATAATAATCTTTATTGTCACAAGTAGGCTTAAATTAACACTGCAATGAAGTTACTGTACTATGCCACATTCCGGCACTTGTTTAGATACACAGAGGGAGAATTCAGAATGTCCAATTCACCTAATCAATGGGACAAAGTAAACACCATTTATCGGATGCATCTTTTCTCATTTCTACAATATATTTTTCCAGTGTTTATGACCTCAGAATTATTTGTCGTCTTGGCAAAGGCTACTTTCAGCTAAAACTGAGCTGTGTGCTTGTGAGAATACATCTCGATAGGTTATGTGATCCACTTGTATTTATACTAGTAACTGATGACATTTTGTCTTCATTTAAAAAAAAATTTAGAGTACCCAATTCATTTTTTCTAATTAAGGGACAATTTAGCGTGTTCAATCCACCTACCCTGCACATCTTTGGGTTGTGGGGGTGAAACCCACGCAAACACGGGGAGAATGTGCAAACTCCACACGGACAGTGACCCAGAGCTGGGATCGAACCTGGGACCTCGGCACCGTGAGGCAGCAGGGCTAACCCACTGCGCCACCGTGCTGCCCGTTTAATTACTGATTGATTTTGTCATTTTAGCATCCTAAACCATCCTAAACATCATTATGATTGTACTTTGGTTCAGAATTTTGAGTTCAATTGATCCCTGAAAACTAAGGTTGACTTTCATGCCAGGTTTATGAAAAATATACCTGTTCTTACATACACATTTGAGTATAATTAACTAAACAATACCCAACACCTGATTACCTTAAACATCCATCAGACAGAACCTATTAGATGCTAACAACATGAGATCAACTTTTACACAGAATAAACTGTACCGTGCAACAGATAAGCTCCATTTTATTTGCCATAAAGTAATCACAGTTTGGGAATTATCTACTGTGTATTTTCTGATCACTATTACATTATCTGAAGATTAAAGATAAGATTGTATAAAAATTGAGTTACGAGCCTTTTCCAGGCAATAAAACAATGCTGACAGAGTGGGATTATATTTTGCAGATCCTGACTCAGGTAAATTAAATAATAGAGGAGAATGGATATAGCGTTGTGTTTCTCAGCGCTACGAGGGCTGGGAAACACGTAGCTAATAGCGCTCGCTATGGGACTTTGTTCCCATTTAGTTAAATCCGGCCCGTAGTCACTTTTTTGAGCCCTGGGGAGTTTCTCACTGATTTAGCCCACAATTAGAGGGCGGGATCTACCGTTCGCATTGCACCCGAAAAGCAGCAAGGCGCAACGTGACCGATAGATGCCAGGAGCTCCCACTTCCAAGATCTACCCGGCTTGCTTCACCCCCATTGTGGGTAGGATCACTTCCTAGCAATTCTCATATTAGAGTGAGACAGGTAGTCTCACTACCTGTTCCCCGAGACTTAACCAAGGCGTGGAATCTAACTCCCGCGTCTTGGAGATCTCAGCGCCATTCAGTGCTCATCTGTACCAGCAGGGACCAGGTGGAACAGCACTCGTGGGAGGTCTCCCAGGGATTGGAGGACCCCAGGTGCATTCCCTCTGGGCAGAGTGGTACCCTGTCACTGCCAGCCTGGCACTTTGTAACCTCACCCTAAGGGGTAATTTATCACGGTCAATCGACCTAACCTACACATCTTTGGACTGTGGGCGGAAACCGGTGGACCCGGAGGAAACCCACGCAGACACGGGGAGAAAGTGCAAACTTCACACACACAGCTACCCAAGGCTGGAATTGAATCTAGGTCCCCGGCGCTGTGAGGCAGCAGTGCTAACCACTGTGCCACCATGTCTCTTGTGGACAGGGTTCAGGTGCTCCTGCATAATTGGCTCTGAGCCAGTCACATGGTCCACGGAGCACACCCACTTAAAGGGGCCGCACTGCCATAGGGAGGGTTCCCTTATCTGTTGGGGGTGTTCCCCGTGCCTATAGGGGTCCGGGAAGGGACTCCTATTTTTAAAAATCCGACAACAGGGCCGGGATTCTCCCCTACCCGGCGGGGCGGGGGGTCCCGGCGTGTTAAGTGGCGTGAAGCACTCCGGTGTCGGGCCGCCCCAAAGATGCGGAATTCTCCGCACCTTTAGGGGCCAAGCCCTCACATTGAGGGGCTAGGCCCGCGCTGGAGTGGTTCCCACTCCGCCGGCTGGCGTGAATAGCCTTTGGCACCACGCCAGCCGGGGCCAAAAGGACTTCGCCGGCTGGCGTAAGTCCGCGCATGCGCCAGAGCGTCAGCAGCTGCTGACGTCATACCGGCACATGCGCAGGGGAGGGGGTCTCTTCCGCCTCCACCATGGTGGACCATGGCGAAGGCGGAAGAAAAAGAGTGCCCCCACAGCACAGGCCCGCCTGCCGAACAGTGGGCCTCGATCGCGGGCCAGGCCACTGTGGGGGCACCCCCCCAGGGTCAGATCGCCCCGCGTCCCCCGCAGGACCCCGGAGCCCACCCGTGCCACCAATCCCGCCGGTAAGAGAGGTAGTTTAATCCACGCCGGCGGGAGAGGCTAGTCAGCGGCGGGACTTCGGCCCATTGCGGGCTGGAGAATTGCCGTGGGGGGCCCGCTGACCGCCGCAGGGGGCCCGCCAACCGGCGCGCCGTGATTCCCGCCCCCGCCGAATCTCGGGGGGCAGAGAATTCGGGACACGGCGGGGGCAGGATTGACGCTGGCCCCGGGCGATGCTCCGACCCGGCGGGGGGGTCGGAGAATCCCGCTCCCGGTTTGTCATGGAGCAACTCTGCAGTACTGGTGGGATTGAGGAGTTGGTGAAGGAATGTTTTGAGATGACAGAAGTTAGCCTATTTCATTCAATGGGGGTCACCATGCCGGCCATTCAGAAAACATTCAACAGAACACAGAAAATCAGAAGGGGAAATATTCAGGGAACTAGCAGCTGAGAAGAAACTCTGCAGAATTCTACACTGAAGACCCCATGTGCTACAATGGGAGATATGAGTATTTTGTCAAATAGTGTCATGGCCTGTCAAACTCACGATATGGGGAGGAGAAGCAATACTAGATATATTTAGTGTTTGTTCACCAGTAACTTCAAGGCCTTACACAACAGCCTGCCATCAGAGCAGGTACGGCTGACACCTGCCTAACTTTTCAAACTAATCAAACCAAGGTTATATCTGTTAGGATGTTATCTTACTTTCTTTAAGGCAGTATTAAGACCCAGGAAGCCGAGCGGTAAGGTGAACTTTTATTTATTCACAGTCACAAAAAGTCTGCCAATGGCAACAAACTATTCATAGAGTAGAGTCCTGTTGGGACAACCAACACGGCGGTCCCTGTTCGGGCTAGCCTTCATACAGGATTCTCATGAACCCCAGCTGGGCGGGCACCGGCCACTAGTGGGGAAGCTCATATTTCCCAAGTCCCATAGGGGGGGGGGGGGGGGGGGGATCAATCAGGGCCTCCCTGTGGGCCACATGGAGGTTATTACAGGCACTAAATAGGGGCTCCATCAGGGAGACGGAAGCACTTTTCATCACTGGAAGCCTTGTGTGAAACATATCAAAATGGTGAATGCTAATGAACTGTCGGCATGTTGTTTGTTTTTAAAAAAAATTTAGAGTACCCAATTCATTTTTTCCAATTAAGGAGCAATTTAGCATGACCAATCCACCTACCTTGCACATCTTTGGGTTGGGGTGGGGGTGAAACTCACGCAAACACGGGGAGAATGTGCAACCACCACACGGACAGTGACCCAGAATCGAACCTGGGACCTCGGCGCTGTGAGGCAGCAGGGCTAACCCACTGTGCCACCGTGCTGCCTGCATGCCATTTATGACCATCTCTGCCGATGTGACTGAAGAAGTTTTGAAATAAACTTACAATGCTAATTGTTAGTTTTGTCCGTGGGTATCATCTCGAAGTAGATGTTTACCAGTCGTGATAGCAGCTATAGACTGCCGTGAAGCAGATGTTGCAGACAGATGTTTGTTCCCACACTATGATGTTTGGTTTGGCTGGAAACACATTGAAACCTGAATTCTGTGAGTTTTACACTCAGCTCTTTTCTTTCAGTAAGGTTCAAACCGTGAATTAAAAAGTACGGAGACAATCCTCTTCTATAGTAACCTGTAAAAAAACCTGGCACGTAAAATTTCCAATGAGCCCTTTATATCCTGCTGTTTGAACCTTCCAGTTTATGGGTTTTTTTCTTGCCAGCAGGACCAGGTTTTCAAGTTCCTGTCTCACCCTCTCAGCTGCAGATCATAAGTGACCTGGGGAAATTGTGGAGACTTCTCGAAAACATCAAAAACAATTGGCTCGAATTTCATTCTAGTTGTGGCAACAGTGGAGCAGCTTCATTTTCGCAGCTTGCTTCAAAGTATGTGCACCCCCTGCAGAGTGAGGAGTTTACTGCAGTCCAATTAAATTTCACATCTGCGTTGAGATGTTGAGCTTGCATAAAATTCCCTGAAAAGCATTCACAGTGCCAATTACTGGGCTTATACCTGCGGCAAAAATGTTTAAAAAGGGACAACAATCAGGAGGCGCCCTAAGGAATCTCCATGGACCCTTTCTCCCGTACTAATAATCACTTTCAAAGCCAAAGAGGTCAAGACTCTTCCCCATTACATTGAGGGGCTGGTTTAGCACAGTGGGCTAAACAGCTGGCTTGTAATGGAGAACAAGGCCAGCAGCATGGTTTCAATTCCCATACTGGCCTCCCTGAACAGGCGCCGGAATGTGGCGACTAGGAACTTTTCACAATATCTTCATTGAAGACGACTTGTGACAATAAGCTGTTATTATTCATCTTGCAAGTTCAAACTGTTCGCAAAATAGCGGCATATGTAGGTGGTACTTGGGGTGGATTTTCATCCTTGCTCATCATGCAGAGATTAGGCAAGTGAAATGAAAAATTGAAATGAAAATCGCTTATTGTCACAAGTAGGCTTCAAATGAAGTTACTGCGACAAGCCCCTAGTCGCCACATTCCGGCGCCTGTCCGGGGAGGCTGGTACGGGAATTGAACCGTGCTGCAGGCCTGCGTTGGTCTGCTTTAAAAGCCAGCTCTTTAGCCCTGTGCTAAACCAGCCCCTAAGTGGGCAGTTAAATTGAATCGGAAGGGGATACTTACCCACTTATGCTCCTAATTGGCAGGATTCTTGAAGTGGTTAAGATGGGTGGGGCCCCTGTAATTTATGAAACTCACAGTCCTCCTACATCAATTTGATCCTGATTGCATTTTAGAAAGAGTGGTGGGGGGCAGCACGGTGGCCTAGTGGTTAGCACAACCGCCTCGTGGCGCTGAGGTCCCAGGTTCGATCCCGGCTCTGGGTCACTGTCCGTGTGGAGTTTGCACATTCTCCCCGTGTCTGCGTGGGTTTCGCCCCCACAACCCAAAAATGTGCAGAGTAGGTGGATTGGCTACGCTAAATTGCCCCTTAATTGGAAAAAATAATTGGGTAATCTAAATTTAAGAAAAAAAGAAAGAGTGGTGGGATGGAGGTAGTGGTGAGCTTTCCCATTGCAGAAGGGGGCCATTCAGCCTATTGAATCTGCACTGACCCTTTTTTGATTAAGTACCCTACCTAGGCCCAATCCCCCACCATATCCCTATAACCCCAACCAATTTTTGGACACTAAGGGGCAATGTAGCTTGGCCAATCCACCTAACCTGCACATCTTTGGACTGTGGGAGGAAACCGGAGCGCCTGGAGGAAACCCATGCAGACATGGGAAGAATGTATAAACGCCACACTGACAGTAACCCAAGGTCAGAATCGAACCCGGGTCCTTGGCGCTGTGAGGCAGCAGTGCTAACCTCTGTGACGCCCTAGGTGGACGTAGGTACGAATGTGCCTATAAATAAGAGAGCCAAAGGAAGGACAGCACTCTCCTTTGTGGGGCAAGGATAATTCTGTGGGTTTCACAGGAAAGTTGGGGGATCAAAAGCAGATAAACCTGTGCATTGTTGTGACGTGGAGAAAGTGGAAATATCTCCAAGTAGTCTGAAAATAAATTTTGGGATCTTACCATCCTCCTGTTACCTGTGCCATGTTACTGATTGAACATCGCTGAGATATTGGACGTTGGTCACCAAAGCGTTTATTGTTTAGAGTTGAACTTTTTCGCAGGTCTTGCACTCGCTACGTTTTTGCTCCAGACAATACCCTTTGTTGCCGATGTGGGGTCACAACATCCAGATGCTTTTCCTTGTATTGGAAACATTTCGTTTTAGTAACAAACTTATGGCGTAAAGCGGTGCTATGTGTGTGCAGCAGGCGACTGGCAGAAAATCTGAAATTTCAGATTTTCTCAAAGTTGGACAGTCACGTTGTACCTATTGGAGATGATAAAATGTCCCACTGTACTATTTGCAGGAGAACAAGGGAGTTCTGCGTCTGTGTTACATTAGTCAGTGACTGTGCCATCTCCCTCTGGGACTGTCTGTGCACCATGTCAGCCCCTGGCCCTGCAAACATCCCCTCTCTGGCCAGCCCAGATCAGGCTACTCCTCACACCCATCTGACAGAGCATCAAGGGAGGTTGTAACAGTGTTTAATCTGCACAACTCTTTACAAATACATGCCCCTGCCCCCCCCCCCCCCCCCCCCCACCAACCCAGTCGGTGACTCTGGAAGTGATCAGAGCGTCCCGTGCTTTTTGGCCCTGTCGCCTATATCATGTGGCTGCCCGTGCTTGTCTGGGCCCCATGTCCTGTCTGGACTCCATGTCCTGTCTGGGCTCCATGTCCTGTCTGGGCTCCATGTCCTGTCTGGGCTCCATGTCCTGTCCATCCTCCCCCTCCCCGCATCCTCCTCGTCGGATGAGGCCTGCCATTCATCCTCCTCCTCCAGCACAACGCCCCTCTGCTGCACGATGTTGTGGAGGATGCAGCCGGCTGCCATGATGTAGGCGTCCCTCTCAGCGTCAGGCTGGAGGGCCCCTTCAGAGCAGTCCAGGCACCTGAACCACATCTCCAGGAGGCTGAAACACCGCTCGATCACCCCTTGGTCGCTGCATAGGCTACATTGTAACAGGTCTCCATCGGTCTGTGGCCTCCGGAAAGGCACCATCAGCCAGGATCGCAGTGGATAACCCCTGTCACCCAGGTGCCAACCCCCAGTCGGTGGGGGGGGGGGGTGATCATCAGATGAAGGTGTTGTGCGCACTGCCCGTATCAGTCACGGATGTGCATGATACGCATCTGATGGTCACATATCAGCTGCATGTTCATCGAGCGGAACCCCTTTCTATTCGTGTAGAGCAGTCTGTCATCTGCAGGTGCTCCTTTGGGGGACTTGCATCCCATCGATCACTCCCTGGACCCCGAGCATCCCATCGATAGTGGCGAAGCCCGCTGCAGGGCATCCTGATGGGCTCGGTCCACTTTGAAATGGACGTAGTGTGCCAACTGGGCATATAGGGCGTCCATGACAGCGCCGATGCACCTGTGCACCGACGTCTGTGAGAACCCGGACAGGTCCCCACTTGGCGACTGGAAGGACTCCGTGGCATTCAGGGTGACCGTCACCTTGACGGCCACCGGGAGTGGGTGTTCTCCCCCATTGCCCCATGGTGCCAGGTGCGCAGATAGGATGTGAGGATGCCGGCATTGGACTGGGGTGACTCACCTGATGAAGGAGCTACACTCCGAAAGCTAGTAATTCCAAATAAACCTGTTGGACTTTAACCTGGTGTTGTAAGATTTCTTATTGGCAGATATGTCACACAGTCTCCCCGCTCAGCCGGAGTCTTCGATGGCATGCCCGGTCCTGCAGGTCTTCGAATGACAGGTGCTGCCGGTACACCCGAGGCCTCATGCGTCACCTCCTTTGCAGCTCCTCCTCCTCCACTTGTTGGACAGCCGGCTCTTCATTCTTGGCGGCAGCCACCTGTTCCTCTGGGCCAGGCTCCACTACTGCACACTCCGCTACTGCACACTCCTCCGCGAGCAGCACCAGCTTCTTCAGCCACAGTACATCCCCCAGGGTGCGGCGACCAGCAGGAAGACCACCGTTGTTGCTGGTTGACTTCCAATATCCATTTGCAGGGGATGAAATGCCGACATGTTAGCATGGTGCGTATTCCCTTATCCAACCAGGCTACATGTTGGCCCCGGTTGGCACTGCAGACTCTGTCCCCGCATGCCCCCCCATCTCCACATCTCTGCCCTGGCGCCTGTCCCTGATGCCAGTGGTACCTTTCGAAACGCCCGTCTGGTGCCCCCTGTAGGATCTACTGTGGGCGTTACGCTGGGTGGGCTGCCTGATGGGGTGTGTGGCAGTTGGTGGTGTGCGGGGGGGGGGGGGGGGGGGGGGGGGGGGGAATGATCAGGGAACCCATATGGCCAGCGTCACTCTGCAGAACCAGAGGCCAAGGTGGGCTGCCAGTGAAGTGAGCAGCAAGATGGCCACCTTGCAGGCTGCGGCAATAGAACATAGAACATTACAGCGCAGTACAGGCCCTTCGGCCCTCGATGTTGCGCTGACCTGTGAAACCCCTCTAAAGCCCATCTACACTATTCCCTTATCATCCATATGTTCATCCAATGACCATTTGAATGCCGTTAGTGTTGGCGAATCCACTACTGTTGCAGGCAGGGCATTCCACACCCTTACTACTCTCTGAGTAAAGAACCTACCTCTGACATCTGTCCTATATCTATCTGCCCTCAATTTAAAGCTATGACGCCTCATGCTAGACATCACCATCCGAGGAAAAAGGCTCTCACTGACCATCCTATCTAATCCCCTGATCATCTTGTATGCCTCAATTAAGTCACCTCTTAACCTTCTTCTCGCTAACGAAAACAGCCTCAAGTCCCTTGAGGGCAGGCCTCCCCCTCCCCCCCCCCCCCCCCCCCACCCCAGCCAGCCCGGCCAGTGTCCAGCCCAACAGCCCGCAGTCGCGTCTTTCTGTGTCCTTCCGCCTCTCTCTCTCTCATCAGCCACGACACCAGTTTCACAATTTTTAAAAACACCAGTGAACTGTGCTGTTGGGAATTCGGGCGATCGGAGGTGGAGAATTGCGGAGTCTCCAGAGAATACACGGTTCTGATCGCTATTGATATGCAAATGGTGTTTACTGTAAGTGCATTCCGGAACGCAATGGCGCCGCTATCGAGGCGACAGAGAATTGTGATTTGGCGTCAAATCAGCACCCGCCACGATTTTGGTGTCGGAACCGCCCATTCGCTTTTCCTGATTTTGCCGCTTGCCAATGGAGAATCCTGCCCCTGTTATTTTCCAGATAGACTTTTTATGAATGCTTGGCTGAACACCAAGAATGGAGCAATGGACTGAGCTTGGCAAGGGTCTTCTTAATCACTTATAAAAGAGTGTGCTGGTTGGTTTGATTGAGATCTTTATTATCTTGCAATAAGCTGATCTTTTGTTGTGAATTTGGACAACATTAAAAGGTGTGAAGTGGATTAAAGATTTCCTCAGTGGGACATTCAATGCCTGTGCTTGACTCACAGCTTTATGAGAAGTTAAGGGATGCAATGTTTTCAAAAAGAACGTTGAATGCCTAATTTACTTTTTGTTCTCAACTCAAGACTAGGGTTCCCCTGTGGCTTATGACCCCCCCCCCCCCCCCCCAGGTGCTGTGAACCACGTTTCCTAACGAAACAGGCGCAACTTCATGAAAGTCGTGAAGTGTCTGAAAGATTGCCAGAAATGGGAATGGGGGTGGGATTCCCAGAATAAGGGCTGCACTTTAATTTTGCTCAATGTCACTGTTCTTTTTACCTCAGCTGGTGCAAATCAGAATAAATATGATTGGAATAGTTTAACAGGCAGGGCAGCAGTTGTGTGCACTTTTGTGCATTGACACAAGTGTAAATTCATAATGAAAGTTGCAGTTACAAAGAGCACTACCAAAAGCCCTTTCCAAACAACTTTCCTTTGCCATACATTTGCTCCAGTTACTGGAATGTCAGTACACATGGTTAAAAAAAACAGCTTTTATGCTAACACTACCCAGCCACAAGGACTGAAGTCCATTTTTTATAACAGCAATAAAACTTCAGACAGACTTTTTAAAGAACATCAACTTATTCAGTCCAGCCAATTTTCCTAGACATGTGGTCACCATATCATTTTCCACATGTCCTTATTGCCCTTCAGTTGTACATTTTAGCAATATACACATAATCCAATCAACTGGATTATTAATCGGACTGGCCCTTTTGTTGGAAGTGTCTTTGTTTTCTTTACCTCTCCTCACCTTGAAGATGTTGACGACTGCTGACTCATTGTTTGCTGACTCTGTCCCTTCCTAGCAAACGCAAAATTGACCACTGTGGACATCAGTTTGCTGATGACTGCTGCGCGATGGCTCACTCCGTGAAGGACATGCTGAGGACTCTTCACCTCTTCAACACTTCCTATAAGACGCTTGACCTATCTTTAAACATCACCAAGATGAAGGTCCTTAACCTACCCCAAGCCAGGTGAACAACCCTCACACCATCCATGCAGACAGGGTGTCTCTGGAGCATGTACAGCACTTCCCATATCTCAGCAGCCACTTTTCCCAAAGGGAAATTCCAATGAGGAATTCCAGCACCAGGTCACGTGTACCTTCTTCAAGCTGAGCTGACATGTCTTTGACCAACAGGGACTGTTGGAAGTCAACAAGAGTCCTTTTAGAACATAGAACAGTACAGCACAGAACAGGCCCTTCGGCCCTCGATGTTGTGCCGAGCAATGATCACCCTACTTAAACCCACGTAACCCGTATACCCGTAACCCAACAATCCCCCCATTAACCTTACACTACGGGCAATTTAGCATAGCCAATCCACCTAACCCGCACATCTTTGGACTGTGGGAGGAAACCGGAGCACCCGGAGGAAACCCATGCACACACGGGGAGGACGTGCAGACTCCACACAGACAGTGACCCAGCCGGGAATGGAACCTGGGACCCTGGAGCTGTGAAGCATTGATGCTAACCATCATGCTACCGCGAGGCCCCGACTTTGTTTAAAGTATTTTTATTAAGATTGTGCAGAATTTTTCATAAAACAGTAGTAACCATAATAACAAAACAAACTAGAGTGAACATTAACATAGTGCAAAAAGAGAATATACAATAACAATTAAATAGACATTACCCCACGCGACCCAGTCTTCCCACACCATCCCAATGAAACACTCCCACCCACCCCCCATCTCCCCCCCCATCCCCACTCCACGGATTGCTGCTGACATTTTAATTTTCCCCGAGAAAGTCGATGAACGGCTGCCACCTCCGAGAGAACCCTAGCGTAGACCCTCTTTTTAAAAATAAATTTAGATTAGCCAATTATTTTTTCCAATTAAGGGGCAATTTAGCGTGGCCAATCCACCTACTCTGCACATTTTTGGGTTATGGGGGCGAAACCCACGCAGACACGGGGAGAATGTGCAAACTCCACACGGACAGTGACCCAGAGCCAGGATCGAACCTGGGACCTCAGCGCCATGAGGCGGTTGTGCTAACCACTAGGCCACCATGCTGCCCAGCGTAGACCCTCTTAAGGCAAACTTTATTTTCTCGACGCTGAGAAACCCAGCCATGTCGGTAAACCAAGTCTCTACACTCGGGGGCTTCGAGTCCCTCCACATTAATAAAATCTGTCTCTGGGCTACTAGGGAGGCAAAGACCAAGATGTCGGCCTCTTTTGCCCCCTGAACTCCCGGGTCTTCTGACACTCCAAAGATCGCTATCTCTGGACTCAGTACCACCTGTGTGTTAAGCACCTTGGACATTGCCCGAGCGAACCCTTGCCAGAATACTCTAAGCTCCGGGCATGCCCAAAACATGTGGACATGGTTTGCAGGGCTGCTCTTGCACCTCATACAACTGTCTTCTACCCCAAAAAACTTGCCCATTCTCGCTGCCGTCATGTGTGCCAGGTGGACCACCTTAAATTGAATTAAACTGAGCCTGGCACACGATGAGGGGGAATTAACCCTGCCCAGGACCTCTGCCCACAGACCCGTTTCCAACTCCTCACCTAGCTCCTCCTCCCACTTGCGCTTGAGCTCCTCCACCGGGGTTTCCTCCACCTCCTGTAGTTCCTGGTAGATATCCGACCCCCTCCCCTCCCCCACCCAGGTGCCGGAGACCACCCTGTCCTGTATCCTCAGTGGCGGCAGCGCCGGAAAGGCCAGTACCTGTTTTTCCAGGAAGGCTCGTACTTGCAGATATTTAAAGGCGTTTCCAGGCGGCGGATTAAATTTGTCCTCTAGCGCCTTCAAACTGGGAAAGCTTCCGTCTATGAAGAGACTCCCATCCTTCTGATGCCTGCCCCCTGCCAGCTCTCGAACCCACCATCCATCCTACCCGGGACAAACCTGTGATTGTTGCATATCGGGGTCCAGACTGACGCTCCCTCCACCTTCTTGTACCTCCTCCACTGTCCCCAGGTCCGCAGTGTCGCCACCACCACCGGATGTGTGGAGTAACGGGTGGGCGAGAACGGCAAAGGAGCCATTATCAAAGCTCCCAGACTAGTACCTTTACATGACGCCGCCTCCAGCTTCTCCCACGCCGCCCCCCACCCCCATCGCCCACTTCCTAATCATAGCTATATTGGCCACCCAGTAGTAGTTGCGAAAGTTCAGCAGCGCCAACCCACCCCCCCGACTGCGCTCCAACAGCGATCTCCTTACTCGCGGGGTCTTATTCGCCCCCACAATGCCCGTAATGATCTCACCCACTTAAAAAAGGTCTTAAGGATGAAGATGGGGAGGCACTGAAAGACAAACAAAAATCTGGGAAGGACCGTCATTTTCACGGTCTGCACCCTCCCTGCCAGTGACAGCGGGAGCATGTCCCACCTTTTAAAGTCCCCTTCCATTTGCTCCACCAACCGGGTCAGGTTGAGCCTGTGCAGGGCATCCCATTTCCTGGCCACCTGTATACCCAGGTAACGAAAACTTTTCTCTACCATCCTGAGCGGCAGCTCTTTCAGTCTCTCCTCCTGCCCCTTGGCCTGGATCACAAACAACTTGCTCTTTCCCATGTTCAGTTTGAACCCTGAAAAACTACCAAAATCCCTCAGGATCCGCAGAACCTCCCCCATCCCCTCCACAGGGTCCGAAATGTATAGGAGCAAATCATCCACGTATAGCAAGACCCGATATTCAACACCCGTGCCCCCCCCCCCCCCCCCCCCCCCCGAACCAGTCCCTGCCAGTTCCTCGAGGCTCTCAGCGCCATAGCTAGTGGTTCTATAGCTAGGGCAAATAGTAACGGGGAGAGGGGACACCCTTGCCTCGTTCCCCGGTGAAGCTCGAAGTACCCCGACCTCAGCTGGTTTGTACATACACTTGCTACAGATGCCTGGTACAGCAATTTCACCCAGCCAATAAAGCCCTCACCAAACCCGAACCTTACCAGCGTTTCCCACAGGTACTCCCACACCACCTGGTCAAAGGTTTTCTCTGCGTCCATTGCTGTTACCACCTCCGCATCCCCTCCCTCTGAGGGCATCATAATAATATTAGGTCTCCGGACATTGGTATTGAGTTGTCTGCCTTTAATAAACCCAGCCTGGTCTTCCTCTACCACCCCTGGGACGCATCCTCAATTCTTGTGGCCAGAATCTTAGCTGGCAATTTGGGATCCACGTTTAAAAGCGAAATTGGCCAGTATGACCCACAATGTTCCGGGTCCTTCCCTCATTTAAGAATGAGTGAGATCAAAGCCTGTGACATTGTTGGGGGGAGGGTTCCTTTCTCTCTAGCCTCATTGAAGGTCCTCATCAGGAGTGGGCTCAATATTTCCGAAAATTTCTTATAGAATTCTACCTGGTAACTGTCCGGCCCCTGGGCTTTACCCGATTGCATGCCCTCTATACCCTTGCCAATCTCTTCCAATTCAATCGGGGCCCCCAGCCCCTCCACCAGGTCCTCTTCCACCGTTGGAAACCTCAACTGGTCCAAAAATTGCCTCGTCCCTTCCGCTCCTGTCGGGGGCTCCGACTCGTATAGTTTACTATAGAGTTCCTTAAAGACTCCGTTCACCCCCCCTGGATCCAAGACCATGTTACCCTCCTTATTCTTTACTCCCCCAATTTCCCTGGCCGCCTCCCTCTTTTGCAGTTGGTGTGCCAGCATTCTACTCGCTTTCTCCCCGTACTCATAGACTGCCCCCCTTGCCTTCCTCAGCTGAGCTACCGCTTTCCCTGTGGTCAGCAGTTCAAACCCCACCTGCAGACTCCGCCGCTCCCTCCGTAGCCCCGCCTCGGGGGCCTCTGCGTATCTCCTGTCCACTCGGAGTATCTCCTCCACCAGTCTCTCCCTCTCCGCTCTTTCTCTCTTCCCTATGGGATCGAATTGAGATAAGTTCCCCTCTGACAACTGCCTTCAGAGCCTCCCAGACCGGTGCCGCTGATACCTCACCCGTATCGTTTGTTTCCAGGTGATCCTGGATGTTCCTGCTAATCCGCCCGCAAACCTCTTCGTCCGCCAGCAGCCCCACATCCAGTCTCCAGAGTGGGTGCTGCCCTCTCTCCCCACTAAGCCGCAGGTCCACCCAGTGCGTGGCATGGTCCGCGACTGTGATTGCTGAGTATTCTGGCCCTGCCACCTTTGGGATTAACGCCCTGCTCAAGACAAAGAAATCTATGTGGGAATAAACCTTATGAACGTGGGAGAAAAAACAGAACTCCTTCACTCTCGGCCGCGCAAACCTCCAGGAATCCACCCCCTTCATCTGCTCCATAAAACCCTTCAGCTGGTTTAGCACACTAGGCTAAATAGCTGGCTTGTAATGCAGAACAAGGCAGCAGCGTGGGTTCAATTCCCGTACCGACCTCCCCAAACAGGTGCCGGAATGTGGCGACTAGGGGCTTGTCACAGTAACTTCATTGAAGCCTACTTGTCACAATAAGCTGTTATTATTAGTTCCTTAGCCACTGCTGGTCACATCCCTGTCCTGGACTTCGACCGGTCCAGCTCAGGGTCGATGACTGTGTTAAAGTCTCCCCCCATGATCAGGTGGTGTGACTCCAAGTCTGGGATTTTGCCTAGCATGCGTCTCATAAATTCCACATCATCCCAATTTGGAGCATAGACGTTCACAAACACCACCCGGACCCCCTCCCACTTTTCACTCACCATTATATACCTGCCCCCTTATCTGCCACAATTCTCCCAGCCTCGAATGCCAAACCCTTACGGATCAGAATTGCTACCCCACTGGTCTTCGAATCCAGCCCTGAATGGAACACTTGGCCTACCCATCCCTTTCTCAATCTCGTGTGATCTGCGAGCTTTAAATGTGTCTCCTGAAGCATTGCTACGTCTGCCTTTAACCCCTTTAGATGCATGAACACGCACGCTCTTTTGACCACCCATTCAAACCCCTCACATTCCACATGATCAGCTTGGACAGGGGGGCTAACCCCCTCCCTCGCTGACTAGGCATCGCCCTTTCTTGGCCAACCTCAAGCCCGCGCCCTTCGCTTCCTTGAGTGCTCCCACAGGGAGCTGCCGCCCCCAACCCTCAATTGGCACCCCAAAATTGATACCTCCTCTGTCAGCAAAGCAGCATCCCCCCCCCCCCCCCCCCCCCCCCCCCCACAGCCCCACGACCCAAACCCCCTGCCAAGCACCAGCTGGGCACTTGTTCACCCCCCACTACGCTCCCGAGAGTCAGTTGACCCATGCTGACCCTGGCAGCTCCCGTCCCTGGCGCCGATCAGACTGTCGCCTCCTTGTCCGGATCCTTTTCCCCTCGTGAATAAACCAATTAAACTACCTCTCCAGCCCCAGTGAGTAAATAGTAATACGAAACAAAAAATAAACAGAAGACACTAACATTGCCCCGTGAGGGGACACCTGTTGAACCAAGGCTCCAACTTCCCAAAAATTCGCACTAAGTACAGGGCCCCATCCCCCCTCCGTTTCTCAACTTTGCCGAAAACACTGCACCCTCCAGCCACCACCACAGCCCTTACACGCACCCAACATTGTATACAATTTTATATTAGAAACGGTACCGTGTTACCCAGCCCCACCGCCACATTCCACCAAAGCTTAGCGTCCTTTAATTTGAGTCCAGCTTTTCTTGTTTGACGAATGACCACGCCTCGTTCGCCGTCTCAGAATAGTGATGCTGTTCCTTGTATGTGACCCATAGCCTCTCTGGGTGTAGCATCCCAAATTTCACGCCCTTGCTAAAGAGTGTTGCCTTCACCCAGTTGAATCCAGCACACCTCTTGGCCAGCTCCGCACCCAGGTCCTGGTAGATACGTATCACGCTGTTCTCACACCTGCTGCTCTGTCCTTTTTTTGCCCAACGCAAGACAAGTTCCTTGTCCGAGAAGCGATGAAATCTCACCACCATGGCCCTCTGCGGTTAATTCGCCTTGGGCTTCCTTGCAAGGGCTCTATGCGCCCCGTTCAGCTCCAGGGGTCGAGGGAATACCCCGTCCCGATCAGCGTCTCCAGCATCTTGGACACAAATGCTCCCGCATCCGACCCCTCCACATCTTCGGGGAGGCCCACAATTCTCAAGTTCTGTCTCCTGGACCTGTTTTCTAGGTCCTCCAGCCTCTCCTGCCACTTCTTGTGGAGGTCATCCTGCGCCTCCGATACAACCAACTTGTCCTCATGGTCGGATAGCTTTATCTCCATCTCCTTAATCGCTTTCCCTTGTGTTGCCTGAGTTGCGATCATTTGGTCTATTGATGCTTTCATCGGGGCCAGCATGTTCTTTTTAAGATCAGCAAAGCAGCCCCCAAGGAACTCCTGTTGCTCCTGTGCCCATTGCCCCCATGGACCCTGGTCTATACCGGCTGCCATGCCGTGCCTCGGCGTCTGCTCCGCATGCGTCTGTCTGCTGGGACTTAAAGGCTTCACCCGGCCACTCCTGGTCCAGCTATCCATACAACAGAGAGGGAATCCTTTTGGCAGTGTTCGCTTCACCAATCTGCCCCAAAAAGTCCGTGGAAACTCCTGAAAAAGGTCCGAGAGTCGGTTCCAGACGGGAGCTGCCGAATGCGCGACCTACTCCTCCATGGCCGCCACCGGAAGTCTCGTCACCGCTTCTTCAATGGCCTTGGCGAGATCTTTTCACAGTTGTTCCCTCTGCTGCTAGAATTCAGCTTTAATAAAGGCCCTCAAGTCAGCTTGAAGCCTTTAAGCTCGCCCTTCCCCCGCCTGCATGCTGGAAAAGGCTTTTGTCTTTGCTGCAGCTCCAGCCAAATCTTTCACTGTTTCTGCCGGGTCTGGTAACTAAGAAACATACCATTCCTGGAGGAAAGTACTCCTCCAACATTCACCTACATCTTTCCTTCAAAATTCCACCCCGTATCGATTAAAAAAAGAGCTCTTTTCTGTAACCTTGGGCAGGAGCTGCCTTCTGTGTGACCACTTACTCCATGGTCCACACCGGAAGTCCCCATAAGGCCATTTTGTTGACTACCATTCTCCAGTGTAGTGAAGAATGGACTACCTATTTTCTTCGTTCGCTCACGGAGACGTGGGCGTTGCAGGCTGTGCCAGCATTTATTACCCATTCCTAATTGCCTTTGAGGGGGCAGTTAAGAGTCAGCCACATTGCTGTTGGTCTGGAGTCACATGCACGCCAGACCGGGTAAGGATGGTAGATTTCCTTCCAGGTGGGTTTTACGACAATCGGCAATGGTTTCATGGTCATCTTCAGACTTTTAATTCCATATTTGTATTGAATTCAAATTTCACCATCTGCAGTGGCAGGATTTGAACCTAGATCCCCAGAGCATTACTCTGTGTCTCTGGTTTATTAGTCCAGCGACAATACCACTAAGCCACCACCTCCCTTGATTGATACCACTGCAAAGAGAGCTTCTGTCAGTGGTGCTTGCATCAAATCCTGGGGATTAAATAGGAGGACCACCGCACCAACATCAAAATCCTAATCCTGCAGATCAATTCTGATGTATGGGCAGCATTGTGGCTCAGTGGTTAGCACTGGGACAACATTGCTGAGGACCTGGGTTCGAATGATGGCCCTGGGTCACTGTCTGTCTGGAGTTTGCACATTCGCCCTATGTCTGCGTGGGTTTCACCCCCACAACCCAAAGATGTGCTGGTTAGGTGGATTGGCCGCGGTAAATTGCCCCTTAATTGGAAAAAAATAATAATTTGGTACTCTAAATTTTTTTTTTTAATTCTCTGATGTATGGGCCATTGCGTCTGGATGCCCGGAATCCGTCCCCCTTGATAGGCTCTCTTCTCCCATGTCTCCGTTAGCCAACACTCTAAGGGTGACCAAAGGAAAAGGAATAAGGAGATGCTGATGGCTGCCCTAAACCATGGATGTGGAGATGCCGGCGTTGGACTGGGGTGAGCACAGTAAGAAGTCTTAAGAAGACTTAATTACCTGCAAATACTCGCATTCAAAGTATCGTCTTGCATCTTTGATTTTGTCTCTATATATATGTTTCTGGAACTCACTTTTTCATTCAACCGAGGAAGGAGCAGTGCTCCGAAAGTTAGTGATTCAAAACAAATCTGTTGGACTTTAACCTGGTGTTGTAAGACTTCTTACTGTGCTAAACCATGGAGGCATTAACCCTGCTGAATGATGGACGGCATGGTGGTGCAGTGGTTAGCACTTCTGCCTCTCAGCACCGAGGACCCGGGTTTGATTCTGGCCCTGGGTCACTGTGCGTGTGGAGTTTGCATATTTTTCCTCGTGTCTGCATGGGTCTCACCCCCACAACCCAAAGATGTGCCTGGTAGGTGAATTGGCCATGGTAAACTGATCCTTAATTGGAAAAAAGAAATAAAAAAAACAAACACTGCCGACTGGGAGGAGAAGGCTGCAGACCACTCGACAAGGCTCCGCCAAAGAGCAAGCCGATTTTAGGCTCAGTGGCTTGACAGCAATGCAGAGGAAGGAGAGCGAAGCCAACCCAAGCTGTGAATTCCACTCCTCCACCCCTCCCACCACACAACAGCCTGTGCCCACTGCAGAAGAACTTGTGGCTCCAGAATTGGGCTCTTCAGTCATCTGAAGACTCACCAAACCCGACAGACGTCATCCTTGATTTCGAGGGACCGCCGACGCTGACGACTCTGGGTGCTGCAGTCAAATCAACATTGCGGCACAAGATAATTTAATCATGTGGGCCATGCCCGTTGCCTTGATAGTCGAGGTAATTGGACAGTGATCAAAACAGGAAATCTGATTTTCCTCTCGCTTACATAGGAGCACTGAGGTGGAATATGGGCTTGTAACTTCCTGGGAGTGGCATTCCGGAGGGACTTACCTGCACTGGAACTGCAAAGGCCCTGTCTCGTACGGCCTTCTTATTCAGGCTGGGTGTGACAGGAACAGCGAAGCATGCTCCTGGCTGCAGCAACGCGCTGTAAGTGAAGCACAGTGAAGGAGGACATGCCCCCTTTTAATGGCTCTAGCTGCCGTAAAGCAGGAGAGTCTAAAGGGACGACTGAAATGGAGAATGTAAATTTCAAAATTAAGTGAGGGTGAGGATTCAGACATAGGATGGGTTGGGGAGTGTGTTTGGGTGGGCGGGGGTTGGGGGGGGGGGTGCAGAGTCAGAGCTGGAGGGTGATGTTGGACCGAGAGTTGCAGTCAGACCGGGGGAGGAGTTGGACCTGGTTGGGGGTAACATCGGACGGGGGGAGAGGGCAGGGGGGCATGAATCAGATGTGGGGGGAGGGGTTGGATTTAGGCCTGGTGCGGTGCAACATCAGACAGGGGGAATGGATGGGGGGATGAGTCGGATGAGGGGGTTGAAGTCGGGCCGGGGGAGGGGGCTGCAGGTGACGGGGGGCAAGGCTGCGGGCAGAGTTGGACCTGGAGTGTCAGGCAAAGGGGGCGGAGTTGGATGGGAGTAGAGTCAGAGTGGGGGTGGGCCAGCAGGGAGGGGTTCGATCAGCACTGGAAAGGGTCCTGCAGAGGTGGCACTCGCTCCCACTCTCCCTGGGGGGGGGGTGGGGGGGGGGGGGGGGGGGGGGGGGTTGTTGGGGAGAGCATGCAAAACATCAAAATGAATGTGCTGCCCAGGTTCCTCTTCCTGTTCAGATCCCTTTCAATCTTCATCCCCGCAGCTCCACAAAAGCCCCTTCCCAAGGGAGCACAGCCAACTACTGGCCCCCCACACAGCCGAGTGGATACACCTCGGGCCACCGCCTGGCCCAGCAAGCGCTCAATAACATACCTTTTTCCTTTTTTTGTTTCTTTTTTCTCTGTTGGTTTGCAAATTATACTCTGAACGGCAATGGTTGTAAACTCTTGTTGCCACATGTTTCGATTTTACCTTGTGTAAAATATGTTATGAAATGTTAATACCCCAAGAAAAATATTTTTTTAAAAAAGAGATCACGTGATGGAAGCGCGGGACGTCTTCCTGGAGCACGGGCAGAGTAAGAACAACCCGCTGTTCACCTACTGAATAAACTGCTGTTTGTTACAAGTCCTTGGTCAGCAGTCTTTGCAAACCCAGCCATTCTACAATTGTCTTTACCAACTGTACTATCAGATCAGCTGATTGCTGCAATTTGTTTTAACGTTTTGCAGGTCTCCTTTTCCTAGTGGACCTCAGTGGATAATATGGGGGCTGATTATGTATCGAATGTTCGATACTGCAGAGCTCATTAACTAGGCTTTCATATTTATCATGCATTCCATTTATGCTCCTTTGCTGCTGGCGCTGGTAGATTTATTCCTGGCCGTGTGGTACTTTATTAATTAATTTCCCCACTTTAATTTTTGATTTTGTAGCATGTTTGTTGTCAGAATATGTCACCTAGAATCAATCATAGATGTTTGAATAAACCCAATTAAAGATTAAAGATCATTTCTCGAATTTTGTAAAAATTATTTGTGTATCATTGAAAAAACAAACGCATCAAAGCTTTTCATCCGACAAACCTAGCATCCCACCAACACTGAGCCATCGCGCTCAGGTTGAACGGTATACCATTCATCTATATTGAACTTGAAATAGGCCTACCCCGAGCTGAGCTCACATGATGTCAGGACTGACTCAAATCAGCCATCACTTCTCCTTGGGGGTTAGGTCTTGGCACATGTCGGCTTCCTCTGGCTTCCAATTAGTATTGCAAATGAGATTCATAAGATCATCTCTAACAGCTTAATTGATATCAAACAAACAACCACAAAAGACAGATTGATTGAGGTCTTAAATATAATAAAAATGAATGCAAATCAATGTTGATGTTTCATCTATTGCAGCTGGGTACTGCAATCAGTTCAGGTGACTCCCATCATGTCACAATAAAGCAGGCTTGTGTGATCAACAGCAGGAAGAAAATGAGCTGCATTAACTGCTTCCCTTGGTAGCAAGCTAGTTTTCTCAAAACAAATACACTTGATGATTTTTCATTTATTTCACAGCCGTCTACACTTGGAAGTATGAAAAGTGATTGCTAAATCCTACCGTCTTCCACAATTTTAAAGCCAAGAGTGGCATCACCTAACCACAAAGTACTGATTTATTTATAAAATAAATAAATTTAGATTACCCAATTATTTTTTCCAATTAAGGGGCAATTTAGCATGGCCAATCCACCTACACTGCACATTTTTGGGTTGTGGGGGCGAAACCCACGCAGACACGGGGAGAATGTGCAAACTCCACACGGACAGTGACCCAGAGCCGGGATCGAACCTGGGACCTCAGCGGCGTGAGGCGGTTGTGCTAACCACTAGGCCACCGTGCTGCCCAAAGTACTGATTTAAATCTTATCTTTTCTGTTTTATACCAGGCCTTATACTGGGCCCTTCGCATAGAATTTCCCATAAAGAAACAGCAGAAAAATTTAAACATTAGAAATTGTAGAGGCAAATGAAAACAAATTCCATCGTTAAACTAATTAGTGTTGACTCATTTCTAATGCATGACAATTATTTGGTCTAATAAAAATATCACACTAATTAATCACTGATCACAGCACAAAAAAATAAATGAACTTAGTAATAGAAAGAGATTGCGTAGAAATACATTGTCAAATGAAGACCCAGGCATCTGTCACAATGAGTTTCCTTTGATGAACATTTTTCATTTAGTAAAGTACATTGAAGCTATAAAAACAATACCACAAGGATGTTCACCATATTGTGCTGCTTCTGGTGAAGATTACACTGTGGAACTTCCCTTTGAGCAGTAAATAATTGAGTCTTGAGGGAATACAAAAGCAGGATTTGATCAGAGGTTGGTGTGTTTGCAGGCGTTATATTGGATTTGAAACCAAGCTGACAAGAACTGCAGTGGTCTGTACAGAAATAACAGCACGCTTTCCTCAAGGAATCACAGAACCATGTGTACAGAGCCATGGAAACCAAACAGCAGGAAGTAGCAAAGAAAGATCCAACGCTGCAATTATAGCTTTCGTGGCAGTGCGAATATGTGTGAATTCAACGCCAAAAATGAAAGCTAGAATCCAATCAATTCTCTTCCCACACCTAGAGGTTTCCATCGCCAGTTATTCCTGGAGCAGGTCGCGAGACTGTCGCCAGGGGCTTATTGCCTAGGGGATGCCACTTCACATCAAGCATGGCTGACTAGGCGTTTCTCCCTTTCTTACCATCAGCCATTGGTGTATTGGAAGAATTTGTACCTCTACAAAAATTCGACGGCTGAAATTCATTTTCCATTGGCAAAGGCGTGAGTCAATTTTGCCAGTCCAATTTTTAGGCCAAAGCATTTGCCCTGATCATTTTGCCCTCTTTTATTTTGCTGAGCAAAATAAATTGGCTGGATTCTTCCGGCTGCCGCAAGAATGCCGTAGGCGAGACGCAGCCAACAGAGAACTCCATTGTCCTCGGGCAGGATTCTCCTGTCGCCAGGCAAACGCGGCTGGAGAATCCTGCCCAATAAATGATATGATTCTTCAGTCTTACTGTTATTTTGTTTCATCTTACTTGTATAGACCATTTTTAGCATCTAGCAAAGTTCAGGGGCGGGATTCTCTGACTAGCCACACAGGTTTCTGGTCCGGCGCGCCCCCGCCAGCAGCAGGATTCTCCATCCTGCCAGCCGACCAATGGGGTTTCCCATTGTGGGCAGCCCGAAGCTGTGGTGATATGCATCACTGTAAATAGACAAGGGGTTAATGTAAATCCATGTAGACTAGCTAGACACTAGAGGGAGCACCAGAGACATGATACACAGACATTCAACCAATAGGCCAGTAAGATAGGACACGGCCAATGGGCATTCACGATATACACAGAGGTGACACTACCACAGGGGGGCATTACACCAACCCATATATAAAGGACACAGCACACATGATTTTCCTCTTTCCAGTGGAGACACTCAGTGAGTGCAGACACAGGGTTGATTCAACATCACACCCACCACGTGGATTGTAGCAGACTGGTTCGTCAGTCTGAATAACTGCAGAACCAGGAGTATCTCCACGTCTGAACCTTCCTTTGTCAGAGTGCACATCAAGGAAGCAGCTTATGCTACGTCAAGAGCATAACAAAACATGGTACACAGGAGTGACCGTTTAAATCCATATAGTTACAACTCAGCAAACAGTGACAACCAGCAACAACAGCCAGGCAAGATGATCGGGATTCCGGTTCCACAGCGGCTCAGGTGCCACGGCAATCTCAGTACAAACTGGCGGGCATTCAGGCAAAGATTTGAGATCGTCTTGGTAGCAGCCGACCTACAAGGTGTTGCTGATGCTGAAAAGACAGAGCTTCTGCTCACCATCTGCATCACCAGAGCAGAAGAAATCTTCAAAACATTCAAGTTCTCCAAAGGGCAAAACAGGAGCGACTTCCAGGCAGTCCTGGACAAATTCGAACAATACTGCGAGGAAAACACAAACAAACCAACAGAAAACGGTAAGAGAGGCGCCAATACTCACCATGAGGCCGAGGTCCCGGAGCAGAGAACGACAATTTTGATCGGCGGCCATCTTGGTAAAGGTGCTGCACATGCGCAGTTGAGAAAAAGGCCCCAAGTAAAGGAACAGCGATCTGAGCATGCCCAATCGTGTCCTACGACCTATGTCACACGCTTCATGATGCCGGAGGCCCCAGACCGCGCCCACTTAAAGTGGAAATGTCCCAAAACACGGAAAAAAAATTTAAAGCCGTAAAACCCGATTCTTTCACCTGGAACGACAGCACAATGCCTGAAATTCGACCAGTAGCTAAAAGTAACCTCTGCAGGACCCTGCAACAAGCAGTCAGCACCGCCCAAAGAGATGATACAGTCCTTGAAGACTGACTCAGACCTTGAATTCTTCTTTGGACATCGCGAGCCCAATGCCAGCTCCGACACAAAACGTGATGATATGGTCTTGGACGACAACGACTCAGACGAAGATTTCACCTTGGGAGGTGGCTACCCCAGTGCCAAATCTGAACCGCAACTAGACGTGTTGTACATTGACGACCCCGACGACGAGTTCTTCGGATTGGGGAATCTTCAGCCCAGCATATATGACATCCCGACTCGTGAGTGCAGGATTATGCTGCGGACTGACGCCAAGAGACAGAGAGCGATACAAGCCCACAGAGAGCGGCCTGCTGCCACACAGAGAGTGGTCCACGCACCACAAAGGGTCCCAGCCTCTACACAGAAAGTGATGAAAGACTCCACAGCGAGCTCGTGGACAGACTCCACGTTACAAACAACGCAAGACTCCACAGCGCAGTCCTTGCTTGAACAAGAAGTGACTCAAGTGACACAGGCCTCCACAGCGAGCTCGTGGACAGCCTCCACAATAGAAGCAACGCAAGACTCCAGAGCGCAGTCCTTGCATGAACAAGACCATGAGGGTCTAGCAACCTCCTCTGAGCAACCAGCAGCAGACAATGCAAGTCTGCCACGCTCAAGTGAACAACAGAAAGACTATGACAGTCTACCACGCTCAAGTGAACAGCAAGAAGACTATGACAGTCTACCACGCTCCAGTGAATAACAAAGCGACTATGACAGTCCACCCAGACTGTTTGAGCCACCAGAAGAAGACTCTGACAGTCTACCCAGCTCACGTGAAAGACAAGAACACACCGAGGCTCTACCCATTGTATGTGAGACAAGTGACGGCAGCATCCCACTTCCCATACAAGATGTGCAACGTGACAGACCTCAGCTAGAATGTACATAGGCACTCGACAATCTCAGTGAGACTACTGGTGACTCCGGTGACACCACGTTACTTCAAACCTCACTCGCTCGAGCCTCTCCACAAGCAAATGCATTCCTGAATGTTTTGACTCCAGACATGGAGCATCAAGAAACCTCAGCTGACTCAAGTGAACCTGAAATGACTCTGAACGGGGGGGAGCATCGACAAGCGAAAACTGACTCAGGTGAAACAGACCAGACTCCAGACAGGGAGAATCGACAAGCCAAAGCTGATTGAAGTAAGCCGGACATGACTCCAGACGGGGAGCGCCGCAAACTCAGTGACGGCACGCTCAAGGAAACAGCAGATGCCACAAAGCACGCTGACACAAGTAACTGTGTGAAGGACTCGTATTATCCACAGAGTGTGGTCCTTGAGCGCAGCAAACACAACAGCAGAACCATCCAACACAACAACACAACCTATGAAAACCACATGAACAACAATAACAAGAAGCATACCAGCGGCAACAACGTCGACAACAAGCATGACAAAAACAACACCTATGGAACTACGACTGGTACGACATGGTACAACTCTGCCCATGAGGGACACTGTTACTGCTCAGCTCAGTACAATGACATACCATGGCAGGATGACACAGATTGCATACATCGCTACCACAAGCATCGAAAGAAAGAAAGAGTCCACATCAGACAACAAAGTGATTTGACCACTTCTTGGTTCCTTACACACAGGGACACTGATGGCGTTCACAAGGACATACCACCATCAACATCACCACCTCACCAACCAAATAAGAAAGACACTCGACCATAATAATTAATTAATTTTGGACTCATGCATATGATTTGGACTTATTGTTTAATGATAACAGTCATCATAACTTGTACATATCATCACTTATCAACCTGTTTTTGTTCAATTTTCTTCAACACGGTACAGAAAATATGTAACACGAAAAAAAAGGGGATGTAGTGATATGCATCACTGTAAATACACAAGGGGATAATGTAAATACACGTAGGCTAGACAGACACTAGAGGGAGCACCGGACACATGATACACAGACATTCAACCAATAGGCCCAGTAAGATAGGACATGATCAATGGGCATTCACGATACACACAGAGGTGACACTACCACAGGAGGGCATTACACCATATACAACCCATATATAAAGGACACAGCACACATGATCTTCCTTTTTCCAGTGGAGACACTCGGTGAGTACAGACAGAGGGTTAATTGAACATCACACCCACCACGTGGACTGTAGCAGACTGGTTCATCAGTCTGAGTAGCTACAGAAGGATTAACAGTAGAGTCGAATCCAAGTAGGAGAATTGTTAACAGTTTAATAAACATGTTGAAGCTATCTCCACGTCTGAACCTTCCTTTGTCAGAGTGCACATCAAGGAAGCAGCTTATGCTACGTCAAGAGCATAACAAAACAGAAGCCATTAGGAAATCCCTGGACATGGGTGCACTGCCGGCGCAATGGAGAATCCTGCCCACGAGGAATCCAGCCCCAGATTTTTTAATGTGTGTCATGAGACATAGTAACCCAAGACTGATGCAAGTCATATTTTATGGCCCACCTTGACTGCTTCCCATCGCTGACCACTCCAATCCCCTCACTCTTTGAGATTCCAAGCCAGCTCATGAACCCGCTGTCTGCAGTGGATAGCACTCCCCCTTCTCCCACTTCTTAATTCGGGCATCCATTGCCATTCCCAATCAGATTCCCACTGCACTCGTATATCCTATTACAAATATAGTCAAAACTGTTATAAACAACACAAAGGCTTCTAGACATCACAATTAAAACCAACTGCCAGCAGAAAAAAAGACCAGGTCTGGATTTTATGGGGGTGCTGAGGTCCCCGCTCCACCCTGGCTAAAATGTTGGCCGGCGGGAAGGGGGGGGGGGTCCACCCATGATCCCGATATCCACCCTGCAGCAATTTAATGCTGGGAGCAGCGATAATTGCTTTAAGGTGAGACCTCTGCCCCTCTTTCGGGAGGAAGACCTGCCTTAGTCAGCTGCTGGCTAATTGGATGGCTGACAGCTCTTTAGTCCCAGCTGGGAATCTGCTGAAGGTAGTCCGACCATGCTGAGGAGCCAAGGTAAAGTCCCAGGCGCAGGGTCTCGGTGATGGGTGGGAGGGATTTGCGGGGGAGGGAGGGGCTGGTTTAAGAGGCTGGAGACTGGGTTAAAGGGGGGGGGGAAATGACCTGAAGCAGGGGGTGCCTCTGATGGACCAAAAGGAATCACCAGCCTTGCCTGACACCGTATATCATAGATTATCATAGAATTTACAGTGCAGAAGGAGGCCATTCGGCCCATCGAGTCTGCACCGACTCTTGGAAAGAGCACCCTACCCAAGGTCAACACCTCCACCCTGTCCCCATAACCCAGTAACCCCACCCAACATTAAGTATATATTCCCGCATAGTGTGGGTCTCCTACAGCCATGGGTAAAATGCAGGCAGCGGCTGAATGAGGCCCTTAAGTGGTCAATAATTAGCCACTTAAGGGCCTCAATAGGTGCGAGGGAAGACCAGTCACCCAACACCTACCCTTTGTTCTGTAACAGTTCAGACAGATTGGGGGTAGGAGCATGGGTGGCAGGAGGCCACCCATTGGATTTTTCCCCCCCCCCCCCCCACTTAACGCCTGCTGCTGGGGAGCGTAAAACCCAGCCTCAGAAGTGTAAAGATATATTCTAAGGTCACCAAACAGCAAGTCAGAAAAAAAGCACAAACTTGAACCACAGCAACTGCAAAAGAAATCAAAAACGCCCCAAATTATATTTGAACATAATTACATACAATTACAGTTATATTTTCAAATATACTTGCATTATTACATGTATATATTTATACACTGCACATAATTATGTATCATTGCATTTATATGGCATCCCATCTAATTAGATATAATCACCTACATCTTCTACAATACCGTTATAACCAGCATTCAAATTGTCCAGATTTGGTCTCCTTAGTGCTGCTTCATTTTCATAGAATTCATAGAATTTATAGTGCAGAAGGAGGCCATTTGGCCCATCGAGTCTGCACAGGCCCTGGGAAAGAACACCCTACTCAAGCCCGCTTCCACCCTGTCCACCTAACCCCCAACCTAACCTTTTGGACACTAAGAGGCATTTTAGCATGGCCAATCCATCTAACATGCACATCTTTGCATTCTGCTGAAGGATAAATGCAGGGAGTGTGCCAAGAACGAAGCAACAACGCAGCCTCTGTATAACTGCAGAGGAGATAGTGACTTTGCCGATCTACTGAATGGTTACTTATTTCACGCTTGTCCACGAGGAGGACTTTGAAATCTGCAGAATGTTGTATCTGAGGCTCATGTGTTTCCTTTTATAATTCAGAGCACCCAATTATTTTTTTTCTAATTAAGGGGCAATTTAGCGTGGCCAATTCACTTACGCTGCACATCTTTGGGTTGTGGGGGTGAGACCCACACAGACATGGGGAGCATGTGGAAACTCCATGCAAACAGTGACCCAGGGCTGGGATTGAACCGGGGTCCTTGGCGCCATGAGGCAGCAGTGCGAACCACTGTGCCAGCATGCCACCCATCTGAGGCTAATGTATGATGTCTACACAAGTCCCTTGACACTTCTGACATCTTTCACACTTTTGCTTTATCATTTATCTCACTACTTTCTAGTTTTTAATGCATGTATACGCAGAAACATTTCTTGTCTCTGTCATACTTTCCATGGTGCGTTTTTGTTCCACATTTCCCCCCACTCAGATTGTGCAGAACATTTGCATTTTAGTAACTAAAATGTTGTCAGTCATTCAGCTACAACCCTACCCTTACCTGAACAGGCATAGAATAAATATACTAATCAAAATCTAGAAACTTGGGAAAAAAAAGAGAAACAATTAAGAATTTACTAAACTACCTATTGCAAAATTGCGACAACTACTAATAACAACTACTAATAACAGAGACCAACCAAAGGTTTTGGCCTCCATATCGAAGTCACACTAGTTGAGCGACTTACAACTGGAGAAAAGGTTGGTAATGTATAAAGGCATTTTTTAAAAATCAGAATATAAACATCAAAATGATTAGTTATGGAGAAGGTGGGTACAATATCCTGGCAGGTGAGACTCTGCTGAGAATGTGCATTTATGAAACCATTTCTTGAATAAGTTGCCTTATCTGGCTGCTCAGTCCTTTCTCAGAAACCGTGGGAACGATTGTACAGCCGCATTGCGAATGACGTAATGTTATGCCGTTATGTTGGAAGAATAGCAGAGGAGCCCCGAAATGGGATTTGCGCCGGGCGGTGAACAGTACACAATGCTCCTGGACCTGCTGCAATTTACATAATGAACCAGATTAGCATAATTAAATCAGAATTTAAATATGCTGGGTCTGTTCGAAGCTGGATTCTGTCACAGGGTGGGGATGGAAAAGGCAGGGCCTGGAAAGGGCAGGGCCAGGAAGGGGACATGAAGGGGGTATATGAAGTGGGAAGCATTTGGCGACCCCGTAGCAAGGTGTTGCTCACCTGGGGGGAGGAGAGGTGCTGTTGCTGTTGATTTGTGGTGTGGGGTGGCCTAATGCTGGTGACATGGGGGGAGCCTAGAGGGGGACCATTGGAAGGGCCCAGTGTCCTGATGCCCCAATGCCAATGATCCTGGGTGCAGGGGGTATGTGGTCGGGGGAGTTGAAGAGGGGGTTGAGGCCGGTGAGGATGGTGGTGGTGGTGGAGGCACTGAAGCCCTGATGCTGGTAATGTTGAATGGAGCAGGGGTGCACTGAAGCCTGATGCTGCCGATGTTGTGGGTGGGGGGGGGGGGGGGGGGGGGGGGGGGCACTGAAGCCTGATGCTGCCAATGTTGTGGGGGGGGGGGGGCGCACTGAAGCCCTGATGCGGACAATGTCGTGGGTGTGGGGGGGGGGGGGCACTGGAGCACCGATGCTGGCGGGGTGGGGGGGGGGGGGGGCGCTGAAGCCCTGATGCTGGCGGGGTGGGGGGGGGGGGGTCGCTGGAGCATCGATGCTGGCGGGGTGGGGGGGGGCTCTGAAGCCCTGATGCTGGCGGGGTGGGGGGGGCGCTGAAGCACCGATGCTGGCGGGGTGGGGGGGGGGGGGGGGGGGGGGGCGGTGTAGTCCCAATGCTGGCGATGTTGTGGGTGAGGGTGGGGGGGGGGGATTGCGTTCACTGTCACTTTGAGATGAAGTGATGCCTCTCAGTGCCGGTGGAAACCATGTCCTCCTCCAAAAAATCTAAGTGCGGAAAGATTGGCAATTCGGTACGAGTCGCCCTGATTTTTGCACCTAAAATGACACTTAGGGCGCGGTCCTGTGGTCACACTGCACCAGAAATGCAGCTCTTTGCAGCGCAGCATGGCCGTTGAAAGCTGTAAGCCTCACTCTAATGTGCAGATTCCTGATGTATCTGAGGCTTTGGGATTCAATCCCTTTGCCTCGGGATCCCTGGCCAAGCGCCATTTTGTACTGGTCCCCTCAAAAGGGGACCAGAAGCAACAACACTTATGGGGGTCTCTAAGGGGATCAGAGATCCCGAGCTGCGTGCCCCTTGGGCAGGGTGGTGCCCTGGCACTGCTGGTGCCGCCTGGGCACCCTGACATCGCCAGTCTGGCACCCTGGCAGTGTCTTTCTGGCAGTGCCATCTGGGTGCCACCCTGGCACTGCCAATGTGCCCAGCTGGCATTGCCAACTAGCATGGCACTGCCCAGGTGCCAAGCTGGCATTTTCCATACATGTGCAATTGGCCTGGCTTGTCCAGTGTGGGTGTTGTGGGGGGAGGGTTGCAGGAGGGGAGCGGGGACCCTCCCATATTACGTTCGGGTCGGAGGGGGGCTGGTCGGGAATTGTTTTGGGGGCCTCGGAGATCGGGACGCCATTTAAAAATGTCGGGAGAAACTGGGCTATGTGCAGCCTTGGCCGCGTGTTCCCCATTCAGGCCACTTATTAAAAGCGAGTCGCATTGAATAGTCATGTGTTTCTTGGCACTGCGAGTGCCGGGAAGTATGCGACCAAAGGCGCTCGCGAGAGAACTTTGTTCCCTTTTGTGAAGATCGTGCCTTTAGTCATGTTTTGGGAGAAATCCGCCTCTATATTGTAGACGCCTGGATCTAACTAATTAGTAAAGTAAAAGCATGGTTGCCAGAGTCCCAGGTGACCACAGATCTCCCCTTTGAGGAGGTGGAGAGCTGACTGGCGGCGATTTAACCTGAGGATCACCACACCTCAGGGGAGAGACAAGGTTAGGGTTAGGGTTAGGGTTGAGAAGGCGGGCCTTCATGAAAAATCTCAGTCGGTACAGGAATTGAACCCATGCTGTTAGTCTTGCATTACAAACCAGCTGTCACATATCCAACTAATTATTTCATTGATATAAAGGTAATTTTATTCTGCAGAAGGTATCCAACAGCATTTGGCATTGGTTAGATGCACCCTCGGACATTTAGGTTTTAATATCTTTTGTGTGGCAAATTACTGAAAGTGAAGGTTGTAATCTTCCAATGAGGGAAACCAGCATCTGGAACCTGAGTAAGGAGGGCAAGCAACCTTAAACATTCCGATTTAAGAATTGCAAAATGGGTAGCGCAAGGATTGAAAAGGAAGTGTAAATTAGAGTGCGTGAATTCAATGTCAAATCAGATACAAAAGAAGTAAGAAGGGGGAAAGAAAGATTGGATTAAAGGGACAGAGAAGATGGAGGAATTAAACGGTCATATGACCTGCTCTGAATCCTGCCTGACAAGTATCGTGTGTGGCTTGACTGTTAAAGGCTAAAGGGCAGGAGCGGCATTAAGTGCAGTGTTCGACTAATTCTTTACTGAAGCTATTCCCAGTGGCCAATAAACGCTGACGATAAATGGACGTTTTGGATCAACCTGTTCTTGATTTATCCAGATATTTAATCTGATCTAAATCTAATCTATGGGCGGCACAGTAGAACAGTGGTTAGCACTTTTGCTTCACAGCACCAGGGAAACGGGTTCGATTCCCGTCTTGGGTCACTGCCTGTGTGGAGTCTGCACGCTCTCCCTGTGTGTGTATGGGTTTCCTCCGGTTTCCTCCCACAAGTCCCGAAAGATGTGCTTGTCAGGTGAATTGGGCATTCTAAATTCTCCCTGTGTACCCAAACAGGCGCCAGAATGTGACCACTAGGGGCTTTTCACAGTAACTTCAATGCAGTGTTAATGTAAGCCTACTTGCGACACTAATAAAGATTATTATTATCTGTCTTCAAATCTACAGTTCTCCTTCAAACTACCCTCCAGTTTTCCTTTCCTTTTTTTTAGGGTCTTTTTATTTGGAACAGCTGTTTATTATTTTAGATCACTGGATAGAGTTTTTAATGAAGCTATTCTGGTTAGGAAGGTATCGTGTCATAAAGATGGTGGGCGCGATTCTCCCAGAGGGGGAGAAATTGTAAGGCTGGCGTCAAATCCGGGCGGGTTTGACGCCAGCCCCCCCCCCTCCCCGACCGGGAACCGATTCTGGTCCCCGGTCGGGGCTAGCATGCCGCCGCCGTAAACTCCGGCATCGCGGGCTTAACGAATTTCGTTAAGCCTGCTTGCCGGAGTTAGCGCCGGCTGACGCGTCATATGACGTCAGCCGCGCATGCGCGGATTGGAAGACTCCAACCCGCGCATGCGCGGATGACGTCATCGCGCATTTGCGCGAAACCCGCGCATGCGCGGGCCGGGATGCCCCTCAGCCGCCCCGCAAAGTGATACAGCGGGGCGGCGGAGGGACAAAGAGTGCGCGGGCATCGGACCCGCTGCCCGCGATCGTGCCCACCGATCGTGGGCCCATGGCACCCTTGGCACGGCCGTGGTACTGCCGTGCCAATCGGTGCCATGGTTTTAAAAATCGGGACTTTACGTCCGTTTTTACGAACGGCCAGAACAGGTGTGTTTGCCGTTCGTAAAAACAGCCGTAAAGGGCTGGGAACTCGGCCCATCGGACAGCTGAGAATCGCTGCTGGCCGTAAAAAAACGGCGGCAGCGATTCGTATCGGGAGTCGGGCGTGGGGATGGGGGGGGAGAATAGCGGGAGGGCGTCGGACTAGCGTGGCCGTAAAATTTTACGAGCCACGCTATTCTCCGCACCGTCGTGAGTGCGGAGAATTGCGCCCGGTGTTCCTGCCCGCACTTGCAGTACTTTATGTAAGTCCCTTATACTGAAGGAAGGAAGCTTAATTACACCTGGAGGGAAAGGGGGACCGCACAGCACTGAAACTTCACAGTGGGTTATCCATCTTCCCTGTCAACATCAGGGAGGAACAACGAAAGAAATAGTCACAGGGTCATAGAATCATACAGTACAGAATAGGCCCTTCGGCCCATCACATTTGCACCATCAGAAACAGCCACCTAAATAACCTCAGAACCCAAGCCTACTTGAACTGAAAATGATCTTTGTGGCATCAATTATTTCTGAAGTGCATGCGATGGCAAAGCAACAAGTTAAAATGCAGCTGCCAATTGCTGTTCAGTACAGTTCATGCAACTACCCTGCACACCCTGTAAACTATGTTCACCCTTCTTCTCTGAATTTTGGTTGATATTTTCCACAGCCCTCTAGTTATCAGGAAAGTAGCCGTGAGCAAGAAAAGGAGGCTGAGCAAACAACTAAGAAGTGATTATTTGTGCAAACAGCACGATTAAAGGGCAGCACGGTAGCATGGTGGTTAGCATAAATGCTTCACAGCTCCAGGGTCCCAGGTTCGATTCCCGGCTGGGTCACTGTCTGTGCGGAGTCTGCACTTCCTCCCCGTATGTGTGTGGGTTTCCTCCGGGTGCTCCGGTTTCCTCCCACAGTCCAAAGATGTGCGGGTTAGGTGGATTGGCCATGCTAAATTGCCCGTAGTGTCCTAAAAAGTAAGGTTAAGGGGGGGGGGGGGGGGGTTGTTGGGTTACGGGTATAGGGTGGATATGTGGGTTTGAGTAGGGTGATCATTGCTCGGCACAGCATCGAGGGCCGAAGGGCCTGTGCTGTACTGTTCTATGTTCTATGATTTTGTTCACGGATTTAGGTTTCCCACTGTGACCAATCACAAAATCAACAATTAAAACTGCAATACCATTTAGTGACAATTGATGGCACAACTGAACAGTCTCCAGATGCCCAGGAAGGCTATCAGATAAGCACCAAGTTCATTCAAATACACATGATAAATGTAAAGGTTTTTGTGCTTTAGATTTTCTCTAGTTTGGGGCTTTTTTGTTTAATTGTAGATTTTCACTGAATGCTCATTCTTAGGATTTTCTAAAAGCAGGGTGAATATTTATAGCAATGCATGGAGCAGTCTTGCTATTTGTATACTGAATTCCAAAGTAGCAGTCTGTATAAAATAACAGCATAGATCATATAATTACATCAATTGAAGTATTTTTAAGTACTATATTTAGTCTTAATCAGAATATTACGTTCAGGAATGGAACATTTTAATGTTTTACCATCTACTTGTAATTCACAGTTGCTCAAGTCAATCCATTTCTTTTCCAACCCTTAAAATCCTAATTTGCTGTGTTAAGACCATAAGACATCGGAACAGAATTAGGCCACTCGGCCCATCGAGTCTGTTCCGCCATTCAATCATGGCTGATATTTTTCTCATCCCCATTCTCCTGCCTTCTCCCCATAACCCCTGATCCCCGATTAATCAAGAACCTATCTATCTCTGTCTTAAAGACACTCAATGATTTGGCCTCTACAGCCTTCTGCAGCAAAGTGTTCCACAGATTCACCACCCTCTGGCTGAAGAAATCCCTCCTCATCTCTGTTTTAAAGGATAGTCTGAGATTGTGCCCTCTGGTTCTAGTTTTTTCTACAAGTGGAAACATCCTCTCTACGTCCACTCTATCCAGGCCCCGCAGTATCCTGTAAGTTTCAATAAGATCCCCCTCATCCTTCTAAATTCCCATGAGTACAGCCCCAGAGTCCTCAACCGTTCCTCATACGACAAGCTGTTCATTCCAGGGATCATTCTTTTGAACCTCCTCTGGACGCTTTCCAAGGCCAGCACATCCTTCCTTAGATACGGGGCCCAAAACTGCTCACAAAACTCCAAACGGTCTGACCAGAGCCTTATGCAGCCTCAGAAGTACATCCCTGGTCTTGTATTCTAGCCCTCTTGACATGAATGCTAACATTGCTTTTACCTTCTTAACTGCCGACTGAACCTGCATGTTAACTTTAAAAGAATCATGAACAAGGACTCCCAAGGCCCTTTGTGCTTCTGATTAATGTGTTAATTATGTCGCTTCACTCAAAATACTTCAAAATGCAATCTTCAATGCAAAAAAAAACCCTTAAATGACCAGGAATGTGTCCATGTGGAGTTTGCACATTCTCCCCGTGTTTGCGTGGGCCTCACCCCCGCAACTCAAAAGATGTGCAGGTTAGGTGGATTGGCCACGCTAAATTGCCTCTTAATTGAAAAAAAATAACTGGATACTCTAAATTTATTTTTAAAAAATGACCAAGAATGGGCTGTCGTAACAATTCTTCTATGAGCTGCTACTTAGCTTTCTGATTTAAAAATCTTGGTGTCCCCATATTTGAGCCCAGAGGTATGAAGTCTGATTGTTGAATGCCAGGTCATTATCTCCCAATATCTGAATCTGCTATGTCTTAATTTGTTGTAAGCAGCAGATTGAACTACCATTAGGAAGCTTTTTGAAGGTGTTCCTTTTCATGTTGTATTGTACAAGATTTACATATTTTCTCAGCTCATAGTAGATCTAGAATCATAACACAAAACAGGATAGATTGAGGCCATTCAGCCCACTGTGCTGGTTCTTTGAATGAACTGTGCCCATTCTGCAAAACTCCCCCAATGTGAACCCTGGAGATAGTTTTCAAAATGCCGTTAAGTACAGTGGAGAGTTCTTAAAGAAACTTCTCCTCCAATCACGGGCTGTTCCCCTCCCACGTTTACTGCTGATGGGCTCCCTCACGTGGGAGCAAAGCAATCTGTGATTGGAGGAACTGCAACACTGGTGACAGTGAGTGGGCTTGGGAAACAGAGATACTGGGGAGAAAGGAAAGAGGGACTGCTGGGCCGAGTGGAGGTAGGAGATGTTCACTCTAGGCTGGATAGGGAGGGCGAGTCTCTCTCCAGGCCGGGCATTGTGGGCGAAGGGCTAACTCGCTCTGGGACAGGCTGGTTGGAGGGAGGGAGAGATTCACTCCATGCTGGGTCAGGCCATGTGGGCAGGAGAGACTTGCTGTGGGACAGAAGAGCCTGGGTGTGAATGGGGAGATGGGGGTTGCCTGGTGAGGTTGAAAAGACTCGCTGACCAGGGGTTCAGGGAAGAGAGTGAGTGTGTGAATGTGCGTGGGACTGAGTGTTTGAGTGTGTGTGCATGGGTGTGATTGAGTGTGTGTAGGAGTGAGTGAGTATGCATGGTAGTAAGAGTGTACGGGGGGTAGTGAGTGTGTGTTTGGGGAGTGAGTGAATGAGTGTATGAGTGTAGGGGAGAGAGTGAGTGTGAGAGCAAATGGGAGAGAGTGTGTGTGGAACGTAGGGAGAAAGTGAGTGGGAGTATGGGGAAGAGAGTTGACGAGTGTGGGAGGGAGTGATTGAGTGTGGGAGCATCTGGGAGAGAATGAGTGAGGGTGGGAACATGGGGGAAGAGAGCGAGCGAGTGTTCAGAGCATGGAGGAGAGCGTGAGTGAGAATGAGAGCATGAAGAAGAGAGTGAATATGGGAGCGTGTGGGAGAGTGAGTGAGCATGGGGGTGAGAGTGAGTGAGTATAGAGTTGGGAGGGGAGATCAATTGGGGAATATGGAGCGAGGCACTGCAAAGGGTAAACTGGACCTCCTCATGTGCAAGGATGAGCCTGATACAGTTTAAGATGGTGCACAGGGTGCATATGACTCGGGCGAGAATGAGTGGGTTCTTTCAGGGGGTAGCAGACGAGTGTGAGAGGTGTGGGCAGGGGCCAGCGAATCACGCGCACATGTTTAGGGGTTGCGAAAAATTGAGAAGATTCTGATTGCACGGCGACGTATTTTGCTGGGGTGGCGGTCAGCATCGCCATCGGGGGGGTAGCGGCTTGGTTGGGTGACCTGTACGACTTCCTACGATTAGAGAAGATAAAGTATGAGTTAAGGGGCTCAGTAGGGGGGTTTGAGGAAAGATGGGGGATGTTTGCAACCCTGTTTGAGGGGCTGTTTGTTGCCCCGGGGGGGGGGGGGGGGGGGGGGGGGTGAAAAAGGGGAAAACTCTGTACAGACTGTATAGTTGATTGTTGGGAAGAATGTTTCCTGGGGTGTTTGTTCGCTGCAACCTGTTTTGAAGAGAGAGCGAGTGAGTGTGGGGAAGTAAGCGAGTAAGTGTAGGAGTGTGGGGGAGAGAGCAAGAGTGTGTGAGAAAGTAAGTCAGTATGGGGGGAGTGAATGAGGTGTGGGAGCATGGGAGTGGAATGGGTGTGGAAGTTAGGGGGAAAGAGTGAGTGAGTGTGGGAGCATGGGAAGAGTGAGTTTTTGTTTTATTCATTTTCAGCATGTACCAAAGATGTGCACGTTAGGAGGATTGGCCATGCTAAATCGCCCCTTCCAAAGAAAACCCCAGGCTAGGTGGTGTGTGGGGCAGAGGAGTGGGCCTGGTAGGGTGTTTTTTCGGAAGGTCAGTATAGACTGAATAGGCTCCTTCTGCAATGTAGGGATTCTACAAAAAGCAGTGGCCGATGGATGCTTTTGTGTTTAGAAAGTGGTTTGGTGTTGACTCCCCTGCTGTTTGTGGTATATATTAATGATTTCAACTTGAATGCGTGAGGCATGATTGGAAAATTTACAAAAGTTAGTCAGGTAATTGATAGTGAAAAGTATAACTGTCGGCTCCAGAATGAGATCAATGGTTTGGTTTGAGTGGCAAATGGATTAAAATCCAGAAAAATATGAGAACAATGCTAGGGAATACACAATAAACGGGATGATACTGAGAGAGGTAGAGGAAGTGAGAGACCTTAGAGTAAATGTCCACAGGTGGATAAAATGGTAAAGGAAGCATATGGAATGTTTTCTTTTTATGGACGAGGTATTGAATAATGCTGGAACTGTATAAAACTCTGGTTAGGTCACAGCTGGAATTTTGTGTACAGTTCTGGTCACCACATCAAGGAAGGAAATAATTTCCCGAGAGAGAATGCCAGGGCTAGAAAATTTCAGCAATAAGGAAAGATTAGATAGGCTAGGATTCCTTTCCTTAGAACAGAAGGGGCTGAGGGGTGGCTTAATTGAGGTGGACATAATTACAAAGGGCCAAGATAGAGTAGACAAAAACACCTTGTACCCCAGTGGAGAGGTCAATTATCAGTGAGCACGGATTAAGATTGATTGGTAAAAGGATTAGAGGGATCATGAGAAAATACCTTTCACCCAAAGGGTGGTGGGCATCTGAAATTCACTGCCTAAGTTCGTGGTGGAGGCTGAAACCTTCAACTCACTTTAAGTGCTACCTAGATCTGCACCTGAAGCGTTGTAACCTATAAGGATACAAACCAAGTGTTGGAAGGTGGGATTAGAACAGACAGCTAGTTTTTGTATTTTGCTTCTTTGTCAGATGCTGACACAATGAGTTAAATGGATTTTTTCTGTAAACTTTCTATGGTTCTATTGTCTTCGATCCCCAATACAAACTCCACTCCTGAACAACTGATTCCTCCTTTTCACAGCAATTTTCATTGAGTTTAAAACTATGTTGTCGCAGAACCCTCAGAAAGAACTCTGAGAGACAATTGAGGGCTCTTGTCCAAAGGAGGAGAAAGATGAAGGTTTAAGAAATGATCTGCTCTTCTGCTAGAAGAGTCCAGGCAATCTGCAAGTGCCGTAGCTGCACCTGTAAACTGTAATGAAGAACAGGAAACATTCACCCTCTCTCCACAAAAGCTGATAACCTATTGAGTCTACCTAAAAAAAGACAAACGCTGACTAGTCGACTGCAGAAGCCATTACAGCTGATAAATTGATCAAGTTTCAACCCCTTCACTTTGGAAAGTAGGAACTCAAACAAAGGTCTCCAACAAAATCTCAGAGATTGTTTTGAAAATCTCGGGCCCAATCTAACCAAATGGGAACAGAGTCCCATAGCGAGTGTGTGTAGCCATGTGTTTCCCGTCGCTCGCAGCATTCGAGCTCCCAACGCGGCTCCCAAACCCCGCCCAAGCCCTAACTCACAATAAGGGGTCTACAGCCCCCCCCCCCCCCCCCCCCCCCCCCCCACACAGTGCACACCCCCAGCCCAATCACCACCTCACAAAAAAATAACAGCTTGGCACTGCCAACCTGGCACACTACCAAAGCCCCTGCCAGCTGGCAGTGTCACCGTGGCAGTGCCAGGGTGGCACCAGCAATGCCAGGATGCCACCCTGCCCAGAGGGCAAGCATCTTGGGGGCCTCCGATCCCCTGGGACATCCCCCACAAGTGCCATTCTGTCTGGTCCCCATCTGTGGGGACTAGCACTGAACAGTGCTTACCCGAAGTCTCCAAAGCAAAGGAGATAGATCCCCATGCCTTGGTTACCTCAGGGAACCGCATATTAGAGTGAGACTAACTGCCTCCCTCTAATATGCATAAAGTGATCCCGCCCACAATGGGCGGGCTTCACATTGCAACGTTTCGCAAGATCGCGTTAGATCTCACCAGGCGTAGCGAGCCAGGTAAATCCCGAGAGCAGGGTCTCCCGTCATTTACCAGCCACGTTGCATCACGACGAGCTGCTTTTCGGGTGCAATGTGGCTGCTAGATCGCGCACCTCATCTTTAAGCACCTTTGCTCATATGTCTGCATTTTAATCTTTGTATCTATATTTTAGTTAACCACTTTATCACTTTTACTTAAGTAACTTTAAAGAGTATTTTTGTAATAAACTCACTTTATCTTGTTTAAGAATGAAGATTGACTGCTCATTTTTTTAAAATTGAATCACTCGTAAATTAAAGGGGGGGTTACATAAACACACACAAATTCTAGCTCACAGGCCACTTTAAGGGAAGGCCTTGTACATGTTTGTGACAACTCGCACATTCTGCCCTCTGTAATCTTGAGGTCATCCAAAACCTGACGTCTTTACTTGCATCAAGTCCTGTTCAACTATCACCCCTGTGTTTGCTGACCTGGTTGGCTCCTGTTTGAACAATGCCACAATTTAAAAATTCTCATCCTTGTTTCAAATCCCTTAAAGGCCTCTTCCTACCCCTTCCTACCTCTTCAATCTTCTCCATCACACAGCCCTGTGAGGTATCTGGGCTCATCTAACACTGACATCTTAAGCATCCCTGATTTTAATTGCTCCAACGTTTCTGGCCTTGCCTTTAGCTGCCTAAGCTCTGAAATACCCTCCCTAAACCTGTCTCCCTCACTGACCAAGCTTTAATATTGCCTTATGTGGTTAGGCGTAAAATTTCCATTCATGATTCTCCCATGAAGTGCCTTTTATGACATTAAAACAACTATTTGTTATAAAAGAAATATCTTTGGTTAGCTAATGATCTAAATTAATGAAGAAAAATTTGTTCTTTGATATTTCGACAGCACATTTTTCCACAAGTTCCACAACATAATTAAAAGATTCCACTGCCCAGGAACAGCACGGTGCAGCAGTGGTTAGCACTGCTGTGTCGCAGGGCCGAGGACCTGGGTTTGATCCCAGCCCTGGGTCACTGTCCTTGTGGAGTTTGCACATTCTCCCCGTGTCTGCGTGGGTCTCACCCCCACAACCCAAAGATGTGCAGGATAGGTGGATTGACCATGCCAAATTGACCCTTAATTGGGAAAAAAAGAATTGGGTACACTAAATTTATCTGTAGAAAAATGTAATTCAGTTGTTAAATCGTATCTAGTTATTAAACAGAGGGCGGCATTAGTGGCACAGTGGTTAGCACCGCTGTCTCACAGTGCCAGGGATCTGGGTTCAATTCCAGCCTCGGGTCACTGTCTGTCATGAGTTTGGACGTTGTCCCCACGTCTACGTGGGTTTCCCACGGGTGCTCCAGCTTCGTCCCACCGTCTAAAGATGTGCAGTGTAGGAGGATTGGCCATGATAAGTTACCCCTTAGTATCCAAAGATGTGCAGGTTAGGTGAGGTTACGGGGATAGGACGAGGTTTGCGCACACTTGATGGGCCAAATGGCCTCCTGCACAGCAGGGATTCTACCTTATTTTCCAAGTGCCATACAGCTCTGGTTATTGATTTCTATGATCAGTCTACATTTCTGCAGTTATGGTTCCAATGAACAATGCTCCTTTAAACTTTTCCTAGATTCAAAAATTTTACATTTATTTCCTTATGAGTATAATTATTTTCCGGTTTCTGTAACCGGATAGTTTACTGCTGCTGTTAGGGTTTAATTGTCCTTTTGTTTTTCTCTCGCCTCCTTTAATGAAGATGGGTTCCACCTCTGAATGTATTCATGACTAGCAAAGAACAGATGCTGCGGCACCACGGAACAGTTAACAATGATATGCCTAATGGTTTTATTGAGGTTAGTATCTGTGCATTGGCTTTAGTAAACAACTGTCAGGTCCTGAATTCACATAAGGAGACAATGACTGCAGACTATCAGTCCTTTTAGTCTGGAGTCTTTCACTAAGTGGCAGCGGTGAGATTGCTGGAGCCTCTGTACTAGGTAAGTACTCCCCTTCTATTTAGAAAAGGGCATTGTTGTCTTTGTCGGGAAAGGGAGGAGATTGGAATGTGCTGTTTGTTTTAGCGGCCCTGAGTAAAATTAGTTTAATGATAATTTGTGGGTGGTTTCTGCGCTGGGACCATGTCACAATGGCTGTACTATAGCTCTTGATCTGATCTGAGGCGTTCCATGTGTGCATTCACTGAAGCTACTGTGAGTTTATGGCCATGTATTAAAATGAACAGCAACAGAGTTGGAATCCCCAAATCCCAAGACCCTTTTGCACTGAGGTAATTTAGAAAGAAAGAAAGACGTGCATTTAAATGCCATGTTTTACAACCTGGCCTAAGGCCTCACAGCAAAGTGATAATGACCAAATATATTGGGTGGGATTTTCTGTTGGCCGAAACCAAAATCGCAAAAAGCGATTCGGCGGAGAATCGGTTTTGAGGCTGAAATCGTGGCAGGCACTGATTTGACGCCAAATCGCGATTCTCCGTGGCCTCGACGCAGCGCCGATGTGGTCTGGAACGTACAGTAAACACCGTTTGCATACCATTAGCGGTCCCGACCCGGTATTCGCTGGGGACTCCGGGATTCTCCACCTCCGATGGCTCGAGTTCCCGTCGGCGCAGGTCACTTGTGCTTTTAAAAATCGAGAAACCGGCGTGGTGGCTGCTGAGGGAGAGAGAGGAGGTACAGAAAGTTTCCAATATTGTCATAGTTTGCTGACAGTTGTGCCGTTCGCTGGGGGGCTTCTGCCAGGGCCGGTGGTGATGTGACCATCAATTCACTAGACACGTGGTTGGAAGTGAACCGTGGTTTTAATAGTCTTACAACAGAGCCTGCCTGCGACGAGATGAACTGGCAGGCAGGCTCACGACTGCAAAGCTAAGGGCAGCACGGTGGCCTAGTGGTTAGCATAACCGCCTCACGGCGCTGAGGTCCCAGGTTCGATCCCGGCTCTGGGTCACTGTCCGTGTGGAGTTTGCACGTTCTCCCCGTGTCTGCGTGGGTTTCGCCCCCACAACCCAAAAATGTGCAGAGTAGGTGGATTGGCCGCGCTAAATTGCCCCTTAATTGGAAAAAATAATTGGCTAATCTAAATTTATATAAAAAAAAAAAAAAAACGACTGCAAAGCTTTATACTTCCGGTTAGTGGGAGGAGCCATGGGCGGAACCATGGGCGGAGCCAAGGGTGGAGCCCAGTACAAACTCATCATCTCCCCCTATGGGCAGAGCCGCGCAACTGCTCGTACACCGACCTTACAAGAACGCAACACATACAACATACACAGTGTGAATTACTAGATTGTGATTCACCACAGGTGGGAGAAGTGGGGGTGGCCAGGGAGTGGGCTGTTAGGTCGGGGTGGACAGACACAGAACACCATTGCCACAGCCATGCAGCTGAGCATGCCGCTGACTGCCCACTGTCAACTTAGTGCCACGAGTCATATAGATGTCTCCCCCAAGCCACCCCCCTGGGTTGTTCTGGCCCCAGCCGACCCATCAGCTGTGTGGACATGCCTTAGCACAACCAGTGCACTTTGTTGGCTGGGATGAGTGTGTGTGGGGAGTGAATTGTGTATATGCGGCTGCAGTTTGTTAGCCTCCCGAGTGTCAATCACGAACCTGGCAAATCCCGCAACGTTTTTCATTGTAATCGATTATGTTCCACGCGGTGCGGGTCCAAGCCCCTTAACAGTAACAGAGTCGGTCCAGGTGTGGCGGCAATTTTGTTGTCGTGAAAGTCCCCGAATTCTGTGTTGGCACAAACACTTAGTCTCAGAAATGAAGATCCGCACCCATTATTCTTAACGGACGCGATTCAGTCATCACGTTGCACCCCGCGTTGAGCGAGGCGCAACAGGTGAATCCCGCGAACATCCCAAATCGGGCCCTGCGCCAGGCTGATCACGAGTCACTTGATTCACCGGGCGTGATTCAGATAATGAAATACCTGGACGCCATTTTCACCCAGCCCTGGGAGTCAATAGCTGTGCTTGTGAGACATCAGCCAGGCGTCGATTAGCACTGGTTTCCACAAATGTGGACTCGATGTGATGGCACCTTGGGGGTGTCTCGCAGGCCATTAGAGATGGCACTCCCCCAGGCATCTTGGCACTGCCAGCCTGGTACGCTGACAGTGCTATCCTGGCTTCCTGGCAGTGTCAAGGTCACTTTATCGCTCAGTTCACCAACCCATTGATATCATTTTGGAGATTATAGCTATCCTCTACACTGTCCACTACTGGGTCAATCTGTATCATCTGCAAATTTCCCAATCGTGCCCCCACATTCACGTCCAAATCATTAATATATACCACAAACAGAAAGGGTTCCAACACCGAGCCCTGTAGAACACCACTTGAAATAACTCTCTAATCACAAGAGCAGCCATTGACCCCTGTTACGAAGTCAACTTTTTATCCAGTTTGCCACATTGCCCTGGATCCCATGGGCTTTTACATTTTTGACCAGTCTGCCATGTGGGATCTTGTCAAACACCGTGCAAAAATCCATGTACACAACATCCACTGCACTACCTTCATCAACCCTTCTTGCCACTTCCTCAAATAATTCAATCAAATTCATGAGGCAAAACCTTCCTTTAATAAATGCATACTGACTATCCCTGACTAGCGCATGTCTTTCTATGTGACAGTTAACCCTATCTCTCAGGATTGATTCTACTAATTTGCCCACCACCGATGTGAGATGAATATAATTGTTTGCCATTTTCTTCGATCCCTTTCTTCGATTTTCTTCGATTTCTTCGATTCTACTAATTTGCCCACCACCGATGTGAGATGAATATAATTGTTTGGCATTTTCTTTGATCCCTTTTTAAACAATGGGACCTCGTTTGCATTTTTCCAGTCCTCCGGTGTCAAGTGAAGGGCTGGTGGTTAGCATAAATGCTTCACAGCTCCAGGGTCCCAGGTTCGGTTCCCGGCTGGGTCACTGTCTGTGCGGAGTCTGCACGTCCTCCCCGTGTGTGCGTGGGTTTCCTCCGGGTGCTCTGGTTTCCTCCCACAGTCCAAAGATGTGCGGGTTAGGTGGATTGGCCATGCTAAATTGCCCATAGTGTCCTAAAAAGTAAGGTTAATGGGGGTGGGTTGTTGGGTTACGGGTATAGGGTGGATACGTGGGTTTGAGTAGGGTGATCATTGCTCGGCACAACATCGAGGGCCGAAGGGCCTGTTCTGTGCTGTACTGTTCTATCCCTCTGTATGTTGTACTTGCAAGAGAAGTGGGCTCACAATGCAAAGGGAATGGCCAAGACTGGGGGGGACCAGCAGTCCTGAAGGGAATTTGTGCAGTGGAGGAGAGGGCTATGGGGATTGACAGGGTACTTTCTGAGCCGAGTATTGGAGATGGCAAATCATCCACAGCAGATGTTAAAGACCGTGTTAGAGGCACATTCGAGCATGGCTTTAGTGGTGGGAGTGGTGGTCTTAGTGCATTTTGGGAGGGTGGGGCCTGGTGGTTCACAAAGAGTGGGCTGTCGGCTAACGGTTCTGACCTCAAGCTGCACATGCTCTCAAAACGTCCATGGCTTAATCTAATTATCTCCTGTTGTTTCTCACTCAGATCCAATCGCTGTTCACCATCTGCCACCTCCCTGAGCCAGGTTGTTCCTTCGACAACACGAGGAACAAAGAACAAAGAATAAAGAAAAGTACAACACAGGAACAGGCCCTTCGGCCCTCCAAGCCTGCGCCGACCATGCTGCCCGTCTAAACTAAAATCCTCTACACTTCTGGGGTTTGTATCCCTCTATTCCCATCCTATTCATGTATTTGTCAAGATGCCCCTTAAACGCCATGAACGTCCCTGCTTCCACCACCTCCTCCGGCAGCGAGTTCCAGGCACCTACTACCCTCTGTGTAAAAAACTTGCCTCGTACATCTCCCCTAAACCCTACCCCTCGCGCATTAAACCTATGCCCCCTTGTAATTGACCCCTCTACCCTGGGAAAAAGTCTCTGATTATCCACCCTCTCTATGCCCCTCATAATTTTGTAGACCTCTATCAGGTCGCCCCTCAACCTTCTTTGCTCCAGTGAGAACAAATCAAGTTTATTCAACCTCTCCTCATAGCTAATGCCCTCCATACCAGGCAACATCCTGGTAAATCTCTTCTGCACCCTCTCTAAAGCCTCCACATCCTTTTGGTAGTGTGGCGACCAGAATTGAACACTATACTCCAAGTGTGGCCTAACTAAGGTTCTATACAGCTGCAACATGACTTGCCAATTCTTATGCTCAATACTCCGGCCAATGAAGGCAAGCATGCCGTATGCCTTCTTGACTGCATTCTCCACCTGTGTTGCCCCTTTCAGTGACCTGTGGACCTGTACACCTAGATCTCTCTGACTGTCAATACTTCTTGAGGGAATATTCACTATATATTGCTTACCTGTATTAGACCTTCCAAAATGCATTACCTCACATTTGTCTGGATTAAACTCCATCTGCCATCTCTCCGCCCAAGTCTCCAAACAATCTAAATCCTGCTGTATCCTCTGACAGTCCTCATCGCTATCTGCAATTCCACCAACCTTTGTGTCGTCGGCAAACTTACTAATCAGGTCAGTTACATTTTCCTCCAAATCATTTATATATACTACGAACAGCAAAGGTCCCAGCACTGAACCCTGTGGAACACCACTAGTCACAGCCCTCCAATCAGAAAAGCACCCTTCCATCGCTATTCCCTGCCTTCTATGACCTAGCCAGTTCTGTATCCATCTTGCCAGCTCATCTCTGATCCCATGTGACTCCACCTTTTCTACCAGTCTGCCATGAGGGACCTTGTCAAAGGCCTTACTGACGTCCATATAGACAACATCCACTGCCCTACCTGCATCAATCATCTTTGTGAACTCCTTGAAAAACTCTATCAAGTCAGTGAGACACGACCTCCCCTTCACAAAGCCATGCTGCCTCTCGCTAATATGTCTATTTGTTTCCAAATTGGAGTAGATTCTGTCTTGAAAAATTCTCTCCAGTAATTTCCCTACCACTGACGTAAGGATCGCCGGCCTGTAGTTCCCTGGACTAGCCTTGCTACCCTTTTTAAACAAAGGAACAACATAGGCTATTCTCCAGTCCTCCGGGACATCACCTGAAGACAGAGAGGATCCAAAGATTTCTGTCAAGGCCTCAGCAATTTCCTCTCTTGCCTCCTTCAGTATTCTGGGGTAGATCCCACAGGCCATATTAAGGGACTTGTCCACCTTAATATTTTTCAAGACGCCCAGCACCTCATCTTTTTGGATCTCAATGTGACTCAGGCTATCTACACACCCTTCTCCAGACTCAACATCCACCAATTCCTTCTCTTTGATGAATACTGATGCAAAGTATTCATTTAATACCTCACCCTTTTCCTCTGGCTCCACACATAGATTCCCTCCCCTGTCCTTCAGTGGGCCAGCCTTTCCTTGGTTATTCCCTTGTTTTTTATGTACGTTTAAAAAGCCTTGGGATTTTCCTTAACCCTATTTGCTAATGACCCCTTTTAGCCCTCCTGACTCCTTGCTCAAGCTCTTTCCAACTTTCCTTATATTCCACACAGGCTTTGTCTGTTCCCAGCCTTCTAGCCCTGACAAATGCCTCCTTTTTCTTTTTGATGAGGCCTACAATATCTCTCGTTATCCAAGGTTCCCAAAATTTGCCATATTTATCCTTCTTCCTCACAGGAACATGCAGGAAAACACTTGGGTAGCTGGACTCTGGGCAGGGGAATAACATAGATCCCTGATGCCAGCTGGGCACCATAGCAGTGCCACCTGGGTGCCAGCCTGGCAGTGTCAGGGTGCCCAGATGGCACTGGCAGGGGAACTACCAGGGTGCCACGCTGGCAATGCCAAGGTACCCAGGTAGCAATTTGCCCACCCTGGGGATCGGGCCTGGGGTGCCCTGCTCTTATTAGGTGGGATGTGGGGGGCTCGATGATTCCCTTATAGGTAGGTTGGGGGGGGTTGTGTCAGGGGTCTCGAGATCTGGGCACAATTATGAGAAGCTTCCCTCGTCTGAGCTCCTTAGTGCAGGAAATGATGTTAAAGTGCAGATTCGCTGGGCTTTCGGGAATAACCCCGTTAATCCCGCCCAAAACGGACTCTGTTACCTTTTGGTTAAATAGTGACGAAGGAATTATACTTGTGCAAGTTGAGTTTTGTGTGAACTCAAGCTTATGGAGGGTGAATTCAGAAGAGCATTGAAATAGACAGTAAATGCCAAGAGATATTGGGCGAGATTCTCTCAGGCCGAGCCAGTTCGAAGAATCGGCAATCGCGACGGATTTTCGCGTGACGTCGAATCGTTTCATGATTCTCACAACCAGCGAAAACGGCGTGATCGTGATCGGCGCTGCACTGCCCGGAGAATCGCCCGAGGGGGGTCCGTTCATTGATTCTCCGTGCTCCTGGGGATTCTGCAGCCCTCCCTTGCAGGAGTCACCGGAGCAGGCCACAGAACCTCTTCCTCTCTCGGGGTACCTGATGGCCCCCGAGCTACTCTGTGGGACAGGGGTGCGAGCGGAGACAAGCCCCGAGGCACCACCGACACCTGGTGCTGCCAGTCCTGGAGGCCCGCTCTGGTATAGACCATGGTCCTAACGTCAGCTGCGATGGAGTTCAGGGAGTGGCCCATCCAGCACGTGGGCAATGCCGCCGATGCTCTCAGCGATGGCCTGCTGATGCTGGCCTATCACCTGGGCAATGCCGCCGATGCTCTCAGCGATGGCCTGCTGAGACTTGGCCAGACTGCGTAGGGCGGCTGCAATGTCCAGCTGGCTCTAGCACATGGCTGCCTGTGAGAGGGCAGCCCTGTGCTGGGCCATGGATGGCGCAGGCACATGAAGCCATACGCCTTGCATAACCTGGCCCATGGCCGAAACTGTTGCCCCCATTGCCTCCACTGCGGACGCCACCCGTGCGGTGTCAGCCTGGGTGGCAGACATGACCGGCACCACTCCCTGCTCCTGGACACCGATGGACTCCTCCACTTGCGCCTGCAGCCGCTGGAAGCCAGCCGTCATCCCGTTGTCTAGTCCCTGTGTGTCTGACTGCATTGGATCTGTGGATGGGTCTGGAAAGTCCAGGAACCCGAGAACCATCTGGGCGGCAGCTGGTTGCTGGGGCCGGTCTGCCCTCCGACTGTCCGGCCCCTCGGCTGCTCCACCCTCCACCTGCTGTACCGGTTCGGCTGTGTGGTGCACACCAGTCAGTGTCCCAGAAGCCTCATCACTGAAGTGTCCAACCGAGGTGATAGTCTCTGCGATGGTGGAGTGTGTGGGAGACAGCAGTGACACGAAGTCCATGTCCTCATCGGAGCCAAAGTCAGGCACCTCCTCCGTCGACCCTTGGCCCAATGGTCCTTGTCTCGCCCCCGTCTGAGGGTCACTGTCCAGTCTGTCTGCCAACTGGGTTCCTGTCCTCTGTGTGTCACTGCCCTGGGTGTCCGTCCTCTGTGCATTAGTGTCCTGGGTCTCAGTGTTGGTGGAAGGGTTTCCTTGCCGTCTGCTCTCCCTGCCGTGACGTGCGTCCCTGGGGACATCTGGACCTGGTACTGTACGTGGGTGAAGTACGCTAGACGGGCCGGTCGACCGGTGGCAGGTCCTTGAAGACACAAGACAGCGTGTATCGTTAGACACGCGGACTGGGGTGAGCAGGTGGAGTGGGGGGGGAATAGGGTGAGTGGGTGGAGTTGGGGGGGGATGGGGTGAGGAGGTGGAGCCAGGCAGGGGAGTCTCACTTGCTGGTGCGCCTCCGATCTGGCAAGGGGCAACCTCCCGATCCTCGGCTCCGCCAACGAGGTCCAGTGCCCTCTGCTCGTGGACTGTGAGGGGGTGCAGTACGGGTGGACCTCCTCCGGTTCTCTCACGCTCCGTGTGGTTGTGGGCGGTCTTCTCCTGGGGGGGCAAGAGCATCAGAGTTAGACCGTCCGCCGCATGCGCAGCTGTTGGCACGGTGATGGCATGGGAACAGGGTGCACCCGGCCAAAGCAGTTCACATGGGTGGGTGCAGCCCATGTGGGTCAGGTGGGGGGTTTTGCACTCCTCCTGGGGGGGGAGTGGGGATTACTTTCACATGTGTGGATGGTAGGGGTGGGGTGGTGCCAGGGGCACATCTCTGTGTACTCACACTGGCTGCCCTCATCAGATCGTGCGTCTTCTAGCGGAACTGTTCGCCGGTCCGTGGCGTGTGCCCCACTGCGCTGACGGCGTTGCCCACTTCCCTCCAATTACGGCGGACTATGCTGCGCGGGTGGCGGTGTCCCCGTCTGGGACACAGGATTGCCCTCCTCTCCTCAACCACGTCCAGCAGCATATCGAGGGCGTGTCCCTGAACCTCGGGGCGGCACGATGGGCGGCGGCCATCTTGGGATCTTGCGACTGTGCGACACTTGTGCATCATTAGGCGATGCGGCGCCGTGTCACTGATGCGTCCCGCGTATCCGACGCCGGTCTGGCACCGCCCTCCCACGCTTCTCGTGGCGCCCGTGCTGGCCCCATTTGCGGACCTGAATCGCTCCTCAGAGCGGCCTGTTCACGTCGTCGTAAAACGCGACGGCATTTACAACGGCGTCAACACTCTGCCGCGTGATGAGAGAATCCGCCAATTGTGTCCACGGGAATATGGGGCGGGATTCCCTCAGCCAGCGCCGGTTCGGAGAATCGGCGGGCCGGGCGCGATTCGCGTGACGATGCCCCGATGCCGGTCTGGCAATTCTCCGGCCGCCAGAGAATTGCTGCCATTGGCGCCGGTGTAGCGCCGGTCGAGGGCCACTCTATGCGGCCCCCTTCGCCGATTCTCCGCCCGGGATGGGCCAAGTAGCCGCCAAGAAAGCCCGAGTCCCACCGGCGCCATTCACATGTGGTCTTACCCGGCGGGACCTCGGCATCCATCCTATAGGGGGCGGCCTGGTGGGAGGAGGAAGGGAGGGGTCCGAACCCAAAGGGGCCTCCATAGTGGCCTGGCCCACGATCGGGGCCTACCGATTGGCAGGCCAGCTTCTCCTGGTGGGGGCCTCTTTTACTCCGCGCCGGCCCCTGTAGCCCTACGCCAAGTTGCATTGGGACCGGTGCGGAGGAGGAAGTTACCGCGCATGAGCGCATTCACGCTGGTCGCAGTGCGCATGCGCGCTGGTCACAGCGCGCAGGCGGAGACCCGCAGCGCACGTTTGGCGGCGGTATCAGCAGCTGGAGCGGCCTGGGTTGCTCCAGTGCCGTGCTGCCCTCCTGTAGGGCAGAGGATAGCGACACTTAGCGGTCTGATGACGCCGTTGTCAAACCCTCCGGTTTTTGCGATGGCGTCAACACTCTGCCGTCGGAAGGGATGCCACCCATGATGCTCAGACAATCTTCATTTCAGAGATAAACCTCCCAGTGGCCATCAAGGTCACCTCAACCCGAAACTTCTTTGACTCCCTCATCAGGGATATCTGCAACTCTAGTCAAGCTGTTGTGTAAAGGTACAATAAGCAGAGCAAAGAGCTTCATCATATGTGCCAGTGCAAAAAATGGCAACGAACTGAATGGACACGGTAATTTTACCCCAATTATAGGATTCTCTAAAGTTCAGAGTATCCACATTAAGAGTATCCAACATTACAACCCAGGAAAAATAATGGCGGAGCCCAACCTCAACCTCAGAAAGTTTATAGAATTAGCTTTGTTGGAGAATGGTGAGAAAGGGTTGCAAGAACTTCAAGGGATGATGGATAGTAGCACCCTCAGGTTAGGGGGTAGGGCCTCGCATAGAAAAGCCAATGTATCCGGTGAAGGCATCCACATGCCTTACCTGCCATCAACCTAATATTCCAAAAGGGTATCCTGGCATTTAAACAAATCCAGATATCCCTGGAACCCCCCTCCCCCTGGAGGATCACGTGTCAGCTGCAGGGCTGCAGTAGATGCTGTCAAAGGGCACGGCCCAAGCAAGGCTGCCAGAATCAGCAGTACGCATGCAGCCCGGGCAGGAAGCCAAAGTCACCTCAGGCCCAGGCCTTCCAGGTATACCAGCCCTCAGAAGTTGAAACAATGCAACTAAACTACATCGTCATTATCAAGTGTTATATCACCATTCGTGGTTCCAAATACAATTTGATCGCTGATCATTGAATCAGTTAAAATGGAAAAATTACATGTTTGAGCTAAGGGTTTGAGATCAGCCACGAAGCAATCAATCGATTCCCCATTATTTTGCATTCTTCTTTTGAAGACAAAATGCTCAAAATTTTCATTAATCTGGATCTTGCAGTGAAGATCAAACTTTTCTCTAACTGCATCATATTTAGTCTCATCATGATTCACAGCAAATTGAAATGAGTTATACTGTTCTATGGCTTGTGGACCAGCCATTGTTAAAAATAGAGCTAATGTACAATCATTATTCGCACAATTTAAATCAGAAGCTGTTAGATACAATTGAAACTGCCGCTTGAACACTCACCAGTTAACATCAAGTTTACCGGTGATCTGGTTGTCATGGAGCGCGAGCTTTGTCCATCAGTCCTGGAATCTTCGATGTACCGTAGTAACAGGTCTGTGCTTCGAAATTCGAGTTGCGTGTTAGTTTTTCTGACAAAATCCTTACTAAACTATCTAACGACCATCAGCAGTCACTCTGCTACCATGTTATATTACCATTCGTGGTTATATGTTGTGTCCTTTGTCTTTTCTTCCAGAATGATCCGATATGTTGTTGACAACAAATCCACCAATCAAAAGATTGAAACAAAACTAATTTATTGTAAAACTATTAATGAAATGAAGTTCACACACTCAACTGAGCTACTCTTCATGAATAAATAATATTGAATCTGTCTAGCAGTACTCAATAATCTAAATAGTCACTAGCTACACTATGATCTAACCTCATGTTAACTCTGCCTAATCTAATCTTCTAATGCTGTCACCATGCTTTCTCCTAATACTACTCCCAGAATTCCCTCAGGGTCTGACTTAAATACAGATAAGCCCTCCAAATACATATTATGCCTTTAAACCTAAGGGACACCAAGGCCAGATTAGCCAGGTATACAGGGGAACACATTTTTTTTTTTTTTTTAAATTTAGAGTACCCAATTATTTTTTCCAATTAAGGGGCAATTTAGAGTGTTCAATCTACCTATCCTGCACGTCTTTGGGTTGTGGGGGTGAAACCCACGCAGACACGGGGAGAATGTGCAAACTCCACACGGACAGTGACCCAGGGCCGGGATTCGAACCCGGGTCCTCAGCGCCGTAGGCAGCAATGCTAACCACTGTGCCACCGTGCTGCCCACGACTCCCACACATAGTCATGCGAGGACCAGGACCTACACTCATGGGCAAGGATTGGCTCCAGAAGATCCAACTGGACTGGCAGGAAATTTTTAAACTAGGGATCAATTTATTATTCTTTGCTTGTGAAGGTAGAGATGGAAGCCAAGCGGTTGGAAAGCCTTGTGATAATACAGCCATTACAGTTGGCGGACTGGGCTGCACCAGTGGTCCCTGTCCTCAAGCCCAACAAGTCAGTCCACCATTGTGGAGATTGGTCAACAAAGCCGCATGACTGGATCAGTACCCCATGTTGCATATAGAGAATTTGTATGCCAAATTAACAGGTGGTCAAAACTTCATGAAACTGGATAAGAGCCGTTCCTACCTCCAGCCCAAACTAGATGAAACATCCAGAAAGTATGTTACAATTACCACCCATAAAGGTCTATATGAATATACACGCTTGCCCTTCAGAGTCTCATCGGAATGTGCCATCTTTCAGCGTGTCATGGAAAATATTCTCCAACGGCTGCCAAGGGTGGCAATATATCTCAACTACGTATTAATCACAGGGGCCACTGAACAAGACCACCCAGTGAACTTGGAGGAAGTCTTGAAGCGATTTCCCACTGCAGGCATACGTCTCAAGAGAGAAGACTGTGGCAGGCAGCATGTGGCGCAGTGGTTAGCACTGGAACTGCAGCGCTGAGGACCCGGGTTCGAATCCCGGCCCTGGGTCACTGTCCGTGTGGAGTTTGCACATTCTCCCCATGTCTGCGTGGGTTTCACCCCCACAACCCAAAGATGTGCAGGTTAGGTCGATTGGCCACGCTAAATTGCCCATCAAAAATTTGGGGGGGAGAATAATTGGGTACTCTAAATTTATTTTTTTTAAAAGAGAGAAGAATGTGTATCCCAGAGAGGGGGTATGGGTAGATAAGAAAGACCTACACCCTGTAAAGGAGGCCCTGGCCCTCGACATACAACAGAGTTTAAATCTTTCTGAGGTCCGATAAATTACTATGGGAAATTCATCCCAAATTCACCCACTTTCTTGTCACCCCCGGCACATGATACTGAAAAATCAACAAAGGTGGTCATCGTAGACTCCGCAGTATAAAGCCGTAGAGAACATAAAACCACAACAGCTGTCCCCGAATATACCGGCCCATTATGACCCCAGAAAGGAACTAACACTGATGCGTGATGCCTCTCTATATGGAATGGGTGCAGTCCTCTCACATCCATGTCATGGAGAAGCCCATTGCATGGCATCCAGGACCCTGGTGGATGCCGAGTGGCATTATTTACAGATCGGAATAGAAAGGTTAGCTGCTATTTTTGATATGAAAAAGTTCAACCAGTATGTCTACGACTGGCATTTTGTAATAACAGACCACAAGTCCTTTCTGGGCATTTTCCATGAAGTTACAGAAATTACCCCCATTGCCTGGGATCCGATGTTGGGACTTGTTACTGGTAACCTAATGAATATTCCCTCGAGGAATGTTCTGGAGTGCGCTTTGCCAACGTGGATACTCTCAGTCGCCTCATGTTGCCACCTAATCCCACCTAGCCTACAGGTCAATTTTAACATGGCCAACCCACCTAACCTGCACACCTTTGGACTATGGGAAGAAACCGGAGCACCTGGAGCAAACCCACGCAACCACCCAATTCGTAGAATCATAGAATTTACAGTGCAGAAGGAGGCCATTTGGCCCATCGCGTCTGCACCGGCTCTTTGAAAGAGCACCCTACCTAAGCCCACATCTCCACCCTATCCCCACAACCCAGTAACCCCACCCAACACTAAGGGCAATTTAGCATGGCCAATCCACCTAACCTGCACATCTTTGGACTGTGGGAGAAAACCGGAGCACCCGGAGGAAACCCACGCACACACGGGGAGAACGTGCAGACTCCGCACAGACAGTGAACCAAGCCGGGAATCGAACCCGGGTCCCTGGCGCTCTGAGACATGAAGCCCGTCCACGTGAAAAGATAAGAACTAAGTAGGAGCATTACGAGGTTTGTGTGGGCACACGGGACTCCAAGGGTGAGACAGGTGTTCTTGGAGCGGGGCAGGGATGGAGGGGGGCTGGCGTTGCCCAACCTCTGTAGGTATTATTGGGCTGCCAACACAGCGATGGTGCATAAGTGGGTAATGGACGGGGAGGGGGCGCATGGAAGAGGCTGGAGATGGCATCCTGTGTGGGCACGAGCCTGGAAGCGCTGGTAACGGCGCCGCTGCCGTTCCCTCCAACGAGGTATACCACGAGCCCGGTGGTGGCAGCTACCCTCAAGATTTGGGGGCAATGGAGGTGGCACAGGGGGGAGGTGGGGGCCTCGATGGGGTCCCCGATACGGGGGGACCACCGGTTTGTTCCGGGGAGAATTGATGGCGGGTTCCTGAGTTGGCACAGGGCAGGTGTCAGGAGGCTGTGGGACCTGTCCATAGACGGGAAGTTTGCGAGCCTGGGTTAGCTGGAGGGGAAGTTCAGGCTCCCCCCGGGGAACATCTTTAGGTACATGCAAGTAAGGGCGTTTGTCATGCAGCAGGTGGCGGGGTTCCCCCTGCTGCCGCCACATGGGGTTCAGGACAGGGTGCTCTCGGGGGTATGGGTTGGAGAGGGGAGGATCTCGGAAGTGTACCAGGTGATGCAGGAGGTAGAGGAGGGCTCGGTGGAGGAGCTGAAAGATAAATGGGAGGAGGAGCTGCGTGAGGAGATTGAGGAGGGGACATGGGCGGATGCCCTAGAAAGGGTGAACTCCTCCTCTTCGTGTGCGAGGCTTAGCCTCATACAGTTTAAGGTGCTGCATGGGGCTCATATGACCGGGTCAAGGATGAGCCGTTTTTTTGGGACCGAGGACAGGTGTATTAGGTGCTCAGGGAGCCCAGCAAACCATGTCCACATGTTCTGGGCATGCCCAGTGCTGGGGGAATTTTGGAAGGGTGTAGCAAGGACGGTATCGAGGGTGGTAGGATCCAGGGTCAATCCAGGCTGGGGACTCGCAATATTTGGGGTTGCAGTGGAGCCGGGAGTGCAGGAGGCGAAAGAGGCCGGTGTTCTGGCCTTTGCGTCCCTAGTAGCCCGGCGGAGGATTCTTCTTCAGTGGCAGGAAGCGAGGCCCCCAAGCGCGGAGGCCTGGGTCAATGATATGGCGGGGTTTATTAAATTAGAGAGGGTGAAATTTGCCCTAAGGGGGTCAGTGCAGGGGTTTTTCAGGAGATGGCAGCCATTCCTAGATCTCCTGGCAGAACGGTAAAAACAAAAGGTCAGCAGCAGCAGCAACACGGGGGGGGGGGGGGGGGGGGGGGGGGGGGAATTGGGGGTGGGTGGGAGTGGGGGTTGTCTCTTTGTTTTTGTTTTGGGTTGAATATCTGTTTTTTGCCAATGATGGGCGTTAATTTATTGTTTCTCTTTTGTATTTACGGCGGGGGTGGGGGGGGGTTCTGTTTTTTTTTGTTCTTAGAATTTTCTGTTATTGTTTTCTTTTTTGTGAAAATGTGAAAATTTAAATAAAAATTATTTTAAAAAAAGATAAGAACTAAGTGTTGTAGACGGTATTATCCTGTGGGGGTCCCAGGTAGTCATATTCTGCTGAGGTCTGCACTCAATTCTGATGGAATTACACAACGGTGACCCTGGGGTATCCAAGATGAAGATGTTCGTAAGGAGCTATGTTTGGTGACCCGGGCTCGATGCAGATATCAAGGATTTGGTGAAGCAGGGCGGCACGTGATACAGTGGTTAGCACTGCAGCCTACGGCGCTGAGTACCCGAGTTCGAATCCCGGCCCTGGGTCACTGTCCGTGTGGAGTTTGCACATTCTCCCCATGTTTCACCCCCACAACCCAAAGACGTGCAGGTTAGGTGGATTTGTCACGCTAAATTGCTGCTTAATTGGAGAAAAAAATAATTGGGTACTCTAAATTTTTAAAAAAGGATTTGGTAAAGCAATGCACCTTGTTGCAGGAGAACCAGCGGCTCCCATCTTCGACTTCCTACGTGCACCCATACCCATGGGTACGAGTACACGTAGACTTCACTGGTTTATTCTTAAGGTCAATGTTCCTCATTGAGCCCATTCTCTTTTTTAAAAAACATTTTTTTTTTTATAAATTTAGATTACCCAATTATTTTTTCCAATTAAGGGGCAATTTACTGTGGCCAATCCACCTAGTCTGCACATTTTTGGGTTGTGGGGGCGAAACCCATGCAGACACAGGGAGAATGTGCAAACTCCACACGGACAGTGACCCAGAGCCGGGATCGAACCTGGGACCTCAGCGCCGTGAGGCGGTTGTGTTAACCACTATGCCACCGAGCTGCCCCGAGCCCATTCTCAATGGCTAGAAGTGTATTGGATGGCCTCCACAACTTCTCCCGTAACAATAGAAAGCTCAGACAAATTCTTTGTACCCATAGTATACCAGAGGTCCTGATATCCAATAATGATACCGCCTTTACCAGTGCGGAGTTCTCGGCATTCTTGAAGTCGAATGGCATCAAGCTCATCCAGACGGCATCGTGTCGCCCATTGTTCTATGGTCTGGAAGAGTGGGCGGGGCAGACATTCAAGAATGGAATGAAGAAACAGCCAACGGGTTCCATGGACACAAGGTCGGTTCGATTCCTGTTAGACTACCAAACCATGCCTCACACCACGACGGGAGTCACACCAGCGAAATTATTAATAGGATGATGACTGCACAGCAGGCTGAGCCTGCTATTACCCAATTTGGTGGGGAGGGTGGAGTACAAGCACGAGAGGTAAAAGAGGAATGATGGCGTCAAGAGTCCCGAGAGAACATTTAAAACAGGAGGTGCTGTATATGTATGGAACTTCGGGGATGGCTCCAGTTGGATCCCTGGAATCGTGTTGGAAAAGACAGGACCTGTCTCATATAAAGTCAAGAGGCAAGGAAAGGCCTTGAGAAAACACCTAAGGAGTAGGGAGTCCACTCCAGTGGAAATCACATCTCCAACGCCAGTCACGGTCACCATCGAAACAGGGTTTCAGCCCATGAGAGAACTGAGGATAGTTTGCTGTGATAGTGAAGGCTCGGGATTATAGAATTTTACAATGCAGAAGGAGGCCATTCGGCCCATCGAGTCTGCACCGACTCTTTTTGAAAGAGCACCCTATCCAAGCCCACACCCCCACCCTATCCTCATAACTCAGTAACCCCACCCAACACTGACGGCAATTTTTGGACACTAAGGGCAATTTATCATGGCCAATCCACCTAACCTGCACATCTTTGGACTGTGGGAGGAAACCGGAGCACCCGGAGGAAACCCACGCACCACACGGGGAGAACGTGCAGACTCCGCATAGACAGTAATCCAAGCCGGGAATCGTACCTGGGACCCTAGAGCTGTGAAGCAATTGTGCTATCCACCATGCTACCATGTGTGAGATGGAAGCTGAGGAGACTGGTTTGCCTTCGGAGGCTTGCATCGAGGACAAGCCCCATTCCATAATCATCAGGCGCTTATTGAAGAAGCGGAGATCCTCAATCCGCTTCACGTCCCCCAATCCACCTATCACAGACTACAGGCCCAGTGCCAAAAGGCGGAAGAGACCCCATCGTCGCAGGAGTGAAGGGGACAAAATGGACCTGAGGGGGGAGGGATGTAACCCTCAAGAAGACCACGGGGGGAAATCATTGATTAATCTCGCCATAGGCTTTGTATAATATGAGTTCCGGTATTGAGCAGGCAGAGGCCTGCCCACTAGGGACTCACCAGTGGGGCCTTAAATATCGACTCCCAGACCCGGACTGGGAGTTCCCTATAGTCCCGGGCTGGGACATTTATTCTGTATGTCATGGCTGGGGCTTCATTTGTGTTGGAGAATAAACATGCTTTGCCTTTTGTCTCGGACCTCCTGGAGTTATTACCAAGTGTAACGTGAGCTCACTTAAGACAGGATTTTGCCGTCGTTACAACTGATGTGTGTATGAAAATGAAATGAAATGTCACCACAGTCCCAGAGGACAAGAGGCTGCTGTCCCCTTTGAGAGACAGCTAACTTGTGGTGACTTAACCTGAGGGTCACCACACCTCAGGCGAGGGGCAAGATTGAGAAGTGTGAGGTTATCCACTTTGGCCGAAAAAATAGAAAGGAAAATTATTATCTACTTGGAAGGCAAATTCAGAATGCGTCTGGGCCGAGGGATCTTGGAGTCTTTGTTCATGAATCGCAGAAAGTCGGTATGCAGGTACAGCATGTAATTAAAAAGGCAACTGGAATGTTAACGTTTATTGCAAAAGGACTGGAGTATAAAAGTAGAGAAGTATTGTTGCAATTGTATAGGGGTGTTGGTGAGATCACATCTGGAATATTGTGTCCAGTTTTGGTCTCCTTATTTGAGGAAGGATGTGGTGGCATTTGAGGCAATTCAGAGAAGGTTCACCAAATTGATTCGGGGGATGAAAGGATTGTCATATGAGGAGAGATTAAACAGTTTGGGTTTACACATGCTGGAGTTTAGAAGAATGGAGGGGATCTGATCGAGGTATATAAAATGCTAAAAGGGATTGATAAAGTAAATGTAGACCAAGTGTTCCCCCTTGTGGGGCAATCTGGAATGAGAGGTCACAGATATAGGCTGAGAGGCGGTAGATTTAGAACTGAGATGAGGAGAAACTACTTCTCGCAGAGGGTGGTGAATTTGTGGAACTCGCTGCCTCATTGTGCAGTGGAGTCTTGAGTCATTAGATGGTTTCAAGAGGGAGATAGATATATTTCTGGTAAAATGGGTTAAAGGGATATGGGGAACAGGCAGGGAGGTGGATTTGAGACCAGGAAGAGATCAGCCATGATCTGATTGAATGGCAGAGCAGACCTGAGGGGCTGAATTGCCGACTTATTCCCGATGTAGGTAACAAAACAGAGCAGGAAAACAATCCCAATACTCACAGCATTCACAAACTGCACATCCACCAAATCCTATTCTTTGCTTTCTGGCCTCAGGATTTGTGACATGAATCTGTTTCACTAATCAGTTTGTTCAGCTCTAGCGATGGAATAAGTGCTGAAAAGGATTATCCCGGGTGTATCAATATTAATCTCATCAGAGGAACTATCAGGCTTTGGAAAGAATTGGCATTCCGTCACAAACGTACCAGAAAGAGGAATTAATTACATTAATGGATGAGGGCTATTCATCAAATGCAAGCTACTTAGGTTTTCAAAAACCATTTGAAAAAGGTGCTATCATTAGAGCACTTAAAAATGATAAAGATTTTTGATGGGGCTGATTCAGATCTTCTAACTGCTGGAAGACGCAGAAAATGCTAATGTAGGTAATTAACCTAATTAACATTCGATCACAGAAATACAGGGCATTAGAAACTAATGGTAAATCCCCAGGCAAGATCAGTATGCGAGACATCCATTCTCACAGACCATAAAGTGTATGGATTACATCCTCAGTGAACTTGATAAGGTGAGATAAAGTTTAAGTGTGATGCCCTTTCAACAACAACAGTAACTTATATGGTGCCTTTAACCTAGTAAACTGTTTCAAAGTGCTTCACAGGAGAATTTTTTCTAATGAACTTTGAGACCAGGCAACATGAGGAGATATTAGGACAGGCGGAAGTAATCTTTAAGGAGCATCTTAAAGGAGGAGAGTGACATAAGGAGGAGGAGAAGTTGAGGAAGGGAAATCCTGGCCAAGTGTCTTGGCCTTCGAAACTGCAAGTAGTGGGGTGATGAAAATTAAGATGGGCAAGAGACCAGAATTGTGGTAGTGCAGCGATCTTGGAAGGGTTGGAAGGCTGCAGGAGGTTACAGAGATTGACAGGGGTGAGGTGCTGTAAGGTAGGATGTTGTATGATGTGACCTCATGCCATTGTAATGTAAAGGTGCTCGGCAGAGAAAGAAGAGACAGAAATAAGATCTGAAAATGTAAGTCCGACACTAAAGTGTAAGGAACTAGAAGAGAAAGTTGAATGAAAAGATTCATATGTTTGCAAAACAACTTGAAAATAAAACAGCAAGCAAACGTTTTATTGAAATTGTAAAACAAGTGGAAATGTAGGTTGGGAACCATAGCCGGGATTCTTTGACCTTGCGCCGGGTTGGAGAATCCCCGGGGGAGGCACGAATCTCGCCCCGCCGCCGGCTGCCCTATTTTCCGGCGCCGGTTTTCGGGGGCTGGCGGGATTCCTGCCATGCCAGTTCCAGTTTGGGTACTGTGTCAGCATTTTCAACTCTGAAACTCTGAAACTTTCAGCTACTTCCCCGCCATTTCTTTCTTCTGCGTAAACTCTTCGGATCATGGGGGGTGTTGGGGGGGATTGGGGGGGTGGGGGGGCCTTGGGGGGTTGGGGGGAGGGTTGGGGGGAGTTGGGGGGGGGGAATCCAACCCCGGGGGTGGCTCCCACAGTGGCCTAGCCCGCGATCGGGGCCTACCGATCCTGCATGTGGGCTGTTTCCGTGGGGACCTCCTTTCCTCCACGCCGGGTCTCTGTAGGGCTCCGCCATATTGCCCGGGGGCCGGCGGGTAGAAGAGAACACCAGCACATGCGCGGAAATATGCTGGCTGGTCTGCGCATCCGTGGAAATACGCTGTCCGGTCCGCGCATGTGCGAGATCATGCCGGCTGTTCCACGCATGCATGAACTCGCGCCGTCCCTTCGGTGCCAGCTGGAGCAGCGCCAACCATTCCGGCGTCAGCCTAGCCCCCAAAAATTTGGAGAATTCCCCACTTTTGGGGGCTGTTGACGCCAGAGTCGTTGGCGTCAGTTTTCCTGCCAGTGTGGGGACTTAGGCCCCAGAAGGGAGGAATCCCGCCCCATATATCTCCATCAAGAAAATGGAGGACACCACAGCAAAAGAACATTCAAGTTCATTCTAGGAATGAATGGAGTGCACATTCCCTTCGGAAGGAACTGGACAAACCCATAGTGCCCGAAAAAAGCAGACAAGTTGGACTTTTTTTTCCCCAGACTGTGATCCAGTTCAGACCATGCCTTGATTAATAATAATCTTTATTGTCACAAGTAGGCCTACATCAACACTGCAATGAAGTTACTGTGAAAAGTCCAAATTACTTAACAGCACATGTTTCGGGACTTGTGAGAAGAATTCGGAGCACCCGGAGGACACCCACGCTGACACGGGAAGAACGTGCAGACTCTGCACAGACAGTGACCCAAGCCGGGAATTGATCCTGGGACCCTGGAGATGCGAAATAACGATGCTAATCACTGTGCTAATGTGCCGACCATTACATGAGAGCTCGGGTTATAGAAAGGCACTTTAAAATTATATAGCCCATTCTGTAAACCATACTTTTGTCAAGGCTGTGCACTGGGAGAGAGCATTACTGAATTTACCCTCATACGGACGGACCTGACCTCATAAAATGTCCATACTTAAAACAGGAAATGGCTTACATTGGTCAGAAAATGATAACCGTCACCCAATTTCAAAGTTGTGGCTATGGCATCTTAATTTGTTTATTTTGAGCATAAATAGTTAACTCAATAACTGTAATAAATGGAATGTGACAATCAAGAGTGCAGGAAAAGCTCATCTGACAGTATTGATCAATGTATATATTTGGAAAAGAGATTATTTTCATCCATTGAAATTATGGCCAATGTAATTTTAACCAACAATCTTCCTATGAGTAGTGGTCAGTGGTGGGATATCCTACATAAAAACATTGAAACATAGAAAATTGATGCAAGACTAGGCCATTCGGCCCTTTGAGCCTGCACCATCAATCAATCTGATCACAGCTGATCATGAAAATTCAGAATCCCACTCCCGCTTTCTCACCATAATCCTTGATCCCTTTAGCCGCAAGGGGCTACGCCCAGCTCCCTCTTGAATATATCCAACGAACTGCCCCAAAAGCTTTCTGTGGTTGAGAATTCCACAAGTTCACAACTCTCTGAGAGAAGAAGTTCTTCCTCATCGCAGTCCTGAATGACTTACCCCTCATTCTGTAGGCTGTGACCCCTAGTTCTGGATGTCCCCCAACATCAGTCAGAGTCCTTGCTGCATCTAGCCTGTCCAGTCCCATCAGGATTTATAGATTTTTATGAGATCCCCTTCATTCTTCTAAATCCAGGAGTTCAAGCCCAGTCGATCCAGTCTTTCTTCATATGTCTGTCCTGACATCCCAGGAATTAGTTTGGTGAGTCTTCGCTGGACACCACTCAATAGCAAGAATGTCCTTCCTCAAACTAGGAGAAGGCCGATATAACTGCAGCCAGACATCCCTCCTCCTATACTCAAACCCTCTCACTATGAGGCAGGGCCGGACTCAAGGCACCGGCAAATCGGGCCTGTCGCCCGGGGGCGCCATGTGCTAGGGGGCGCCAGACTCGGCTCCCCGCGCATGCGCATTGTAGGCCGGCCGCCAGACCAGCGCATGCGCGTGGGGCCGTCACTCCCCCAGAGTGGCCTTCGCAACTCCCAGGTCTGCCCCCCCCCCCCCCCCGGTCCGTCCCCCGCGGTCCGCCCCCCCGGCTGCTGTCCGCTCCCTCCCCCCCCCCCACCGCCTTGGGGTCCGTCCCCCCCGCCCCCCCCCTCGGGTCCGCCCGCCCCGTCCCCCCTCGGTGTCCGCCCGCCCCGCCCCCCCCCTCGGGTCCGCCCGCCCCGCCCCCCCCCTCGGGTCCGCCCGCCCGCCCCCCCCTCGGTCCGCCCTCCCCGCCCCCCTCTCGGTCCGCCCCCCCCGCCCCCGCCCCCGCCCCACCCCCCCTCGGTCCGCTCCCCCTGGGTCCCGCCCCCCCCGGGGTCCGCCCCCCTCGGCCCCGCCCCCCCTCTCGGCCCCCCCCCCCCAAGGGCGCCGAAGTTCAGCTTGCCCGGGGCGCCAGCAACCCTAGGGCCGGCGCTGCTATGAGGGCCAGCAGGGCATTAGCTTTCCTCACCTGTATCTGCATACCAACCTTCAGCAACTGTTCCCCATGACAACCCAGGTCTCGTGTGCACTTCCCCTTTTCCTGAACTGCCACCATTCAGATAATCAGATAATAATCTGCCTTCCTGTTTTTGCCACCAAAGTGGATAGCCTTACATATACCCACATTATATTGCATTTGCCAAGTATTTGCCCACTCAGCCAGCCTGTCCAAGTCACCCTGCAGCCTCTTTGCATTCTCCTCACTATACACACTATTGCTACAATATGCGGCAAAATCTTGGCCAGAACTATTACATGTATTAATGTGATTAATTGGTCGCTCTTGCATTAAGTCTTCTACTGGAAATGATTAAACACTTCACTGATAATTATTGTGCAGAATTGATTGCATATAAGCCAATAATAAATTGACTTGGTTGCGCAGGGATAGAAGAGAAATGAGACTGTTTATTTAGAATGACAGAACCTCTACAGTGCAGAAGGAGGCCATTCGGCCCATCGAGTCTGCACCGGCCCTTGGAAAGAACATCCTTCTCAGGCCCATGCCTCTACCCCCATCTAAAATTTTGGATACTATCATAGAATTTACAGTTCAGAAAGAGGCCATTTGGTCCATCAAGTCTGCACCAGCCCTTGGAAAGAGCACCCTACCCAAGTCCACACCACCACCCTATCCCCACGTAACCCACTAACCCCACCGAACCTTTTTGGACACTAAGGGGCAATTTAGCATGATTAATCCACCTAACCTGCACATCTTTGGACTGTGGGAGGAAACCGGAGCACCCGGAGGAAACCCACGCAAGCACGGGAAGGATGTACAAGCTCCACACAGACAGTCACCCGAGGCTGGAATTGAAACTGGGTCCATGGAGCTGTGAGGCAGCAGTGCTAACCACTGTGGTGCCACTAATTTATTTGCTGTAAACCTTAAAATAGCTCATCTGTATCTTGCCTGCAATAAAGCGAGGGAGCGAGACAGCAGATAAAGTATGGGGGACAAATGAATTATAGTGAAATGATTTTTGAGCTTACCGTCATAGTCACAATATATTGGTTATTGCATATTGCAAGCAAATCATGTTTGCACGAATACAGCCCCTTATGTGGGGAGTGTATCGGCAAATTTAATGTGGAATTAAGGACAGAGTGAGGTGGTAAGTTGTTGTAAAAAGGGCAGTTTTATAGTTGCAAAGAAACTTCCTGAGTCCGAAGAATTATATTATTGGATTTAACGGTCTGCACGCATATACCACTAGATGTCCCAGTTGTGATTCAAGGGGCAGATGTGGTCCCTTATCCCTGACTATCCAGATAGTGAAGTGTATTGTGCTTGCATTTACAATACTGCTGGATTCAGCTGTTTGAACATTATGGGTCAACAATCAGTGTTATTTAAGGGAATCTTCATCTGCGTTCAGGCAAGTGTCTAGTTAGCTGCTTGAGCAGTTTTAGACTTGTTTTTGGCTATGCCGGCTGCTCTAACTGAGTGGAAATAAAAGATAGAACTTGCATTTAGAACTCTTCCCAAACTCAGGGGGGCGGGATTCTCCGACCACCCACTGGGTCGGAGAATCGTGGGGGTCGGCGTGAATCCCGTCCCCGCCGTCCTCCCAATTCTCCCGCCCCCAAAAACCGGCTCGGCGGAGTCATGCCGTCCGCCTCGGAGAATGGCGCGACACAATGGCCGCCGGGACCGCCCGAATTCTCCGGCCCGCGATGGGCCGAAGTCCCACCCACCTGTATAGAACATAGAACGATACAGCGCAGTACAGGCCCTTCGGCCCTCGATGTTGCACCGACATGGAAAAAAACTAAAGGCCATCTAACCTACACTATGCCCTTATCATCCATATGCTTATCCAATAAACTTTTAAATGCCCTCAATGTTGGCGTAGTTCACTACTGTTGCAGGTAGGGCATTCCACGGCCTCACCACTCTTTGCGTAAAAAACCTACCTCTGACCGTCTGTCCTATATCTATTACCCCTCAATTTAAGGCTACGTCGCCTCGTACTAGCCACCTCCATCCGCGGGAGAAGGCTCTCACTATCCACCCTATCTAACCCTCTGATCATTTTGTATGCCTCTATTAAGTCACCTCTTAACCTTCTTCTCTCTAACGAAAACAACCTCAGTCCATCAGCCTTTCCTCAATAAGATTTTCCTCCATACCCAGGGCAACATCCTGGTAAATCTCCTCTGCAACCCGTTCCAAGGCTTCACGTCCTTCCTATAATAAGGAACCTGGCGGCGCGCAGCGGGCTCCGGGGTTCCTGGCGGGGGTCGCGGAGGCACCTAGCCCAACGGTCGGGGCCCACCGATCCGCAGGCAGGCCTATGCCGTGGGGTAACTATTACTCCGAATCGGCCGTTGTGGTCCTCCGCGATGGCCGATGCGGAGACGAACTCTCCCACGTATGCGCAGGGATGACGCCAGCACGTGCTGGTGCTCCCGCACATGCGCTGACTCACGCTGGCCGGCGGAGGCCCTTCGGCACCGGTTGGCGTGGCGCCAGGCCCCTATCCCGCCGGCCGGCGGGGCGCAAACCACTCCGGGGCGGGCCTAGCCCCTTAAGATGTGGAGGATTCCGCTCCTTTGGGGCGGCCCGACACCGGAGTGGTTCACGCCACTCCGTCCCGCCGGGACCACCCGCCCCGCCGGGTATGGGAGTACCCCGCCCAGGATGCCCAAAAGCCCATTAGAGACTTTGAAGTACTTTGAAGTGTTGCCACTTCTCTGATTTAGGGAACATGGTAGCTAATTTGATAATAACCAGACAATCTGTTTTAATGACTGTGGTAGTCATCACTGTTGTATATATTACATACGAGATGTAATACTACAGGTACGGGGGTAGATCCCTGCCTGCTGGCTCTGCCCAGTAGGCGGAGTATAAATGTGTGTGCTCACCGAGCTGTAGCTATTTCGGCAGCAGCTGCAGGAGGCTACACATCTCTGCGTAATAAAGCCTCGATTTCTCTACTCTCGTCTCGTCGTAATTGATAGTGCATCAATGATGTTGCTTAAGGAGTGAACTTGTGCATCAAGGGTTACCTTGCCACCTTGGGTGTAATGCTACGTCTGCCATTGGGGCTGAAAAGTAATGAGGAAAAGCAGCAAATCAGAGTTCAGAGAACAGCAGCTGCTTGGATGAGCTGACCACACATTGGAGGCAGTGGCAACACGGTAGCACAGTGGATAGCACAGTTGTTTCACAGCTCCAAGGTCCCAGGTTCGATTCCCTGCTGGGCCTGCTGGGTCACTGTGTGTGCGGAGTCCGCAGGTCCTCCCCGTGTCTGTGTGGGTTTCCTCCGGGTGCTCCAGTTTCCTCCCACAGCCCAAAGATGTGCAGGTTAGGTGGATTGGCCATGATAAATTGCCCTGAGTGTCCAAAGAAAAGGATGGGTGCGGTCACTGGGTTACGGGGATGGGGTGGGGGTGTGGGCTTGGGTAAGGTGCTCTTTCCAAGGGCCGGTGCTGAATCGATGGGCCGAATGGCCTCCTTCTGCACTGTAAATTATATAATTCTCTAGTGGTAATGCCACAGGACTACCAGTCCTAAACCCCAGATTAATGCCCTGACGGTATGGATTCAAAGGGCCTCTGCCGGCCGGCGCGACTTGGCGCATGTGTGGCAGCGCCAGCGTGTGCTGGCGTCATCCCCGCGCATGCGCAGGGGGCTTCATTTCCGCACCGGCGATGGCGGACTGGTACAGCCGCCGGTGCAGAACAATAGAGTGCCGCCACAGCACAGGCCTGCTGCGCGGATTGGTGGGCCCCGATCGCGGGCCAGGCCACCATGGGGGCACCTCCCGGGGCCAGATCCCCCGCTGCCCCCCGAGAATCCCGGAGGCCGCCCACGGAGCTACCTTGATTTATGCCAGCGGGACCCTCGTTACACGGGCGGAACTTTGGCCCATCGCGGCACAGAAAATTCAGGCAGCCCCGGGGCACTTTGAGTCGCGCCGGTCCCCGCCTTTCTCTGAGGCGGGTGGCGCGATTCATGCCGGGGCATTTTTTTGGGCGGTGCGAGAATTCGGAGGACGGTGGGGGCGGGACTCATGCCGACGCCCGGCGATTCCCCGACCCGGCGGGGGGTCGGAGAATTCCGCCCCTGGAATTAAAACTAGTTAAATGGTGACCATGAACCAAGTAGAAGTTTAATATTCCTTTCATTGAACCTCACTACTAAGTGAAATTAGGTGATATTTTAACCAATCTGATCCACATATTTCTGACATTGAAGCAGTATCTAACACAGCAAAGTTGAGTGAATCTGGTACCAACACACTCAGCACTGGACTAAAGCTCGGTGTGACTAGTACAATTCCTTCTGATGATCATCATCTTCCTCTGCTTCAGAATTCTCTTGTGTGATATGTCACTTCAAAGACCATTTCTACTTTGGGAAATTCATCACATTATGTGATTCACATCTCAACAGTTGTAACTGTTTCCCCGGGCATTTCTGGGCTTCATTCACTTAGTAGTTTTCAGTCCTGTGTTCTGCTGTGATAAATGGATCTACTAAAGATGCGTTCCATCCTCATTCTTCCTATCTACAACTCTACGTAGTACTGGCGCCTGCATCCAGTATCTGGATGATCTTAAATGCATCATAATTGAGTCCTCTATTTTTGTAACACGAGGAATGTCTCATTTTTAAAATTCTTTCACAGGATCTGGGTATTACTAGCTTGGCCAACATTCATTGCCATCCCTAATTGCCCTTGAGAAGGTGGTGATTGTCATAATCTGCACATCATGAGGTAAAAGCAGCAGGACAGACACCCAGGTGAGCCAATCAATACAGAAACAGAACACGACAATCACCAGACAGGACACCAGAGCGGGGCTTCCAACTATAACACAACCGAGGCATCAGCACTCTGCCTCTTTCCACTGGTGACAACTGTAGTGACAGTCAGGGTGTCACATCATTCAACACCTTCTACACATGGATCAGAGCTAGTCTGGTCTAGAAGTAGAAGTTAGTTTATATAGATTAGGAGAGAGTCAACCCACAGGCAGCTGTATGCTCGTAACTGAAGTTCAATAAATCTTATTGAACAATGCCTATGTTTTGTTGTATGCTTCATCGTTTCTGCTCTTGTTGCCGTCTGTGTTACCCCAGGGTGAATAACACGACAGTGATGAGCCGCCTTCTTGAAGTGCTGCAGGCCATATGGTCTAGGTACACCCACACAGTGCTTTTAGGGAGGGTGTTCTAGGATTTTGAGCCAGTGACAGTGAAGGAACAGTGATATATTTCCAAGTGAGGATGGGGTGGGGTGGGGGGGGGGGTGGAAATTACAGCTGGTAATGTTACAGATGGTGATGTTCCGATGCATCGGCTGCCCTTGTCCTTCTGGGTGTCAGAAATCGTAGATTTAGAAGGTGCTGTCGAAGGAGCCTTGGGTAGATCCTGCAGTGCATCTTCTGGATAGTACAAACGGCTGCTGTGTTCAGTGGTGGAGTGAGTGAATGCTGAGGTGGTTGATGGGGTGCCAATCAAGTGGGCTGCTTTGTCCTCGATGGTGTTGAGCTTCTTGGGTGTTGTAGCTGCACTCATCCAGGCAGCAGAGAGCACTCCATCACATTGCGGATTGTGCCTCGTAGATGGTTGTCAGCCTTTGGGAGTCATGGGATGAGTTACTGACCACAGAATTCCAGCCTCTGAATGATCTTGTAGCCACAGTATTTATAAAGCTAGTCCAGTTCAGTTTCTAGTCAATGGTAACCCCCCCAGGAAATTGATAGTGGTGGATTCAGTGATGGTAAATGTCAAGTGGAAATGGTTATTCTTTGAAGATGTAGCTTGTAGAGTTGACTAGGGAGAACCGGTGGATGTGGTTTAGTTATACTTTCAGAAGGTTTTCGACAAGGTCTCACACAGCAAATTACGAAGTAAAGTTAAAGCACATGGGATTGCGGGTAGTGTCTTCAGATGGATAGAAAGCTAGTTAGCAAAAAGTTGAAATAAATGGGTCCTTTTTCAATTGGCAGGCAGTGATGAGTGGGGTACCGCAGGGATCTATGCTAGGACCCCAACTGTTCACATTATATATTAATGGTTTGGACGAGGGAACTGAATGTAATATCTCCAATTTGCAGATGATACAAAGTTGGGTGGGAGGGTGAGCTGTGAGGGGGATGCAGAATTGCTTCAACAGGATTTGGACAGGCTGAGTGAGTGGACATATGCATGGCAGATGCAGCATAATGTGGATAATGTGAGGTTACCCGTTTCAATAGCAAAAATAGGAAGGCAGATTATTATTTGAAATGGGTGTAAACTGAGAGAGGTGGATACTCAGTGAGACCTTGGTGTCCTCGTGTATCAATTGCTGAAAGTAAGTGTGCAGGTATGGCAGGCAGTACAGAAGGCAAATGTTTTGTTGGCCTTCATAGCGATAGGATTTGAGTACTAAATGATCTGTTTGAGCTGCTTGCAGAGAAATACTTTTCACTGTACCTTGGTACACGTGACAACAATCAAATCCAATCCACAAATAGGGATGTATTACTGCAATTGTATAGGACATTGGTGAGGACACACCTGGAGTATAGTGTGCAATTTTGGTGTCCTTATCTGAGGAAGGATGTTTTGCTATGGGGGGAATGCAGCGAAGGTTTACCAGGCTGATTCCTGGGATGGCGGAACTATCAAATGAGGAGAGACTACGTTGGTTAGGATTCTTTTCATCGGAGTTAGAAGAGTGAGAGAGAATCTCTTGCAGTGTATAAAATTCTAACAGGATTAGACAGGGTATATTCAGAAAGAATGTTCACGATGATGGGGGAGTTGAGAACTAGGGGTCATAGTTTGAGGATAAGGTGTAAACCTTTTAGGACTGAGGAGGAGAAATTTCTTCATCCAGAGAGTGGTGAATCTGTGGAATTCATTACCACAAAAAGTAGCTGAGGCTAATACGTTGTATAATTTCAAGAAGGAATTAGATTTGCTCTGGGGCTAGGAATCAAGGGATATGGCGGGAAGGTGGGATCAGGGTATAGAACGTGCAGGCTCCAGTCCTGTGCGGGGTCTGCACGTTCTCCCTGTGTCTGCGTGGGTTTCCTCCGGGTGCTCCGGTTTCCTCCCACAGTCCCAAAAGACGTGCTATTAGTTAATTTGGGCATTCTGATTCTCCCTCTGTGTACCCGAACAGGGTGCTGGAATGTGGTGACTAGGGGCTTTTCACAGTAACCTCATTGCAGTGTTAATATAAGCCTACTTTGGGGGCGGCATGTGGCGCACTGGGACTACGGCGCTGAGGACCCGTGTTCGAACCCCAGCCCTGGGTCACTGTCTGTGTGGAGTTTGCACATTCTCCCCATGTCTGCGTGGGTTTCACCCCCACAACCCAAAGATGTACAGATTAGGTGGAATGGCCACACTAAATTGCCCCTTAATTGGCAAATAAAATTGGGTACTCTACATTAAAAAAAAATGTCAGTCTACTTGTGACAACAAAGATTATTAAAAAAAAGAACTTGATGATTAGCTGTGATCATAATGAAAGGTGAGCAGTTTAAACGGGCCGAATGGCCTCTTCATCTGTTTTCTACGTTTCGATGTTAGTTCCTCTCCTGTTGTAATTGATCATTGCCTGCCACTTGTGTGGCGCAAATGTTACTTTCTACTCATCATCCCAAGACCATTTTTAAAGGTTCACAATCTCCCTGACTCAGTGAAAATTCAGACCAATGAGAGGGGGGTGGCTGGGTAGTGAATGTTTACAGAGTTATGACCCAAGGAAAAAAAACAGGCTAGAGGCTGGATGAGCCAGTAAAAAAGGCAAAGTTGATTCTTTAAGGAATAGGAAGTTGAGTGGATCAGTTTGTGCACTAATTTATTCATTGCCTTGAAAGAGAGAGTACCTCTTACCATAATGCTGTATATATTCAAGGGAACAAAGTCCTTAGCAATATTAATTTATGGACTCATTTTGAAAGAACTAAAATATCAGCAAGGTGAATGTATTGATTGGTTCCTAATACACAAATCTAATGTAATTTATGATCCGGTATTGAACTAAATCCACTCTGGGGGTGGATTTGCCAATTCACCATTTGTCTGCCATTGCAGACTAGTATCGTCTGAGCTTGCAGCTTTTCTTTCTTGATGACTTCTGTGTATGAAATTAAAGTACATTGGGGCACACTTTTTTAAATATAAATTTAGAGTACCCAATTATTTTTTCCAATTAAGGGGCAATTTAGCGTGGCCAATCCACCTACCCTGCACATCTTTGGGTTGTGGGGGTGAAACCCACGCAGACACGGGGAGAATGTGCAAACTCCCATACAGACAGTGACCCAGAGCCGGGATTCGAACCCGGGTCCTCAGCGCCGTAGGCAACAATGCTAACCACTGTGCCACCGTGCTGCCCTGGGGCACACTTAGCATCAGTTAGACACAGTAAATATTTACACACCTAGTATACCAAATCTGTGACCTCTACCAGCTAAAAGGTGAATGGCAAAGCTATGGCAACACCATTACATAAAATTGACTTGGAAATACATCATTGTTCCTTCATCCTTGCTATCTCTGGATCCTCAAATGCCTTACCTAACATTGTTACAGGACATACCTTCACAATACAGACTGCAGAAGTTCAGGAAGTAACCCCACCATCTAATAGATGGTAACTAGGGATGGGTGATAAATTCTGCCCGTGTCCCAAAAAATGAATTTTGAAATAAATATGAAAGCTTGGCTGAGCTCTAAGGCTGGATGAAGGACTCAGTTTAACAGAGATCTATTTAGTCAGTTGAAAAGGGGAGTGTCAGTTTTGTGTGATTGGCATCTTTATTACCTTACAGTAATCTGATCTCTCTTTTAAGATATTTTTACTGTGACTTTACTTGTTCAGGATTAAGAGGTGTGAAATGGATTGAATGTTTCATCAATTGAACTTTCACTACTTGTGATTGATTGACAGTTTTATGAGCAGATAAGAGGGCAATGTTTTTCAACGGAATGTTTTATGAACAATATTTTTATTCTCCATTTTCACATTTTCTTCTGAATTAACCCCCCCCCCCCCCCCACCAACAAACAGTAAACGGTAACGAATACAATGTTGATCCCCTTATCAACAACAACGATCCCATCCTCCCACCACCCCCCAAACAATGGCCTACCTGACAATATAAGCATCAAATAAAACAAACCCCCCAAGGAGGAAAAAAGGAGAAAAGAAAAAGGAATCAGGAATTGTCCCCGGTCACCGTTGACATATATAGGGCGGGATTCTCCCCTACCTGGCGGGTGGGCCGTACCGGCACCAAGGAGTGGCGTGAATCCTCTGCACCTTCAGGGACTAGGCTGGCTGCGGCGGGGTTGGCGCTGCACGATCCGGCGTGGAAGGGCTTGGCGCTGCGCCAACCGGCGCCAAAGGGCTTCGGCCGGCGCGAGTTGGCACATGCACGGGAGCACCAGCGTGTACTGGCGTCATCCCAGTGCATGCGCAGGGGGGTTCTTCTCCAGGCCGACCATGGCGGAGATTGACAGCAGCCGGCTGTTTGAGGAGAGGTTTGGAAGGATAGATTCATTAAGGTGAAAGTTTGCTGGTGGAAGAGTATTATAAATTGAGTCTGGTCTCAAGGGGTTATTTGTTATATGTGGAGGTTTGTTAAAAGGTAGAAATGAAGTAAGGAGAGAGCGAGGTGAGTAAGTGGGACAAGTTTCTTCTGGAGGGAAGATACGTTATATGAAAGATATTTTAAAAAAAATTTAGAGTACCCAATTATTTTTTTTCCAATTAAGGGACAAGTTAGTGTGGCCATCTTTACCATCTATCCTGCACATCTTTGGGCTGTGGGGGAAACCCACGCAGACGTGGGGAGAATGTGCAAACTCCACACAGACAGTGACCCACAGCCGGGATTTGAACCCGGGTCCTCAGTGCGTAGTCCCAGTGCTAAACACTGTGCCACATGCTGCCCCCTTGGAAGATATTTTACGGGGAGAAACAAAGGTTTTAAGCATCTTTTGGGAAGGCAGGATTTGGTAATGAGGAGTTGTACCGTATGAGATTTCTCCAGAATGCTGCTAACATCTCTGGAAAAGCAGTGTTATGACAGAAGTCAGAGACTGACTGATGTGGGTCATTGCTTCCAGGCAACTGCTCGACTGACAAACAAAACAGATTTCCAGTGGATGTATATGTTGATGGAAAAGCTATTCTTTACCTGACAATCGCAGATGCAGGAATGACCAGACTGAATGTGCACAGAATAAAAACAGTATACACTGCAGTCGACCACAAGCTCCTAAGACCAAGTTACAAATTAAATTGCCACGGTACTCTTAGACCCTGGTCGTATAGTAGCAACGGTAGACTGTTATGCCCCTCTTTAAGAGTGACATAAGCAGACTGCTTTACTTATATTACCCAATTAAATTAATGGGGGAAAAGATAGGTTTCAATTCTTGAATAAAGGTTTGAGGGAGTAAAAGATATATAACTACAGGGAGAAAACAGGACACAGATTAATTTTGAATCGCTCCAGTAAACAGCCAGTACAAGCTTGATGAGTTGAATAACCTCCTTCTGTGTTGTAAGTCTCCAAGATTGAATTTCAGTATACAAGAGCATAGGAACAGGAGTAGGCCATTCGGCCCATCGAGCATGCTCTGCCACTGCAATGCGATCATGGCTAATTGCCCATTGCAATACCTTTTTCTTCCACACTAACCCCATATCCCTATCTGTCATTACTATTTAGAAATCTATCAATCTCTACTTTAAACATACTCAATGACTGAGCTTCCACAGCCTCCTGATAGAGAATTCCATAGATTCACCATCCTCTGAGTAAAACGTTTTTCCTCATCTCGGACCTAAGTGGTTTCCCCCTTATTTTGGAATCATGTCCCCTGGTTCTAGCCTCCTCAACCAGGGGATACATCTTACTCATACCTCCCTGCCCATCTTTAGTACAGGTAAGCACGTGGGAAACAATCATTCACACATGTTAGGCGGGATTCTCTGACCCCCCCTGCTGGTTGAAGAATCCCCGGGAAGTGGCGCGAATCCTGCCCCGGCGCCCGCTGCCGTATTCTCCGGCGCCGGTTTTCGGGCGGGAGCGGGGTTCACGGCACGCCGGTCGTGGGCCGTTGGCAGCGCCCCCTGCCTGCAATTCTCCGGACCCCGATGGGCCAATCAGGCGTCGGTTTCTGGCCAGTCCCGCCGGCGTAGATTAGACATGGTCCCACACGGTGGCACCGATCTGTGTGCGGGCCTGTGCCGTGGGGGCACTCCTTCCTTCTGTGCTGGCCCCTGTAGGGCTCCGCCATGGCCGGCACGGAGAAGACACCGTCCTGCGCATGTGCCAGAATACGCCGGCGGTTCCGTGCATGCGCGGGATCACGCTGGACTTTTGGCGCATGCACGGACTCGCGCAGTCCCTTCGGCACTGGCTGACGCGGCACCAACCCCTCCGGCGTCCACCTAGCCCCCGGAAGTGTGGAGAATTCTCCTGCTTCTGGTCGGCCCGACGCCGGAGTGGTTCGCGCCGTTTTTGACGCTGCCGTCGGTACATCGCGCCAATTGTGGAGAATCCCGCTGCGTATATTCCGTTCTGGTTATTACAGTCTCTTGATAGGACTGTCCTGCCATCGCTGAATCAAATCTGGTGAATCTTTGTTGCACTCCCTCTATGGCAATAATTCCTTTGAAGGTAAAGGGACCAAAACAGTATACAGTCCACCAGGTGTGATCTAATCAAGGTTCTATATAATTGAAGCAAGACTTTCCTACTCCTGTACTCAAGGTTTACATACTGTAGCCACCTGGGGTGGCCACGTCCCGATTACAAAATGGACACTTTGCAAAGAATGAAGGGAAAAATGGACAATGCTGAGAAAGCAAGCAGGTGCAAGGTTTGTCTGTTGATTGGAGCTATAGGTCCCAGACAAGACCGATATTGCAAAGCCATGAGCATACTAATGGGCTATCTCCAGGGACAAAAGGGAAACATTTAGGTAAACGATACCAAAGCAGACACCCCGGCGCCAGAGGAGACTAGAACAAAGCAGGTCAACGGCTACCTAGGGCCCGCCCAGCAATCAGGGCACCCCTAGGGCAGCACAGTGACCTAGTGGTTAGCACAACCGCCTCACGGCGCTGAGGTCCCAGGTTCGATCCTGGCTCTGGGTCACTGTCCGTGTGGAGTTTGCACATTCTCCCCGTGTCTGCGTGGGTTTCGCCCCCACAACCCAAAAATGTGCAGAGTAGGTGGATTGGTCACGCTAAATTGCCCCTTAATAGAAAAAATAATTGGGTAATCTAAATTTAAAAAAAAAAAAAAAAAAAATCAGTGCACCCCTTTTATTGGAGGAAATCGATACCAATGATCAGGATACGGTCCAATTAATTGGGACCAAGTTCAAGGCCCGCCCAAAAGCGCGCGAAGCCCCCTTCGGGTATAAGAAGAAGCCCCCAAGAGAGAATCACTCTCTTGGCCTTGGCTCTCAGTGACGCGAGGCCTGCCTAGCAGCTGCACCAGAACAAGTAAGTCCAAAGTCAGCGCACGCTACCAGACAGACGCTCCGAGCTACTATTCCGTACCAGCTCAACCCCAGCAGCCTCAGAACCAGACAGCGGCCACTGTTCCTCTGACTGAGTGGGCGCCCGAAGCTAAGTATAGGCTTTAGTAGTAGTGATAGTTTAGTTGGTAGAGTTTGTGCATCTAAGGCCCTGAAGGTGCGGAGGATAACGCACCTTCCGGACGGCCCGACGCCGGAGTGGTTCACGCCACTCCTTGGCTCCGGTACGGCCCACCCCGCCGGGTAGTGGAGAATCCCGCCCAAGATTATTAATTAGCCCTTTCCCTTTACATTTTAAAAAATATTTTCCAATACAGGGGGCAATTCACCTACCCTGCACCTATTTTTGGGTTGTGGGCGTGGGACCCACGCATACACGGGGAGAATGTACAAACTTCACGCAGAGAGTGACCCGGGGCTGGGATCGAACCTGGGACCTCAGCATCATGAGGCCGCAGTGCTAACTACTGCGCCACTGTGCCACCCTATTAACAATAGGCCCCAGTGAAAGTTGAATTTCCAACTACTGATCAGTAAACTATTAAGCCAGCTGGCCAGACTTATTCTTTTAATCCTACACAATCCTTAACTTCCTTTGTTAGTCACAGTTGACTCACTTTTCCTTTTGCATCTTTGTTGATGAAGGAATGTGTAATTGCTGTGAAGTATGTCATATTTTTTGAAGGTTGTCCATTGCATATATACAGGCAAACCTTTTAATGTCTTTTCCCAATCCACCTCAGCCAATTAGTCCCCCATACCTTCATAATTTCCTTTCTTCAAATATAACACCCTGGCTTCAGATTGAAATGGCTCACTTTTAATCATGATGTAAAATTCTATCATATTATGGTCACTTATCCCTAAAGGTTCTTTTACAATAAGATTATTAATTAGCCCTTTCCCTTTACATTTTAGAACATAGAACAGTTCAGCACAGAACAGGCCCTTCGGCCCTCAATGTTGTGCCGAGCCATGATCACCCTACTCAAACCCACTTATCCACCCTATACCCGTAACCCAACAACCCCCTCCCCCCCTTAACCTTACTTTTATTAGGACACTACGGGCAATTTAGCATGGCCAATCCACCTAACCCGCACATCTTTGGACCGTGGGAGGAAACCGGAGGACCCGGAGGAAACCCACGCACACAGGGGGAGGACGTGCAGACTCCACACAGACAGTGACCCAGCCAGGAATCGAACCTGGGACCCTGGAGCTGTGAAGCATTTATGCTAACCACCATGCTACCCTGCTGCCCCTAAATTTTAAAAAATATTTTCCAATTAAGGGGCAATTCACCTACCCTGTACCTATTTTTGGGTTGTGGGCATGGGACCCACGCATACACGAGGAGAATGTACAAACTCTACACAGACAGTGACCCGGGGCTGGGTCGAACACGGGTCCTTGGCATGATGAGGCCGCAGTGCTAACCACTGTGCCACCGCGCTGCCCTCCTTTCCTGTTACATAATACTTGACCTAAAATAGCCTGTTGTCTAGTCGGTTCTTCACAATACTGCAAATATGTGCCAACCATCAGCTTTTAAGTGACATTAGTTTTTTTTAACCCAGTCTTTCAATGGTTTCATCAGTGAATTCACTTTGAGCTGCATATTCCGTGCGCTTGCAGGATGTATTTTCAGTGGGGGAGGGGCATATAAAATATAGCAATGCCCAATTCACCACAGACCCACCATCCCCCAAGTTCACCCCCATAATACAAGGGGTGGGCAGGAGCTGAAATCAGCAGCCCGCCCACCATATCCAAATAGGTTTTCTATCGGCTGGCCGCTCCAGAGGGTGGGAATTCCTCCCCAGCGAGGCGGAGAAGAACCACTTGGTCTTTGTTTAGCTCGCCCGCAGTGCTTTATGACTATGAGTCTGGTTGACGTGGAGGTTGACCTCTCCATGCTGACTTTTCCTTTAAACAGGCGAGCTGTCTGTCCATCCCTCTTTCAGCCCTGTGATGATCGGAATACCTTGCCTCTTTAAGAGGCTTGGCATTGCCCCTTTAAGAGGCTTGGAACCCTGGGGGACTCCGCCTCTGGCTACGCCCCCTGGGAAACAGTATTTTTTTTTTTTTTTTTTAATAAATTTAGATTACCCAATTATTTTTTCCAATTAAGGGGCAATTTAGCGTGGCCAATCCACCTACTCTGCACATTTTTGGGTTGTGGGGGCGAAACCCACGCAGACACGGGGAGAATATGCAAACTCCACACAGACAGTGACCCAGAGCCGGGATCGAACCTGGGACCTCAGCGCCGTGAGGCGGTTGTGCTAACCACTAGGCCACCGTGCTGCCCTGGGAAACAGTATTTAAGATGAGACTCCATTTTGCGAGCACATGTCTCTTGGATGCTGCCATTGTTCAATGCTTCAATGATCGAAACCGCTACGACCTATGAGGCAGCGATCGAAATATTGAAGAAACGCTTTATAAAGACTACCAATGAGGTACATGCCAGGCATTTGCTCTCGACCTGCAGACAGCATTCCGGTGAATTGCTGGACGAGTTCGTGGAAAGACTCACTGCGCTCGCGAGGAACTGCGACCACAAAGCAGTGACGGCTGAAGAACACAGGGACTTACACATTCGCGACGCCCTTGTGTCTGGCATCAGGTCATCGTACATCCGGCAGCGGCTCCTAGAAGACGGGGCAAAGGATCTCCAAGGCACGGTAACGCTCGGCTTTTCTCTCGAAACGGCCCACCGTAACCTCCGTACGTACTCCGCGGACCTTACGAATCCCTCTCGATCCCTTCCAGACTCGGCCACGCTACAGGCCTGTGCCACGCGTCGATCCACTCACTCCGGGGCTCCCCATGCTATTTCTGTGGGCAAGGCCAGCACCCACACCAGCGTTGTCCGGCCCGATCCGCGACCTGCAACGACTGCGGGAAGAAAGGGCACTTCGCGAAAGCCTGCCTGGCTGGGCCCAAAGGCCACAAACAAAAGTCTCACCGGGCCCAGAAACTGTGTTGTAACTTGTTTTGTTACATGTTGGTAATAAAATATATTTTAAAAAAAAGAAAAATCTTAAAGTGTCCAAAGGGATGTCCAAACTCTTCATTCTCATGGATCACATTGAGCCTTGAGATCCACAAATGAAGGGGTTAAATTAGGTTTGGGCAATAATGCAAAATGGACAGCATCATATTAACACCCCTCACCTGATATTCAAACCATTGACTTCAGTAGAATTGACTTAAAAGCAGAGCATGTAATAGACTGTGATGCTGCCTCTGCAGCGCAATTGCTCAAATGTTCTTACCCAAAGTTTTTGAGACATTTCTGTTATTTGCAGACATCTCAATTTGCTGATATTGACACAACTTGTTATTGTGATTTGGAATTTAACCAACAATGATGCATCAATCCTAAAGATAGGTCTTTCTACACCTTCAGGCACAAATGTGAAACAGGGCAAACCAGTTAGTTGTGTTAAGGTTTGACCTTGTGCTGGATATCTATATTTGGATATACTTTACCTTCATATGATCAGTTAAATGTCACAAACAGTCATACAGGAAGAATCCATGTCAGATCAATACCATCGAACTACCATTTGTTCTGTCGCGGTTATGGATGGAAAGCTCAGTATTTCTTCAGAGAATCAGCACAGTCATTGAAGACCGTGGTGACAAAAGCACATGCTCTGCATAATTTCATACATATTTCCTCAATTTCCATATTCCATTTATAACTTCAGAAATCACCAGCACCAAGATAGGCCACTGGCTGACACCCAGAGGGTCGCCAACGTTCCAGAACTTCCCTCGAGCCTGCCAGGAATTGAATGCTGATCTCCAGGGCACTGCTGCAAATAACCCAGGGCAAAAAAAAAAGAATAAATTGAGTTTTTATTTTCATTTTCTCTGAACATTTTAATTTAATAGTTACAATAATACTGAAAATGGGGAAAAACCAATCACTAAATCAAGATTAACCCAATTGGATAACAATCGAGGGAAAAATTGTTTGCACAGCAAACTCTTTCTAAGTGTCGGTGCAGACTTGATGGGCTGAATGGCCTCCTTCTGCACTGTCGGGATTCTATGATTCTTGCACCGCTTTAGGAGTGATGCTCTGTAGATTAGGTCATTCCCCGGGGCTCTTTGTCTCGTGGATGTGGTGATATGCCTGTCAGCAATATTATAGATAGCTGGTGGTGTGACCTCCAACCAGCAGGTGGTGGTACAGATCCACCATGCAGTCTCGAGGCAGTGGTCATGTGACAAGGCATTCAGATATAACTGTGGGCATATCCAGTGATTGGCAGATGTACATGAGGACAGTCGTGCATAGGGGTAGTTCCAGGGGAGTATAATTTTAACAGGACTAGACAGGGTAGATGTAAGGAAGATGTTCCCAATGGTAAGTCCAGAACCAGGGGTCACAGTCTGACGATTCACTCTCCAGTTGCCTCCCCAGCGCCAGATGGGTCTGTATGAACTGCACTCCGTCGCCTCTTTGTCTTTTTTCAGGGGCAGTGATATTGAGGCCTGAGCCAACGTGGGCAACAGGACCCTCCCTGCGAGTCACTGAACATCTCCCGCGGGTGCAGTGCCAGTGCTGAAGTCTACCGGGAATCTTTCTGGACCTGATGCCTTCCCTGACTGCATGGAGTTGATGCTCTTCATGACTTTCCCCAGTTCTCGTGATGCTTCCAGTCCCTGTCTCTCTTCCTCTCCCACAGCTAGTATGTCCAGCCCGTTGAGAAATTGTTTTGTCTTCGAGCCTCCCTCTGGGGACGCGGAGGGGTACAGCTCTCCTTTTAGTTCTTAACGGTTGAGACATTTAACCATCCTGGGGCCCAGTGAAGGGATACACATCACTTGTCAAAGCCAGAGTGGAGAGGTGGGAGTCATGTGACATGAAGCTCTGGCTATGAAACCAGTAATATTGCCTTGATAAGCTGCAAAGCTTAGTCTGCGGTTTACCATCTAACTGGCAATATCACAGAAAAGGAAAAGGTTGAATACTCGGCCCCATCTACACCGTTTCTGCTGGAACCTCTGTACCATCACCAACAAGACTGATTCATATCTGCACGCTTATCTTCTCCTGTAAAGTCAACACTACTTAAGCTTGAATTAGTTCTTAGAACTATAATGTTGTTGCCATTACAGAGACTTAGTTCAGAGAGGGACAGGTTTGGCAGCTAAAAGTTTAAATGTCTGGTTTTAAAAAAATTTAGAGTACCCAATATTTTTTCCAATTAAGGGGCAATTTATCGAGGCCAATCAACTTAACCTGCACATTTTTTGGGTTGTGAGGGTGAAACTCACGCAGGCACGGGGAGAATGTGCAAACTCCACACAGACAGTGACCTGTGCCGGGATCGAACTCAGGTCCTCAGCACCGTAGGCAGCAGTGCTAATCAGTGCACCACCATGCCGCCAACAGATTTAGATGTTTTAGGCGGGGGGGGGGGGGGGGGGTGTAAAAGGTGTGGGGGTGTTACACTACTGATTAAGGAGAATATTACAGCTGCACTGCGGGAGGACATCTCAGAGGGCTCATACAGTGAGGCAATATAGGAAGAGCTCAGGAATAGGAAGGGTGAATAGGGTAGTTACTACAGGCCTCCCAATAACCAGCAGGAGATAGAGGAGCAGATATGTGGGCAGATTTTGGTAAGCTGTAAATGCAACAGGGTTGTTGTGATGGGTGACTGTAACTTCCTCTGTATTGACTAGGATTCACTTAGTTCTGGGGGCTTGGATGAGCAGAGTTTGTAAGGACCATCCAGGAGGGCTTCTTGAAACAATATGTAAATAGTCCAACAAGATAAGGGGCCGTACTGTGCCTGGTATTGGGGAATGAGCCCGCCAAGGGTCGAAGTTTCAGTAGGGGAACATTTCGGGAACAGTATCAGTAGGTTTTAAGGTACTGTTGGATAAAGATAAGAGTAGTCCTTTGATGAAGGTGCTAAATTGGGGGAAGACTAATTATAACAATATTAGGCAGGAACTGAAGAATCTAGATTGGGGCGGATGTTTGAGGGTGAATCAACATCAGGCATGTGGGAGGCTTTCAAATGTCAGTTGATAGAAATTCAGGACCGGCATGTTCCTGTGCGGAAGAAGGATAAGTATGGCAAGTTTCAGGAACCTTGGATAACAAGGGATACTGTGAGCCTAGTTCAAAAGAAAAAGGGAGCATTTGTAAGGGCTAGAAGGCTGGGAACAGACAAAGCCCGTGAGGAACATCAGGAAAGTAGGAAGAAATTTAAGCAAGGACTCAGGAGGGCTAAAAGGGGTCACAGAAAGTCATTGGCACACAGAATTAAGGAAAATCCCAAGGCTCTTTAAACGTATATAAAGAGCAAAAGGGTAGCCAGGGAAAGGGTTGGCCCACTCAAGGACAGGGGAAGGAATTTATGCATGGATCCAGAGGAAATGGGTGAGGTACTGAAAGAGTACTTTGCATCAGTATTCACCAAAAGAAGGACTTGGTGGATGATGAGTCTGGGGAGGGGTGTGTAGATAGTCTGGGGCACATTGAGATCAAAAAGGAGGAGCTATTGGGAGTCTTCAAAACATTAAGGTAGATAATGTCCCAGGGCCTGATGGGATCTACCCCAGAATATTGAGGGAGGCTAGAGAGGGAGTTGTTGGGACCACAACAGAAATCTTTGTATCCTCACTGTCTTCAGGTGATGTCCCAGAGGACTGGAGAATAGCTAATGTTGATCCTTTGGTGAAGGAGGGTAGCAAGGATAATCTGGGAAATTACAGGCCGGTGAGATTTATGTCAATGGTAGGGAAATTATTGGAGAGGATTTATTCACATTTGGAAGCAAGTGGATGTATTAGTGAGAAGCAGCATGGTTTTGCGAATGGAAAGTCATGTCCCACTAACTTGATTGAGTTTATTGAGGAAGTGTTGGAGATAATTGATGAAGATAGGGCAGCGGATATTGTCGACACGGACTTCAGTAAAGCCTTTGACAAGGTCGCTCATGGCAGACTGGTACAGAAGGTGAAGTCACATGGGGTCAGAGGTGAACTGGCAAGATGGATACAAGTCTGGCTAGGTCATAGAAGACGGAAGGTAGCAGTTGAAGGGTATGTTTCTGAATGGAAGGCTGTGATTAGTGGTTTTCCACTAGAACCTTTGCTATTTGTAGTATATATGAATGATTTGGAGGAAAATGTAACTGGCCTGATTAGTAGGTTTGCGGGCGATACAAAGGTTGTGAATTGCAGATAGCGATGAAGATTGTCAGAGGATGCAGCAGGATATAGATCTTGGGTGGAGAGATGGCAGATGGAGTTTCATTCGAACAGATGTGAGGTAATGCATTTGGAAGGTCTAATACAGGTAGGAAATATACAGTGAATGTCAGAATCCTTAAGGGTATTGCCAGGCAGAGGGATCTGGGTGTACTGGTCACCGAAAGTGGCAACGCAGGTGGAGAAGGAAGCCAAGAAGGCGTACGGCCGGCTTGCCTTCATCAGCCAGGGCATTGAGTACAGAAATTGGCAAGTCACACTGCAGCTGTGTAGAACCATAGTTAGGCCACATTTTGAATTTAGTGTTCAATTCTGGTCGCCGCACTATCAGAAGGATGTGGAGACTTTGGAGAGGATACAGAAGAGGTTTACCAGGATGTTGCCTGGTATGGAGGGCATTGGTTAAGAGGAGAGGTTGGATAAACTCGATTTCTTCTTACTGGAATGACAGAAGTTGAGGGGTGACCTGATAAGAAGTTTACAAATTTATGAGGGGCATGGACAGAGTATATAGTCAGAAGCTTTTCCCCAGGGTGGAAGAGTCAATTACTAGGGGACATACGTTTGAGGTGCGAGGGGCAAAGTTTAGAGGAGATGTGCGAGGGAAGTTTTTACACAGAGGGTAGCGGGTGCCTGGAACTCATTGCCAGAGGAGGTGGTGGAAGTAGGTATGATGATGATGTTTAAGGCGCGTATTGACAAATACATGGATAGGATGGGAATAGAGAAACATGGACCCCGGAAGTGTAAAATGTTTTAGGTTCGACAGGCAGCATGATCGGCGCAAGCTTGGAGGGCCGAAGGGCCTGTTCCAAGCTGTACGTTTCTTTGTACTACTAAAAAAGTGAATTACACAGCTCATTGACCTCTGTGAAGGAATACCTCATTGGATTTTGATTCTGGGCTCTGGAACCCAAGTGGAACAATAATTATTTTCTATCCTCTTTTATTGTGCGAAAGCAAAGGAGGTAAAGTTGTGACCCTCCTTTTGCATTTTGAGAATGTGCAAACAATCTAACCCTTCGAGTTCATCTTATCTCGAGTTTGCTATGGGGTTATTAATAGAAAATTAGAACACAGCAAAAGCATGGGATTGGGAAATACATTACTGCTTATCAAAAACACTTTTCTGTTTCCTGTTTACAGGCGGGTAGTGAGAGGTAGTTAAATAAATTAACCCCCTCCTGTCCGTAACACATCTATGGAGCAAATGTCAAACCACTTACCATCTCATTTGGAGGAAAATAAAATCTGATAGCACTAGTTGATGAAGAACAGGGCTTATTGACTAATAGTTATCCCTCAAACCCATCACCAAAAACAGATTAAATAGTCACTCATCTCACTGCTGTTTGGGGGATCTATTGGCTACCGTCTTTGTCTATATTACAACTATGAACACACTTCAAAAGTCACTCCGTGACTATTAATTGGTATGTAACACGCTGAGGAAGTGAAACATGCTATATTAACTTCTTTGTTTTTTTTCAATCATTTAGTCAATGCTTACCTTTGCTTTTCATTTCAGTAAATTCCTTGTCAACCCCTATCTGTGTTGTCAGCAATAATCTAAAGTAAACACGGCCCAGCTGTCACACTGTAACTGCTGAGTTTATCTTTGAGAACTCAGCAATCACGACCTACTCTGTGACATTTCAGGTAAACTTATCATAGTGTGTGTCCCATTGGTCTTGTGATAGGACACAAATGAAATCACACTTACGCTGCGATTTAACTCACTTATTTACAGACATGATCCCCAAACACAAATCAGAAAATCTATGCAAAAACCTTTTCATAACTTATTACTTTTTGAGTAACATTGTTAGTTATTGTAAATCTATACAACACTGTTTTTAACACAACAGATACAAGGGTAGATTTTCCAATCTGGAATGCCTGATCAACAGGCGTTAAGTGAGTTTATCTGATCAATGTGGGTGGGGATCTGTGATAGCTCATTTCCATTCACTTGGCAGTCCGACCTTGTTTTCAGTCAGGTTTCGTACTGGCGCCAGAAATACATGCCAGGGTTGTTAGTTATATTAACATTACTCTCCAAGATTGTCACCTCGACAACCATACAATTTCCTGTTGCATAACACTCAGTTATCTGCCTGTGCATACATAATAGCCAGACAGGCAGTTCAAATGCTATTGAAGGAAGTGCATTGAAAGATCACCATCACTAGACTTGTTCCACCATTCTGAATTTTTTTTGTGAAACCTTTTCCCTGATTTGTCTTTCTTTCCTCGGTTAATAGGTCAGGAAGCTTTGTTCTAATTTTTTCTGATATGGCTTTTTGTTCAGATTTGTGATATCATGGGCTGGATTCTCCACTCCCGAGGCCCAAATCGCATTCGGCGACGGGGCAGAGAATCCGTTTTGACGCCAATATTGGGAGCGGCGCCGGTTTTCTGATTATCTGTCTCCCGAAAAGCGGCCTACTCTCGGAGTACGCCGCGCCGATTATCCACGACCTCAGGCCATTGTCTAAGGCCCTCCCCGCAATGCTCCATCCCTGACCGGCTGAGTTCCCGATGGCGTGGTTTACGTGTGCTCACACCAACCGGGAGGAGGGGGCGCTGGGTGCCAACCCTGACCTGTCCCATGGGGCAGTGACGGTGGCCACCAGTTCCTCCGAGTTCCACCCCGCTGTGTCTCGGGGTCAGCGCAGGGGTCAAGGCAGCACAGCTGTGTGTGTGCCGTCGACAAGTGAGCTGGGCCCCCCCCCCCCCCACCCCGGCCCCAGGGGACAGCTGCCAGGGGAATCGAAGGCCACGGGACGAGGTAAGCAGATGGCTGCCTCCACCTCAGATGCACATCCTGGGGAAACACAAAGACGTAATGGTAGAGCTAGGAGGGCCAGGCACATTGAGAATCATTGAGGGCACTGGAGATTGGGGGAGGGTTTAGGTAGGGGATGGGGTGGGGTTGGGGGCCGGGGGGGGGGAGGGGGATGTTGGGGGGCAGCACTCTCGGAAATGCAGTATTGTACAGCGCATTAAACAACTTTTTGCACAACCATAATGATGCCTCTGTCATTTTCTTCCGCATTGCGGTCTGACCCCGGACCCTTTGCCTGTCTTTCCAGGGCAACACCCCCTCATTGCGGCACCCACCCACCCTCCGTCCATGGTCGTGTCCCGGGAGCTGCGTCCAGTCCCCTGGGTGTTCGGATGTTGCCTGCTGCGTGTGTGGTGTTGACTTCCACACAGTGTCCAGGCATCAAGGGGTGATTGGAATGCTAGGGAATGGCTCCCACATGCTGCATGGCCCGCCCACCCACGGGAACCCACTTGGCAAGTGTCAAGTGCTCACTTAACCACGATTGACAATTCCCTGTGGTGAATGTGATTCACACTATATATAGTTGCCAATATCACTCCATGTATATATGTTCGTTATCTACCCAATGTAAGTGCAGTTGCACTATCCGACCACCAGGAGGAGTCGCTCTGGGAGTACGCGAGAGTTTGTACTGGGCTCCTCCCTTGGCTCCGCCCAGGACTCCTCCCCCGGGGACCAATGTATAAAGATCAGTGCCTTAGAGCCAGCCTGCCATTTCACCTGAAGTTCAACGACGAATAGGCTGGCTCTATTGTAAGTGTATTAAAGCCTCTGTTCAGATCCAACTACACGTGTTCGCTGAATTGATGGTTCCATCATTCCCTATTAGCGAATGCCTTCAGCGGTACAGCCAGAGGTCTCAGCAGTCGGTGGGTGGGGGTTATGGGTGACCGGTGGGGCAGAGGGGCAGGGGCAGGGGTTACCCGCGGAATGGGGTTGGGATCCAAGGGCTGGCATGGTGGTGCTGTGAGCGATTGCTCCCCTAGCTGTCCCCCCAGTGCCTCCCTCCCACCCTTCCATGGCAGCCCACCTCTGCGGAGGGTCCTTCACCCCTGCCGAGCACTGGGGTGGCAACGCCAGCGCTCTCGACCTCTTTGCCTGTGAACAAAGATGGCTACTCCCCTCCTCGGCTCCCCACAGAAGCCCTTCCGTCAGGTTCACGTTTTTAAAAAGGAGTACTGATCGGCGCCAGTGTGACCACTTGCTGGGGAGGCTGTTGGATGACAGGTGGCTCTCGTTAATTGTAGGAAATATGGCTTAAGTGGTGATCATTGGTTTCTCGCGTTGCTATGGCGAGATTCCAAATTCGCCTACTTGATCAGGCCAGTCGCATTGCAAACTGTTTGGCGCCTGGTGCTGTTCCCGTTTTTGGCCTCTCCCACTACTCACTGGCCTCGTTACACTTGAACCATAGTGTGATGAGGCCGGAAGATCACGGTCTTTACTATTTTGGATGAATTGCGCCCGATGACACATTTTGATGGGGTAGACTCAGCGGGTGTGTTTCCACTCTTTTTAAAAATTCATTTACAGGTTGTGTGCATCGCTGGTTAGGCCAGCATTTATTTCCCATCCCTAGTTGCTATTCAGAAGGTGCTGTTGAGTTGCCTTCTTGAACCTCTGCAGTCCTTCAGGTGTAGGTGCACCTACTGTACTGTTAGGGAGAGAGTTCAAGGATTTTGATCCAGCGACAGCGAAGGAACGGCGATATATTTCCAAGTCAGGGTGGTGAGTGACTTGGAGGGGAGCTTCCAGGTGGTGGGGTTCCCAGTTATCTGCTGCTCTTGTCCTTCTAGATGGTAGTGGTCGTGGGTTTGGAAGGTGCTGTTGAAGGAACCTTGGGGAGTTACTGCAGTGCATCTTGTACATGGTACACATGGCTGCCACTGTTTGTCGGTGGTGGAGGGTTTGAATGTTTGTGGGAGGAGGAGCAATCAAGCGGGCTGCTTTGTCCTGGATGGTGTCGAGCTCCGTGTGTGTTGCTGAAGCTGCACTCATCCAGGCAAGTGGAGAGTATTTCATTACACTCCTGACTTGTGCCTTGTAGATGATAGACAGGCTTTGGTGGCTCAGGAAGTGACTTACTCGCTGCAGGATTCTGAGCCTTTGACCTGCCCTGGTAGCCACAGCATTAATGTGGCTAGTCCAATTCAGTTTCTGGTCAATGGTAACCCCAAGGATGTTGACAGTGGGGATTCAGTGATGGTAATGCCATTGAATGTCAAGGGTTGTATTCTCTCTTGTTGGAGATGGTAATTACCTGGCACTTGCTTGGAGCAACTCGTACTTGCCACTTATCAGCCCAGGCGTGAATATTGTCCAGATCTTGCTGCACATGGGCACAGCCTGCTTCAGTATCTGAGGATCGTGATTGATGTTGAACATTGTGAAATCATCAGGGAACAACCCGAAATCTGACCGTAAGATGGAGGGAAGGTCAATGATGAAGCATCTGGAGATGGTTGGGCCGAGGACACTGCCCCAAGGACTTCCTGAAGTGATATTCTGGGACTGAGATAATTGACCTCCAACAACCACAACCTTTGTGCCAGGTATAACTCCAACCAGCGGAGAGTTTTCCCCTAATTCCATTGACTCCAGTTTTGCTGGGACTCCTTGATGCTATACTCGGTCAAATGCGGCCTTGATGCTAAGTTCACCGCACTTGAGTTCAACTCTTTTGTCGATGTTTAGACTAAGGCCGTAATGAGGTCAGAGGTTGAGTGGCCCTGGCGAAATATAGTTGGGTAGTTTGGGAATCTTTGAGAAGAGGAAAGGAAGAAAAGAAAAGCTGTTCACCCATGCTGGCTGTCCTGCCCGACCTGCACTGGCAATCGCTACTTGTGATGCTCGTATGATTTTGCTGCGGAACAATTATGATTTTTCACTGTGATTAAATTCAGCTTACCCCATAATATTGGTTGCAGTTGTCCCTGATTGATTAGGTAATTGAGCACAACAACAAAACCTGCTTCATTGAAAACCAAAAGAGCAAAATGTTGGAATGGGTCAGTTGGGCTGAATTTCTGAGTGGTACATTCCACGGAATTTTATTGATTGGGAAGTAGTTTAAAAACTTCCTGGGAAAAAGCCGTGTGACAAACAAAGTCAATAATAAAGATCAAATAATTTTAGTTCATTTTTAAGGACAGTGGGGTGATTCTCCGTCCGCATTGTGCCTGGTGCAAATCCTGTTATGTCGGGAGACACATTCGGAAGGCCCCGATGCCTCAATGCCAGCGATCTTTATGGGTGGGGGTTTGATGTTGGTGAGGATGGTGATGGTGATGGGAAGAAGTGCTGAAGCTCCAATACTGGTTATGGTGGTAGGGAGAGGGGCCTTTACTATTATTTTGAGATTGGGGCGCCCTCTGATCTCTGTGAAGCCAGGTTTGCTGGCCTGCTTAGGCACCATGCTCCCCCCCCCCCCCCACGGAGTCTGTCCCTGTTGCTCAGAAGGGAAGGGGGGAAAGGAGTAGAACATTAGTAATTGGGGACTCAATAGTCAGGGGCACAGATAGGAGATTTTGTGGGAGCGAGAGAGACTCACGTTTGGTATGTTGCCTCCCAGGTGCAAGGGTACGTGATGTCTCGGATCGTGTTTTCCGGGTCCTTAAGGGGGAGGGGGAGCAGCCCCAAGTCGTAGTCCACATTGGCACTAACGACATAGGTAGGAAAGGGGACAAGGATGTCAGGCAGGCCTTTAGGGAGCTAGGATGGAAGCTCAGAGCGAGAACAAACAGAGTTGTTATCTCTGGGTTGTTGCCCGTGCCACGTGATAGTGAGATGAGGAATAGGGAGAGAGAGCAATTAAACACGTGGCTACAGGGATGGTGCAGGAGGGAGGGATTCAGATTTCTGGATAACTGGGGCTCTTTCTGGGGAAGGTGGGACCTCTATAGACAGGATGGTCTACATCTGAACCTGAGGGGCACCAATATCCTGGGGGGGAGATTTGTTAGTGCTCTTTGGGGGGGTTTAAACTAATTCAGCAGGGGCATGGGAACCTGGATTGTAGTTTTGGGGTACGGGAGATTGAGAGTATAGAGGTCAGGAGCACAGATTTGACTTCGCAGGAGGGTGCCAGTGTTCAGGTAGGTGGTTTGAAGTGTGTCTACTTCAATGCCAGGAGTATACGAAATAAGGTAGGGGAACTGGCAGCATGGGTTGGTACCTGGGACTTCGATGTTGTGGCCATTTCAGAGACATGGATAGAGCAGGGACAGGAATGGTTGTTGCAGGTTCCGGGGTTTAGGTGTTTTAGTAAGCTCAGAGAAGGGGGCAAAAGAGGGGGAGGTGTGGCGCTGCTAGTCAAGGACAGTATTACGGTGGCGGAAAGGATGCTAGATGGGGACTCTTCTTCTGAGGTAGTATGGGCTGAGGTTAGAAACAGGAAAGGAGAGGTCACCCTGTTGGGAGTTTTCTATAGGCCACCTAATAGTTCTAGGGATGTAGAGGAAAGGATGGCGAAGATGATTCTGGAAAAGAGCGAAAGTAACAGGGTAGTTGTTATGGGAGACTTTAACTTTCCAAATATTGACTGGAAAAGATATAGTTCGAGTACATTAGATGGGTAATTCTTTGTACAATGTGTGCAGGAGGGTTTCCTGACACAATATGTTGACAGGCCAACAAGAGGCGAGGCCACATTGGATTTGGTTTTGGGCAATGAACCAGGCCAGGTGTTAGATCTGGAGGTAGGTGAGCACTTTGGAAACAGTGACCACAATTCAGTGACCTTTACGTTAGTGATGGAAAGGGATAAGTATACCCCGCAGGGCAAGAGTTATAGCTGGGGGAAGGGCAATTATGATGCCATTAGACATGACTTAGGATGTGTTGGTTGGAGAAGTAGGCTGCAAGGGTTGGGCACACTGGATATGTGGAGCTTGTTCAAGGAACAGCTATTGCATGTTCTTGATAAGTACGTACCAGTCAGGCAGGGAGGAAGGAGTCGAGCGAGGGAACCGTGGTTTACCAAAGAAGTGGAATCTCTTGTTAAGAGGAAGAAGGAGGCCTATGTGAAGATGAGGCGTGAAGTTTCAGTTGGGGCGCTTGATAGTTACAAGGAAGCGAGGAAGGATCTAAAGAGAGAGCTGAGACGAGCAAGGAGGGGACATGAGAAGTCTTTGGCAGGTAGGATCAAGGAAAACCCAAAAGCTTTCTATAGGTATGTCAGGAATAAAAGAATGACTAGGGTAAGAGTAGGGCCAGTCAAGGACAGTGGTGGGAAGTTGTGTGTGGAGGCTGAGGAGATAAGCGAGATACTAAATGAATACTTTTCGTCAGTATTCACTCAAGAAAAAGATAATATTGTGGAGGAGAATGCTGAGACCCAGGCTATTAGAATAGATGGCATTGAGGTGCGTAGGGAAGAAGTGTTGGCAATTCTGGACAAGGTGAAAATAGATAAGTCCCCGGGGTCGGATGGGATTTATCCTAGGATTCTCTGGGAAGCCAGGGAAGAGATTGCTGAGCCTTTGGCTTTGATTTTTAGGTCATCATTGGCTACAGGAAGAGTGCCAGAGGACTGGAGGATAGCAAATGTGGTCCCTTTGTTCAAGAAGGGGAGTAGAGATAACCCCGGTAACTATAGGCCGGTGAGCCTAACGTCTGTGGTGGGTAAAGTCTTGGAGAGGATTATAAAAGATACGATTTATAATCATCTAGATAGGAATAATATGATTAGGGACAGTCAGCATGGTTTTGTGAAGGGTAGGTCATGCCTCACAAACCTTATCGAGTTCTTTGAGAAGGTGACTGAACAGGTAGACGAGGGTAGAGCAGTTGATGTGGTGTATATGGATTTCAGTAAAGCGTTTGATAAGGTTCCCCACGGTCGGCTATTGCAGAAAATACGGAGGCTGGGGATTGAGGGTGATTTAGAGATGTGGATCAGAAATTAGCTAGTTGAAAGAAGACAGAGAGTGGCAGTTGATGGGAAATGTTCAGAATGGAGTTCAGTTACGAGTGGCATACCACAAGGATCTGTTCTGGGGCCGTTGCTGTTTGTCATTTTTATAAATGACCTAGAGGAGGGCGCAGAAGGATGGGTGAGTAAATTTGCAGACGACACTAAAGTCGGTGGAGTTGTAGACAGTGCGGAAGGATGTTGCAGGTTACAGAGGGACATAGATAAGCTGCAGAGCTGGGCTGAGAGGTGGCAAATGGAGTTTAATGTGGAGAAGTGTGAGGTGATTCACTTTGGAAAGAATAACAGGAATGCGGAATATTTGGCTAATGGTAAAATTCTTGGTAGTGTGGATGAGCAGAGGGATCTCGGTGTCCATGTACATAGATCCCTGAAAGTTGCCACCCAGGTTGATAGGGTTGTGAAGAAGGCCTATGGTGTGTTGGCCTTTATTGGTAGAGGGATTGAGTTCCGGAGCCACGAGGTCATGTTGCAGTTGTACAAAACTCTAGTACGGCCGCATTTGGAGTATTGCGTACAGTTCTGGTCGCCTCATTATAGGAAGGACGTGGAAGCTTTGGAATGGGTGCAGAGGAGATTTACCAGGATGTTGCCTGGTATGGAGGGAAAATCTTATGAGGAAAGGCTGATGGACTTGAGGTTGTTTTCGTTAGAGAGAAGAAGGTTAAGAGGTGACTTAATAGAGGCATACAAAATGATCAGAGGGTTAGATAGGGTGGACAGCGAGAGCCTTCTCCCGCGGATGGAGGTGGCTAGCACGAGGGGACATAGCCTTAAATTGAGGGGTAATAGATATAGGACAGAGGTCAGAGGTGGGTTTTTTACGCAAAGAGTGGTGAGGCCATGGAATGCCCTACCTGCAACAGTAGTGAACACGCCAACATTGAGGGCATTTAAAAGTTTATTGGATAAGCATATGGATGATAAGGGCATAGTGTAGGTTAGATGGCCTTTAGATTTTTTCCATGTCAGTGCAACATCGAGGGCCGAAGGGCCTGTACTGCGCTGTATCGTTCTATGTTCTATGTTCTATGTTCTAATGTACAAACTTCACGCAGACAGTGACCCGGGGCTGGGATCGAACCTGGGACCTCAGCATCATGAGGCCGCAGTGCTAACTACTGCGCCACTGTGCCACCCTATTAACAATAGGCCCCAGTGAAAGTTGAATTTCCAACTACTGATCAGTAAACTATTAAGCCAGCTGGCCAGACTTATTCTTTTAATCCTACACAATCCTTAACTTCCTTTGTTAGTCACAGTTGACTCACTTTTCCTTTTGCATCTTTGTTGATGAAGGAATGTGTAATTGCTGTGAAGTATGTCATATTTTTTGAAGGTTGTCCATTGCATATATACAGGCAAACCTTTTAATGTCTTTTCCCAATCCACCTCAGCCAATTAGTCCCCCATACCTTCATAATTTCCTTTCTTCAAATATAACACCCTGGCTTCAGATTGAAATGGCTCACTTTTAATCATGATGTAAAATTCTATCATATTATGGTCACTTATCCCTAAAGGTTCTTTTACAATAAGATTATTAATTAGCCCTTTCCCTTTACATTTTAGAACATAGAACAGTACAGCACAGAACAGGCCCTTCGGCCCTCAATGTTGTGCCGAGCCATGATCACCCTACTCAAACCCACTTATCCACCCTATACCCGTAACCCAACAACCCCCCCCCCCTTAACCTTACTTTTATTAGGACACTACGGGCAATTTAGCATGGCCAATCCACCTAACCCGCACATCTTTGGACTGTGGGAGGAAACCGGAGGACCCGGAGGAAACCCACGCACACAGGGGGAGGGCGTGCAGACTCCACACAGACAGTGACCCAGCCGGGAATCGAACCTGGGACCCTGGAGCTGTGAAGCATTTATGCTAACCACCATGCTACCCTGCTGCCCCTAAATTTTTAAAAATATTTTCCAATTAAGGGGCAATTCACCTACCCTGTACCTATTTTTGGGTTGTGGGCATGGGACCCACGCATACACGGGGAGAATGTACAAACTCTACACAGACAGTGACCCGGGGCTGGGTCGAACACGGGTCCTTGGCATGATGAGGCCGCAGTGCTAACCACTGTGCCACCGCGCTGCCCTCCTTTCCTGTTACATAATACTTGACCTAAAATAGCCTGTTGTCTATTCGGTTCTTCACAATACTGCAAATATGTGCCAACCATCAGCTTTTAAGTGACATTAGTTTTTTTTAACCCAGTCTTTCAATGGTTTCATCAGTGAATTCACTTTGAGCTGCATATTCCGTGCGCTTGCAGGATGTATTTTCAGTGGGGGAGGGGCATATAAATATAGCAATGCCCAATTCACCACAGACCCACCATCCCCCAAGTTCACCCCCATAATACAAGGGGTGGGCAGGAGCTGAAATCAGCAGCCCGCCCACCATATCCAAATAGGTATTCTATCGGCTGGCCGCTCCAGAGGGTGGGAATTCCTCCCCAGCGAGGCGGAGAAGAACCACTTGGTCTTTGTTTAGCTCGCCCGCAGTGCTTTATGACTATGAGTCTGGTTGACGTGGAGGTTGACCTCTCCATGCTGACTTTTCCTTTAAACAGGCGAGCTGTCTGTCCATCCCTCTTTCAGCCCTGTGATGATCGGAATACCTTGCCCCTTTAAGAGGCTTGGCATTGCCCCTTTAAGAGGCTTGGAACCCTGGGGGACTCCGCCTCTGGCTACGCCCCCTGGGAAACAGTATTTAAGATGAGACTCCATTTTGCGAGCACACGTCTCTTGGATGCTGCCATTGTTCAATGCTTATTAAAGCCTTTGATTACTGACCTAACTTTCGCGTCGTAATTGAGAGAGCCTCAATTTAATAAGCATTTCACATCAAGATGGACAGCGGTCTGAAACCAGAGAAACTCAACCTGGATGGCAGGACACCTGAAGCCTCGGAAATTTTTAAACATTGGCTCCGGTGTTTTGAGGACTATTTGGACTCCTCACCGTCTGATGTTGACAGCGCTCGCAAGCTACGCTTCCTACATGGCCGGGTGAGCCACCGAATCTCCGCCATGATCGAAACCGCTACGACCTATGAGGCGGCGATTGAAATATTGAAGAAACGCTTTATAAAGACTACCAATGAGGTACATGCCAGGCATTTGCTCTCGACCTGCAGACAGCATTCCGAGGAAACGCTGGACGTGTTCGTGGAAAGACTCACTGCGCTCGCGAGGAACTGCGACCACAAAGCAGTGACGGCTGAAGAACACAGGGACTTACCCATCCGCGATGCCCTTGTGTCTGGCATCAGGTCATCGTTCATCCGGCAGCGGCTCCTAGAAGACGGGGCGAAGGATCTCCAAGGCACGGTAACGCTCGGCTTTTCTCTCGAAACGGCCCACCGTAACCTCCGTACGTACTCCGCGGACCTTACAAATCCCTCTCGATCCCCTCCAGACTCGGCCACGCTACAGGCCTGTGCCACGCGTTGATCCACTCACTCCGGGGGATCCCCATGCTATTTCTGTGGGCAAGGCCAGCACCCACACCAGCGTTGTCCGGCCCGATCCGCAACCTGCAACGACTGCGGGAAGAAAGGGCACTTCGCGAAAGTCTGCCTGGCTGGGCCCAAAGGCCACAAACAAAAGTCTCACCGGGCCCAGAAACTGTGTTGTAACTTGTTTTGTTACATGTTGGTAATAAAATACATTAAAAAAAAAAGAAAAATCTTAAAGTGTCCTAAAGGGATGTCCAAACTCTTCATTCTCATGGATCACATTGAGCCTTGAGATCCACAAATGAAGGGGTTAAATTAGGTTTGGGCAATAATGCAAAATGGACAGCATCATATTAACACCCCTCACCTGATATTCAAACCATTGACTTCAGTAGAATTGGCTTAAAAGCAGAGCATGTAATAGACTGTGATACTGCCTCTGCAGCGCAATTGCTCAAATGTTCTTACCCAAAGTGTTTGAGACATTTCTGTTATTTGCAGACATCTCAATTTGCTGATATTGACACAACTTGTTATTGTGATGTGGAATTTAACCAACAATGATGCATCAATCCTAAAGATAGGTCTTTCTACACCTTCAGGCACAAATGTGAAACAGGGCAAACCAGTTAGTTGTGTTAAGGTTCGACCTTGTGCTGGATATCTATATTTGGATATACTTTACCTTCATATGATCAGTTAAATGTCACAAACAGTCATAGAGGAAGAATCCATGTCAGATCAATACCATCGAACTACCATTTGTTCTGTCGCGGTTATGGATGGAAAGCTCAGTATTTCTTCAGAGAATCAGCACAGTCATTGAAGACCGTGGTGACAAAAGCACACGCTCTGCATAATTTCATACATATTTCCTCAATTTCCATATTCCATTTATAACTTCAGAAATCACCAGCACCAAGATAGGCCACTGGCTGACACCCAGAGGGTCGCCAACGTTCCAGAACTTCCCTCGAGCCTGCCAGGAATTGAATGCTGATCTCCAGGGCACTGCTGCAAATAACCCAGGGCAAAAAAAAAAGAATAAAATTGAGTTTTTATTTTCATTTTCTCTGAACATTTTAATTTAATAGTTACAATAATACTGAAAATGGGGAAAAACCAATCACTAAATCAAGATTAACCCAATTGGATAACAATCGAGGGAAAAATTGTTTGCACAGCAAACTCTTTCTAAGTGTCGGTGCAGACTTGATGGGCTGAATGGCCTCCTTCTGCACTGTCGGGATTCTATGATTCTTGCACCGCTTTAGGAGTGATGCTCTGTAGATTAGGTCATTCCCCGGGGCTCTTTGTCTCGTGGATGTGGTGATATGCCTGTCAGCAATATTATAGATAGCTGGTGGTGTGACCTCCAACCAGCAGGTGGTGGTACAGATCCACCATGCAGTCTCGAGGCAGTGGTCATGTGACAAGGCATTCAGATATAACTGTGGGCATATCCAGTGATTGGCAGATGTACATGAGGACAGTCGTGCATAGGGGTAGTTCCAGGGGAGTATAATTTTAACAGGACTAGACAGGGTAGATGTAAGGAAGATGTTCCCAATGGTAAGTCCAGAACCAGGGGTCACAGTCTGACGATTCACTCTCCAGTTGCCTCCCCAGCGCCAGATGGGTCTGTATGAACTGCGCTCCGTCGCCTCTTTGTCTTTTTTCAGGGGCAGTGATATTGAGGCCTGAGCCAACGTGGGCAACAGGACCCTCCCTGCGAGTCACTGAACATCTCCCGCGGGTGCAGTGCCAGTGCTGAAGTCTACCGGGAATCTTTCTGGACCTGATGCCTTCCCTGACTGCATGGAGTTGATGCTCTTCATGACTTTCCCCAGTTCTCGTGATGCTTCCAGTCCCTGTCTCTCTTCCTCTCCCACAGCTAGTATGTCCAGCCCGTTGAGAAATTGTTTTGTCTTCGAGCCTCCCTCTGGGGACGCGGAGGGGTACAGCTCTCCTTTTAGTTCTTAACGGTTGAGACATTTAACCATCCTGGGGGCCCAGTGAAGGGATACACATCACTTGTCAAAGCCAGAGTGGAGAGGTGGGAGTCATGTGACATGAAGCTCTGGCTATGAAACCAGTAATATTGCCTTGATAAGCTGCAAAGCTTAGTCTGCGGTTTACCATCTAACTGGCAATATCACAGAAAAGGAAAAGGTTGAATACTCGGCCCCATCTACACCGTTTCTGCTGGAACCTCTGTACCATCACCAACAAGACTGATTCATATCTGCACGCTTATCTTCTCCTGTAAAGTCAACACTACTTAAGCTTGAATTAGTTCTTAGAACTATAATGTTGTTGCCATTACAGAGACTTAGTTCAGAGAGGGACAGGTTTGGCAGCTAAAAGTTTAAATGTCTGGTTTTAAAAAAATTTAGAGTACCCAATATTTTTTCCAATTAAGGGGCAATTTATCGAGGCCAATCAACTTAACCTGCACATTTTTTGGGTTGTGAGGGTGAAACTCACGCAGGCACGGGGAGAATGTGCAAACTCCACACAGACAGTGACCTGTGCCGGGATCGAACTCAGGTCCTCAGCACCGTAGGCAGCAGTGCTAATCAGTGCACCACCATGCCGCCAACAGATTTAGATGTTTTAGGCGGGGGGGGGGGGGGGGGGGGGGGTGTAAAAGGTGTGGGGGTGTTACACTACTGATTAAGGAGAATATTACAGCTGCACTGCGGGAGGACATCTCAGAGGGCTCATACAGTGAGGCAATATAGGAAGAGCTCAGGAATAGGAAGGGTGAATAGGGTAGTTACTACAGGCCTCCCAATAACCAGCAGGAGATAGAGGAGCAGATATGTGGGCAGATTTTGGTAAGCTGTAAATGCAACAGGGTTGTTGTGATGGGTGACTGTAACTTCCTCTGTATTGACTAGGATTCACTTAGTTCTGGGGGCTTGGATGAGCAGAGTTTGTAAGGACCATCCAGGAGGGCTTCTTGAAACAATATGTAAATAGTCCAACAAGATAAGGGGCCGTACTGTGCCTGGTATTGGGGAATGAGCCCGCCAAGGGTCGAAGTTTCAGTAGGGGAACATTTCGGGAACAGTATCAGTAGGTTTTAAGGTACTGTTGGATAAAGATAAGAGTAGTCCTTTGATGAAGGTGCTAAATTGGGGGAAGACTAATTATAACAATATTAGGCAGGAACTGAAGAATCTAGATTGGGGCGGATGTTTGAGGGTGAATCAACATCAGGCATGTGGGAGGCTTTCAAATGTCAGTTGATAGAAATTCAGGACCGGCATGTTCCTGTGCGGAAGAAGGATAAGTATGGCAAGTTTCAGGAACCTTGGATAACAAGGGATACTGTGAGCCTAGTTCAAAAGAAAAAGGGAGCATTTGTAAGGGCTAGAAGGCTGGGAACAGACAAAGCCCGTGAGGAACATCAGGAAAGTAGGAAGAAATTTAAGCAAGGACTCAGGAGGGCTAAAAGGGGTCACAGAAAGTCATTGGCACACAGAATTAAGGAAAATCCCAAGGCTCTTTAAACGTATATAAAGAGCAAAAGGGTAGCCAGGGAAAGGGTTGGCCCACTCAAGGACAGGGGAAGGAATTTATGCATGGATCCAGAGGAAATGGGTGAGGTACTGAAAGAGTACTTTGCATCAGTATTCACCAAAAGAAGGACTTGGTGGATGATGAGTCTGGGGAGGGGTGTGTAGATAGTCTGGGGCACATTGAGATCAAAAAGGAGGAGCTATTGGGAGTCTTCAAAACATTAAGGTAGATAATGTCCCAGGGCCTGATGGGATCTACCCCAGAATATTGAGGGAGGCTAGAGAGGGAGTTGTTGGGACCACAACAGAAATCTTTGTATCCTCACTGTCTTCAGGTGATGTCCCAGAGGACTGGAGAATAGCTAATGTTGATCCTTTGGTGAAGGAGGGTAGCAAGGATAATCTGGGAAATTACAGGCCGGTGAGATTTATGTCAATGGTAGGGAAATTATTGGAGAGGATTTATTCACATTTGGAAGCAAGTGGATGTATTAGTGAGAAGCAGCATGGTTTTGCGAATGGAAAGTCATGTCCCACTAACTTGATTGAGTTTATTGAGGAAGTGTTGGAGATAATTGATGAAGATAGGGCAGCGGATATTGTCGACACGGACTTCAGTAAAGCCTTTGACAAGGTCGCTCATGGCAGACTGGTACAGAAGGTGAAGTCACATGGGGTCAGAGGTGAACTGGCAAGATGGATACAAGTCTGGCTAGGTCATAGAAGACGGAAGGTAGCAGTTGAAGGGTATGTTTCTGAATGGAAGGCTGTGATTAGTGGTTTTCCACTAGAACCTTTGCTATTTGTAGTATATATGAATGATTTGGAGGAAAATGTAACTGGCCTGATTAGTAGGTTTGCGGGCGATACAAAGGTTGTGAATTGCAGATAGCGATGAAGATTGTCAGAGGATGCAGCAGGATATAGATCTTGGGTGGAGAGATGGCAGATGGAGTTTCATTCGAACAGATGTGAGGTAATGCATTTTGGAAGGTCTAATACAGGTAGGAAATATACAGTGAATGTCAGAATCCTTAAGGGTATTGCCAGGCAGAGGGATCTGGGTGTACTGGTCACCGAAAGTGGCAACGCAGGTGGAGAAGGAAGCCAAGAAGGCGTACGGCCGGCTTGCCTTCATCAGCCAGGGCATTGAGTACAGAAATTGGCAAGTCACACTGCAGCTGTGTAGAACCATAGTTAGGCCACATTTTGAATTTAGTGTTCAATTCTGGTCGCCGCACTATCAGAAGGATGTGGCGACTTTGGAGAGGATACAGAAGAGGTTTACCAGGATGTTGCCTGGTATGGAGGGCATTGGTTAAGAGGAGAGGTTGGATAAACTCGATTTCTTCTTACTGGAATGACAGAAGTTGAGGGGTGACCTGATAAGAAGTTTACAAATTTATGAGGGGCATGGACAGAGTGTATAGTCAGAAGCTTTTCCCCAGGGTGGAAGAGTCAATTACTAGGGGACATACGTTTGAGGTGCGAGGGGCAAAGTTTAGAGGAGATGTGCGAGGGAAGTTTTTACACAGAGGGTAGCGGGTGCCTGGAACTCATTGCCAGAGGAGGTGGTGGAAGTAGGTATGATGATGATGTTTAAGGCGCGTATTGACAAATACATGGATAGGATGGGAATAGAGAAACATGGACCCCGGAAGTGTAAAATGTTTTAGGTTCGACAGGCAGCATGATCGGCGCAAGCTTGGAGGGCCGAAGGGCCTGTTCCAAGCTGTACGTTTCTTTGTACTACTAAAAAAGTGAATTACACAGCTCATTGACCTCTGTGAAGGAATACCTCATTGGATTTTGATTCTGGGCTCTGGAACCCAAGTGGAACAATAATTATTTTCTATCCTCTTTTATTGTGCGAAAGCAAAGGAGGTAAAGTTGTGACCCTCCTTTTGCATTTTGAGAATGTGCAAACAATCTAACCCTTCGAGTTCATCTTATCTCGAGTTTGCTATGGGGTTATTAATAGAAAATTAGAACACAGCAAAAGCATGGGATTGGGAAATACATTACTGCTTATCAAAAACACTTTTCTGTTTCCTGTTTACAGGCGGGTAGTGAGAGGTAGTTAAATAAATTAACCCCCTCCTGTCCGTAACACATCTATGGAGCAAATGTCAAACCACTTACCATCTCATTTGGAGGAAAATAAAATCTGATAGCACTAGTTGATGAAGAACAGGGCTTATTGACTAATAGTTATCCCTCAAACCCATCACCAAAAACAGATTAAATAGTCACTCATCTCACTGCTGTTTGGGGGATCTATTGGCTACCGTCTTTGTCTATATTACAACTATGAACACACTTCAAAAGTCACTCCGTGACTATTAATTGGTATGTAACACGCTGAGGAAGTGAAACATGCTATATTAACTTCTTTGATTTTTTTCAATCATTAGTCAATGCTTACCTTTGCTTTTCATTTCAGTAAATTCCTTGTCAACCCCTATCTGTGTTGTCAGCAATAATCTAAAGTAAACACGGCCCAGCTGTCACACTGTAACTGCTGAGTTTATCTTTGAGAACTCAGCAATCACGACCTACTCTGTGACATTTCAGGTAAACTTATCATAGTGTGTGTCCCATTGGTCTTGTGATAGGACACAAATGAAATCACACTTACGCTGCGATTTAACTCACTTATTTACAGACATGATCCCCAACACAAATCAGAAAATCTATGCAAAAACCTTTTCATAACTTATTACTTTTTGAGTAACATTGTTAGTTATTGTAAATCTATACAACACTGTTTTTAACACAACAGATACAAGGGTAGATTTTCCAATCTGGAATGCCTGATCAACAGGCGTTAAGTGAGTTTATCTGATCAATGTGGGTGGGGATCTGTGATAGCTCATTTCCATTCACTTGGCAGTCCGACCTTGTTTTCAGTCAGGTTTCGTACTGGCGCCAGAAATACATGCCAGGGTTGTTAGTTATATTAACATTACTCTCCAAGATTGTCACCTCGACAACCATACAATTTCCTGTTGCATAACACTCAGTTATCTGCCTGTGCATACATAATAGCCAGACAGGCAGTTCAAATGCTATTGAAGGAAGTGCATTGAAAGATCACCATCACTAGACTTGTTCCACCATTCTGAATTTTTTTTGTGAAACCTTTTCCCTGATTTGTCTTTCTTTCCTCGGTTAATAGGTCAGGAAGCTTTGTTCTAATTTTTTCTGATATGGCTTTTTGTTCAGATTTGTGATATCATGGGCTGGATTCTCCACTCCCGAGGCCCAAATCGCATTCGGCGACGGGGCAGAGAATCCGTTTTGACGCCAATATTGGGAGCGGCGCCGGTTTTCTGATTATCTGTCTCCCGAAAAGCGGCCTACTCTCGGAGTACGCCGCGCCGATTATCCACGACCTCAGGCCATTGTCTAAGGCCCTCCCCGCAATGCTCCATCCCTGACCGGCTGAGTTCCCGATGGCGTGGTTTACGTGTGCTCACACCAACCGGGAGGAGGGGGCGCTGGGTGCCAACCCTGACCTGTCCCATGGGGCAGTGACGGTGGCCACCAGTTCCTCCGAGTTCCACCCCGCTGTGTCTCGGGGTCAGCGCAGGGGTCAAGGCAGCACAGCTGTGTGTGTGCCGTCGACAAGTGAGCTGGGCCCCCCCCCCCCCCCCCACCCCGGCCCCAGGGGACAGCTGCCAGGGGAATCGAAGGCCACGGGACGAGGTAAGCAGATGGCTGCCTCCACCTCAGATGCACATCCTGGGGAAACACAAAGACGTAATGGTAGAGCTAGGAGGGCCAGGCACATTGAGAATCATTGAGGGCACTGGAGATTGGGGGAGGGTTTAGGTAGGGGATGGGGTGGGGTTGGGGGCCGGGGGGGGGAGGGGGATGTTGGGGGGCAGCACTCTCGGAAATGCAGTATTGTACAGCGCATTAAACAACTTTTTGCACAACCATAATGATGCCTCTGTCATTTTCTTCCGCATTGCGGTCTGACCCCGGACCCTTTGCCTGTCTTTCCAGGGCAACACCCCCTCATTGCGGCACCCACCCACCCTCCGTCCATGGTCGTGTCCCGGGAGCTGCGTCCAGTCCCCTGGGTGTTCGGATGTTGCCTGCTGCGTGTGTGGTGTTGACTTCCACACAGTGTCCAGGCATCAAGGGGTGATTGGAATGCTAGGGAATGGCTCCCACATGCTGCATGGCCCGCCCACCCACGGGAACCCACTTGGCAAGTGTCAAGTGCTCACTTAACCACGATTGACAATTCCCTGTGGTGAATGTGATTCACACTATATATAGTTGCCAATATCACTCCATGTATATATGTTCGTTATCTACCCAATGTAAGTGCAGTTGCACTATCCGACCACCAGGAGGAGTCGCTCTGGGAGTACGCGAGAGTTTGTACTGGGCTCCTCCCTTGGCTCCGCCCAGGACTCCTCCCCCGGGGACCAATGTATAAAGATCAGTGCCTTAGAGCCAGCCTGCCATTTCACCTGAAGTTCAACGACGAATAGGCTGGCTCTATTGTAAGTGTATTAAAGCCTCTGTTCAGATCCAACTACACGTGTTCGCTGAATTGATGGTTCCATCATTCCCTATTAGCGAATGCCTTCAGCGGTACAGCCAGAGGTCTCAGCAGTCGGTGGGTGGGGGTTATGGGTGACCGGTGGGGCAGAGGGGCAGGGGCAGGGGTTACCCGCGGAATGGGGTTGGGATCCAAGGGCTGGCATGGTGGTGCTGTGAGCGATTGCTCCCCTAGCTGTCCCCCCAGTGCCTCCCTCCCACCCTTCCATGGCAGCCCACCTCTGCGGAGGGTCCTTCACCCCTGCCGAGCACTGGGGTGGCAACGCCAGCGCTCTCGACCTCTTTGCCTGTGAACAAAGATGGCTACTCCCCTCCTCGGCTCCCCACAGAAGCCCTTCCGTCAGGTTCACGTTTTTAAAAAGGAGTACTGATCGGCGCCAGTGTGACCACTTGCTGGGGAGGCTGTTGGATGACAGGTGGCTCTCGTTAATTGTAGGAAATATGGCTTAAGTGGTGATCATTGGTTTCTCGCGTTGCTATGGCGAGATTCCAAATTCGCCTACTTGATCAGGCCAGTCGCATTGCAAACTGTTTGGCGCCTGGTGCTGTTCCCGTTTTTGGCCTCTCCCACTACTCACTGGCCTCGTTACACTTGAACCATAGTGTGATGAGGCCGGAAGATCACGGTCTTTACTATTTTGGATGAATTGCGCCCGATGACACATTTTGATGGGGTAGACTCAGCGGGTGTGTTTCCACTCTTTTTAAAAATTCATTTACAGGTTGTGTGCATCGCTGGTTAGGCCAGCATTTATTTCCCATCCCTAGTTGCTATTCAGAAGGTGCTGTTGAGTTGCCTTCTTGAACCTCTGCAGTCCTTCAGGTGTAGGTGCACCTACTGTACTGTTAGGGAGAGAGTTCAAGGATTTTGATCCAGCGACAGCGAAGGAACGGCGATATATTTCCAAGTCAGGGTGGTGAGTGACTTGGAGGGGAGCTTCCAGGTGGTGGGGTTCCCAGTTATCTGCTGCTCTTGTCCTTCTAGATGGTAGTGGTCGTGGGTTTGGAAGGTGCTGTTGAAGGAACCTTGGGGAGTTACTGCAGTGCATCTTGTACATGGTACACATGGCTGCCACTGTTTGTCGGTGGTGGAGGGTTTGAATGTTTGTGGGAGGAGGAGCAATCAAGCGGGCTGCTTTGTCCTGGATGGTGTCGAGCTCCGTGTGTGTTGCTGAAGCTGCACTCATCCAGGCAAGTGGAGAGTATTTCATTACACTCCTGACTTGTGCCTTGTAGATGATAGACAGGCTTTGGTGGCTCAGGAAGTGACTTACTCGCTGCAGGATTCTGAGCCTTTGACCTGCCCTGGTAGCCACAGCATTAATGTGGCTAGTCCAATTCAGTTTCTGGTCAATGGTAACCCCAAGGATGTTGACAGTGGGGATTCAGTGATGGTAATGCCATTGAATGTCAAGGGTTGTATTCTCTCTTGTTGGAGATGGTAATTACCTGGCACTTGCTTGGAGCAACTCGTACTTGCCACTTATCAGCCCAGGCGTGAATATTGTCCAGATCTTGCTGCACATGGGCACAGCCTGCTTCAGTATCTGAGGATCGTGATTGATGTTGAACATTGTGAAATCATCAGGGAACAACCCGAAATCTGACCGTAAGATGGAGGGAAGGTCAATGATGAAGCATCTGGAGATGGTTGGGCCGAGGACACTGCCCCAAGGACTTCCTGAAGTGATATTCTGGGACTGAGATAATTGACCTCCAACAACCACAACCTTTGTGCCAGGTATAACTCCAACCAGCGGAGAGTTTTCCCCTAATTCCATTGACTCCAGTTTTGCTGGGACTCCTTGATGCTATACTCGGTCAAATGCGGCCTTGATGCTAAGTTCACCGCACTTGAGTTCAACTCTTTTGTCGATGTTTAGACTAAGGCCGTAATGAGGTCAGAGGTTGAGTGGCCCTGGCGAAATATAGTTGGGTAGTTTGGGAATCTTTGAGAAGAGGAAAGGAAGAAAAGAAAAGCTGTTCACCCATGCTGGCTGTCCTGCCCGACCTGCACTGGCAATCGCTACTTGTGATGCTCGTATGATTTTGCTGCGGAACAATTATGATTTTTCACTGTGATTAAATTCAGCTTACCCCATAATATTGGTTGCAGTTGTCCCTGATTGATTAGGTAATTGAGCACAACAACAAAACCTGCTTCATTGAAAACCAAAAGAGCAAAATGTTGGAATGGGTCAGTTGGGCTGAATTTCTGAGTGGTACATTCCACGGAATTTTATTGATTGGGAAGTAGTTTAAAAACTTCCTGGGAAAAAGCCGTGTGACAAACAAAGTCAATAATAAAGATCAAATAATTTTAGTTCATTTTTAAGGACAGTGGGGTGATTCTCCGTCCGCATTGTGCCTGGTGCAAATCCTGTTATGTCGGGAGACACATTCGGAAGGCCCCGATGCCTCAATGCCAGCGATCTTTATGGGTGGGGGTTTGATGTTGGTGAGGATGGTGATGGTGATGGGAAGAAGTGCTGAAGCTCCAATACTGGTTATGGTGGTAGGGAGAGGGGCCTTTACTATTATTTTGAGATTGGGGCGCCCTCTGATCTCTGTGAAGCCAGGTTTGCTGGCCTGCTTAGGCACCATGCTCCCCCCCCCCCCCCCCCCCCCCCCCCCACCTTCAAAACATTTCTAAACGTGGGTGGATTGCGATCTGGATCGCACTGACCCACCCGGCAGGAATCGGGCCTCGTTTCCCGTTGGAGACCACATTTGGGAGAATTGCGCCCAGTGGTTATTTGAATTATTGTCACTGACACAGTTCCCAGGTCCTGCGCAATTATGTACGAGAGTTAAACTGGGGTAGATTTTGGTGTCACTACAAATCGGTGGTATGGATCATTTGGGACTGTACTCGTTGGAATTTAGAAGGATGAGGGGGGATCTTATAGAAACATTTAAAATTATGAAGGGAATAGATAGGATAGATGCGGGCAGGTTGTTTCCACTGGCGGGTGACAGCAGAACTAGGGGGCATAGCCTCAAAATAAGGGGAAGTAGATTTAGAACTGAGTTTAGGAGGAACTTCTTCACCCAAAGGGTTGTGAATCTATGGAATTCCTTGCCCAGTGAAGCAGTTGAGGCTCCTTCATTACATGTTTTTAAGGTAAAGATAGATAGTTTTTTTGAAGAATAAAGGGATTAAGGGTTATGGTGTTCGGGCCGGAAAGTGGAGCTGAGTCCACAAAAGATCAGCCATGATCTCATTGAATGGCGGAGCAGGCTCGAGGGGCCAGATGGCCTACTCCTGCTCCTAGTTCTTATGTTCTTATGTTCTTATTTAGTGAAAGGAAAACAGAGGGACAGAGAGGATCACCTGCCCACAGGGAAACGTTCAGTCCATTCTTTAAATGACACATTCTCTATTGTATTCTCGTACATGGCTGTCCTTTATTGGCTAGAGCCAGGTGATACAGTCTGCCAGGTACAGGAACAGAGAAACCAACCTCAGAATTTGCTGTGCTTGCCTTGACCATAAAAGCTGCAGGCGTCTGTACCTGGTATTAACAGGAGGGGAAACCAATACTGACAATATAATGTTCTGCTGCACATTACGTGCACAATTACAAAGGTTAATAGTAACTTATGGCAGGCAATTTAATAGCTTGACATTTACCCTGCAAGGCTAATGAGCTGGATGAACATAACAAAGCCATTTTATTAAAAGGATTCACTTGTGCGCCTCTCTCTTTGTTACCAAGGGCTGCCCATGGCCAGGTGCTGTTATGGCAGTTAGCGTCTTTATGATGCCCATTGTGTTAAGTAATTAAATGCCGGGGCGATCGAGGCCCCTGTATTAGATTTCTTATGTTTTGTTGCAAGATCTAAATTAAAATCTTTTCATTATGTTTTCCTCTCCAAATAAGATTGACAAGCCTAATGAGCTGCTGAGCCTCATCACAAGAGGTTTAGAACACAAAAGCAAAGGATATTTTGTGTTGCAACTATAGTCCAGCAGTCATTGTACCTCATCAGGAAGACTGGGTTGAATTTTAGGTGACCAATCTAAGTGAGGTTGCACAGCCCCCTGAGGGAGACTTGTCTTTTTATACCTGGCTTGACGGAACTCACTGGAGTGAATTCACTGGTGGTTTGGTTAAGCAATAGTTTCACTGAGGCATTTCAAATATTAGGGGATTGGACTAGTTTTAAAGTGGGTTCCTCCAGGAGGACTTTGCAAAACACGCAGAGATGAACCTAATTAAAGAATTAAGCCGGTTAAAAGCAAAACAAGTAGATGTGTGCCGGGCACCGGTACAAGGAGAATGGGCTCCACCTTAACAGGGCTGGGCCTGAGGTTTGCTAGTTGTGGTAGTATGACTAGGGGTATTACGGTACCTGGGAGTGTGAGCTGCCATTGGTGCAGAGGACTCGCTGCCCATTGGCCCAGGTATGTCATGTGCCTCTCAGCCGATTGGCTGAGAGGTAGTTAGCTCCGCCTACGAGGCGGGGTATAAGAACCCGTGTTCCCCGGCAGTCTGCCATACTTCTGTACGTCTGCTGCCGGGTCCACTTCTTGTGTATTAAAGCCTATCGTTCGGACTTTATCTACGTTTCGTGTCCATTGATTGTGCATCAATTTAATACACAAGATTTAAAGGATGGAGCTTTGCATCAAGCCAGAGTGTCTTCGACTCAGCCCGCACGCAGCAAATGCAACAGCAGCATTTAAACACTGGCTGGCTTGCTTCAATAGCTACCTGAATACAGCCGAAAACGTCCCGACGAGGGAACAGAAATTGCACATCCTCCACTCGTGCGTCGGCACCGCCGTGAACACGCTCATAGAGGACACAACAGACTACGACGTGGTCATGGACTTACTTAAAGGACATTTCATACGGCCGGTGAACAAGTCTACGCTCGGCACTTACTGGCCATGAGGCAGCAACTACCTGGTGAGTCTCTGGACGAATTTTACCGTGCCCTCCTTGTGCTGGGGAGGTACTGTAGCTGCCAACAGGTTTCTGCTGCCGAGCATACCGAACTTCTGATCAGAGACGCTTTCGTTGCAGGTATACAGTCCTCGCAGATCCGCCAAAGACTTTTAAAGAGAGAGACTTTAAGCCTCACGGAGGCACAGGCCCTCGCCTCCTCCCTAGATGTTGCTAATCGGAATGCTCGCGCGTACGCCAACGACTGCGTGACGGCCCCCTGGGCAGCGTGGAACGCGACCTCCCTCACCCCCACGGACTCGGACCCCCCCCAGGCCTGCGCCGCAGGACGCCCCGATAAACCCACGGGGCCCCGCTGCTATTTTTGCGGCCAGGCAAAGCACCCCCGCTAGTGCTGCCCGGCCCGCTCCGCAAACTGCAAGGGCTGCGGCAAGAAGGGCCACTTTGTTGCCGTTTGCCTATCCAAAGCGGTTGCTGCGGTCCCAAGCAGCGACCGCGGGTCCTCCTCCCTGCTCTCCTCAGGGGCCCCATGCAGCCCGCGGACCTTGCTGTCCCCACCCCCCACAGCCACGTGCAATCCCCGGGCGCCGCCATTTTGGGCCCCCGACTCCACGTGCGGGGAACGGGCGCTGCCATTTTGTCCAACCCCCCACCATGTGCGGCCGAAGGGTGCCGCCATCTTGGATCGGCACCGAGGACCCTGCAGGTGACTACTCTCTGCCTGATGACGACTCGGAGTTTCTGCCACGACTCGCCTCAGTCACATTGGACCAGTCACGGCCTCGCACTCTATCCACAGCAACCACGAAGATCCTCCTCAACGGCCATGAGACAAGATGCCTGCTGGACTCCGGGAGCACAGAGAGTTTCGTCCACCCCGCCACGGTAAGACGCTGCGCTCTTCCGGTTTACCCAGTGAAACAAAAGATCACTCTGGCCTCCGGTTTGCACTCGGTTCAGATCACAGGGTGCTTCATAGCAGACCTCATGGTCCAGGGGAGGGAGTTTAAAAATTACAAGCTCTTCGTCCTTCCCCACCTCTGCGTGGCAGCACTCCTGGGGTTAAATTTCCAATGCAACCTCCAGAGCTTAACATTCAAATTCGGCGGACCTATGCCCCCCCTTACTGTCTGCAGCCTCGCGTCCCTCAAGGTCGATCCCCTGTCCTTGTTTGCAAACCTCACCCTGGATTGCAAACCCGTCGCCACCAGGAGCAAATGGTACAGTGCCCAGGACCAGACCTTCATCAGGTCCGAAGTCCAACGGCTTCTGAAGGAAGGGGTCATCGAGGCTAGCAACAGCCCCTGGCGAGCACAAGTGCTGGTGGTAAAGACCGGGGAGAAAAATAGGATGGTCATAGACTACAGTCAGACCATCAACAGATTTACGCAGCTGGACACGTACCCTCTCCCACGTATCTCCGACCTGGTCAACAGGATCGCGCAGTTCAAGGTCTTCTCCACGGTGGACCTCAAGTCCGCCTACCATCAGCTCCCCATCCGCGCGAGTGACCGAAAGTACACTGCGTTCGAAGCGGATGGGCGCCTCTACCACTTTTAGAACATAGAACAGTACAGCACAGAACAGGCCCTTCGGCCCTCAATGTTGTGCCGAGCCATGATCACCCTACTCAAACCCACGTATCCACCCTATACCCGTAATCCAACAACCCCCCCTTAACCTTACTTTATTAGGACACTACGGGCAATTTAGCATGGCCAATCCACCTAACCCGCACATCTTTGGACTGTGGGAGGAAACCGGAGCACCCGGAGGAAACCCACGCAAACAGGGGGAGGACGTGCAGACTCCACACAGACAGTAACCCAGCCGGGAATCGAACCTGGGACTCTGGAGCTGTGAAGCATTTATGCTAACCACCATGTTACCCTGCTGCCCCGTGCTACCCTGCTACCCTGCTGCCCCTTGCTAAGTGTTCCCTTCGGTGTCACAAACGGGTTCTCGGTCTCCCAACGGGAGATGGACCGAATGGTCGACCAATACGGTTTACGGGCAACCTTCCCGTATCTCGATAACGTCACCATCTGCAGCCACGATCAGCAGGACCACGACACCAATCCCCGAAAATTCCTCCGAACCGCAAAACTCCTTAATCTGACCTATAACAAGGATAAATGCGTGTTTAGCACCGACCGTCTCGCCATCCTCGGCTACGTAGTGCGTAACGGAGTGATAGGCCCCGACCCTGAATGCATGCGCCCCCTGATGGAGCTCCCCCTCCCCCACTCCCTCAAAGCCCTCAAGCGCTGTTCGGGCTTCTTTTCATATTCCGCCCAGTGGGTCCCCAATTACGCCGACAAAGCCCATCCACTCATCCAATCAGCCATGATTCCCCTGTCAATGGAGGCCTGCCAGGCCTTTAGCCGCATCAAAGCAGACATTGCAAAGGCCACGATGAGCGCTATCGACGAGTCCCTTCCCTTCCAGGTCGAGAGCGACGCGTCCGATGTAGCTCTGGCAGCCACCCTCAATCAAGTGGGCAGACCCGTGGCCTTCTTCTCCCGTACCCTCCACGCTTCCGAAACCCGCCACTCCTCGGTCGAGAAGGAAGCACAGGCCATAGTTGAAGCTGTGCGACACTGGAGACACTATCTGGCTGGCAGGAGGTTCACCCTCCTCACAGACCAACGGTCAGTGGCCTTCATGTTCGACAAGGCACAGAGGGGCAAGATAAAGAACGACAAGATCTTGTGGTGGAGGATTGAACTGTCCACCTACAACTACGACATCTTGTATCGTCCTGGGAAGCTAAACGAGCCTCCCAATGCCCTGTCCCACGGCACCTGTGCCAACGCACAAGTGGACCGCCTCCGAACCCTCCACGCGGACCTCTGCCATCCGGGGGTCACCCGCTTTTTCCACTTTATAAAGACCCGCAACCTGCCCTACTCCATCGAGGAGGTCAGGACAGTGACTAGGGAATGCCACATCTGTGCGGAGTGTGATGCACCATCAATTGCACGCGAGGCGAGTGATTTACCAATGTCAGGCTTTAATTAACTAGAACACAGCCTGGCGATCGTCTACAGTGGAAAAGGCCGATCGTCAGGCTTCTGAGCATTTATACCTCGTTGATAGAGGCGTGGTTAACTCAGCCTCTCGGCCAATCGGTCGAGAGGCACATGACCGACCAGGGCCAATGGTAAGCCGACGTTCTGGCCCAATGGCAGACGAGTATGCAGATCATATCATCACATTCACCCCTTACGGAGAAGGAAGGCGGGGGGGGGGGGTGTGAACGAGACCCGGGGTGGGGGGGGGGGGGAAGAACTGATGATATGAGTAGCCGTCGGGAGAATAATTTTCTCTCCGTACCCTTGTCGAATTTGGGGGCTTGCCACTGGCCCAGACATAACAATATTTACAAAAGGAAGTCCATGGGACCGTAGAACTCTAGATGGATTCGATCAGTCGTTTGGTGGTCCTTGACGTCCTGGCCGAGCGCCGTAGTGGAGGAGGAGTCGTCGGATCGGCTGATGGTCCTGCTGATGTCCTGGAGTCCGGGAGCGATAGACCTCGAGTAGTCTCCGTCACCTGAGCTGGCCGTGGAGACGCCATGGATGAGGGATGGGGAAGCTGAGTGGGGTGCTGGGGTGAAAAAGGGGAGGGGGGGTCTGTGGTGGGGGGGGGCTGCACGCCGGCGGGTGCCAGGTCCCGGAGGGAGACCGTGTCCTGCCGACCGTCGGGGTACTCCACATACGCATACTGCGGGTTAGCGTGGAGTAACTGGACATGCTCCACCAACGGATCGGACTTGTGCACCCGCACATGCTTCCGGAGCAAGATGGGTCCGGGGGTGACCAGCCACGTCGGGAGAGGGGATCCAGAGGACGACTTCCTGGGGAAAACAAGAAGACGCTCATGAGGTGTCTGATTAGTTGCAGTACAGAGGAGTGAGCGGATAGAGTGCAGTGCATCGGGGAGCACCTCTTGCCATCGGGAAATAGGGAGATTTCTAGACCGGAGGGCTAGTAGTATGGTCTTCCAGATGGTACCATTCTCCCGCTCGACCTGTCCGTTACCCCGGGGGTTATAGCTGGTCGTCCTGCTAGAGGCGATGCCCCTGTCAAGCAGGAATTGACGCAGCTCGTCGCTCATAAATGAGGACCCCCGATCGCTGTGAATGTACGCGGGGTAGCCGAACAGTGAGAAGATGGAGAGTAGGGCCTTAATGACGGTCGATGTGGTCATGTCGGGACAGGGAATGGCGAAGGGGAAGCGGGAGTGTTCGTCGATAACCGCCAGGAAGTAAATGTTGCGGTTGTTAGAGGGAAGGGGCCCCTTGAAGTCAATGCTGAGACGTTCAAAGGGGCGGGATGCTTTGATCAGGTGTGCGCGCTCGGGGCGGTAGAAGTGCGGTTTGCACTCGGCGCAGATGTGGCAGTCACGGGTTACTGTCCTGACTTCCTCGATAGAGTAGGGCAGGTTGCGGGCCTTAATGAAGTGGTGTAGGCGGGTCACCCCTGGATGGCAGAGGTCTGCGTGGAGGGAGCGGAGGCGGTCTATCTGCGTGCTGGCGCAGGTACCGCGGGACAGGGCATCAGGAGGCTCATTGAGCTTCCCAGGACGATACAAGATATCATAGTTGTACGTGGACAACTCGATCCGCCACCGTAAAATCTTGTCATTTTTGATCTTGCCCCTTTGTGCATTATCAAACATGAAGGCTACTGACCGTTGGTCTGTGAGGAGGGTAAACCTCCTGCCGGCCAAATAGTGCCTCCAATGTCGCACGGCTTCGACTATGGCCTGGGCTTCCTTTTCCACAGATGGGTGGCGGAGTTCGGAAGCCTGGAGAGTTCTGGAGAAGAAGGCCACGGGTCTGCCCGCTTGGTTCAGGGTGGCCGCCAGAGCTACTTCTGAAGCATCGCTCTCGACCTGGAAGGGGAGGGCCTCGTCGATGGCACGCATCGTGGCCTTTGCGATGTCCGCTTTGATGCGGCTAAAGGCCTGGCAGGCCTCCGTCGACGGCGGGAAGGTCGTGGTTTGCATGAGGGGACGGGCCTTGTCCGCGTAGTTGGGAACCCATTGGGCGTAGTATGCGAAGAACCCTAGGCAGCGTTTGAGGGATTTGGGGGTATTTGGGAGAGGGAGTTCCATCAGGGGGCGCATGCGTTCGGGGTCGGGGCCTATCACTCCGTTACGCACTACGTAGCCGAGGATGGCTAGGCGGTCGGTGCTAAACACGCATTTATCCTTATTGTACGTGAGGTTAAGGAGTTTTGCGGTTTGGAGGAATTTCTGGAGGTTGGCGTCATGGTCCTGCTGGTCGTGGCCGCAGATGGTGACATTATCAAGGTACGGGAAGGTAGCCTGTAATCCGTACTTGTCGACCATTCGGTCCATCTCCCTTTGGAAGACCGAGACCCCATTCGTGACGCCAAACGGAACCCTAAGGAAGTGGTAGAGGCGCCCGTCAGCCTCGAACGCGGTGTACAGTCGGTCACTCGCGCGGATGGGGAGCTGGTGGTAAGCGGACTTAAGGTCCACAGTTGAGAAGACCTTGTATCTCGCGATCTCGTTTACCATGGTAGAGATACGGGGGAGAGGATACGCGTCCAGTTGCGTAAACCGATTGATGGTTTGGCTATAATCGATGACCATCCGGTTTTTCTCCCCCGTCCGGACCACCAGCACTTGGGCTCGCCAGGGACTGTTGCTGGCCTCGATGACCCCTTCCGTCAGCAACCTCTGGACCTCGGACCTGATGAAGGATCGGTCCTGGGCGCTGTACCGTCTGCTCCGTGTGGCGACGGGTTTGCAATCGGGGGTGAGGTTAGCAAACAGGGAGGGAGGGTCTACTTTGAGGGACGCGAGGCTGCAGACAGTGAGGGGGGGTATAGGGCCGCCGAATTGAAAAGTCAAGCTCTGCAGGTTGCACTGGAAGTCCAGTCCTAGGAGTGCCGGTGCGCAAAGGTCAGGGAGGACAAGGAATTTATAATTTTTAAAAACCTTCCCTTGGACCGTGAGGTCCGCGATGCAGCACCCGGTGATGTGGACGGAGTGCGAACCTGAGGCTAAACCGATTTTGCGTGTTACGGGATGGACAGGGAGCGCGCAGCGTCTTACCGTGTCAGGGTGAACGAAGCTTTCCGTGCTCCCGGAGTCCAGCAGGCAGTCCGTCTTGTGGCCGTTGAGGTGGATCAGCGTAGTCGTTTTGGCGAGCGTGCGTGGATGAGACTGGTCGAGTTGAACGGCCGCGAGCCGTGGAGAAAATCCGTCGTCGCTGTCCGATTCCATGCTGGAGGGACCTTGCGTGGCAGATGTGGAAGTCGGTGGCCAGGATCCATATGTGGGGTGAACGGCCGCGAGCCGTGGAGAAAATCCGTCGTCGCTGTCCGATTCCATGCTGGAGGGACCTTGCGTGGCAGATGTGGAAGCCGGTGGCCAGGATCCCCAGGTGAGGTCTGTTCCCCAAGATGGCGGCGCCCAGGACCCGCACGTGGGGTCGGGGCCCCAAGATGGCGGCGCCCAGGACCCGCACGTGGGGTCGGCACCCCAAGATGGCGGCGCCCAGGAAGCCCTCGTGGCCGCTGGAGGCGGAGCTAGCGTTCCCGGCGCTGTGAGCGGAGAGGCGCGCAGGCCGGCTCCAAGAGGTGAGTGACCGGCATCAGCTGCGGGGATGCACAAGCCGGCTCCAGGACGCCGGCTAGGTGCATCAGCTGTGGGGATGCGGAAGCCGGCTCCAGGACGCCGGCTAGGTGCATCAGCTGTGGGGATGCACAAGCCGGCTCCAGGACGCCGGCTAGGTGCATCAGCTGTGGGGATGCGGAAGCCGGCTCCAGGACGCCGGCTAGGTGCATCAGCTGTGGGCGGAGGTAAGGCGCGCGGGCCGGGTGCGGGGGGCCGGGGGCGGGGGGGAGCCGAGTCGCGCTGCGGGCAGGCAGGGACCGGGGGGCCCGGAGAGGCGAGCCGGTCGGGCGCCGGGGCCCGGGGGTGGGGGGAGCCGGGGTCCGGGAGCGAGGGAAGCAGGGCCGCTGCGGGCAGGCAGGGACCAGGGAGGCCCGGAGAGGCGAGCCGGTCGGGCGCCGGGGCCCGGGGGCGGGGGGGAGAAACGTGCGCGGCGGGCAGGCAGAGGCCTGGAGGGGCCGGGGAGGTGCGCATGTCGGCCGGCGGGGCGCGAGTCGGTAGCAGCTGGGGCGGCCCTGGGGGAGAGAGGGAGGCACACAGGCCGTTTGCAGAGGCCTGGGGGAGGGGGGGAGAGTGCTGTGCAGCTTCCAGAAGCGCTGCAGCCAGCGTTTTGGCCTGGCAGACCGTGGAGTAGTGGCCCTTCTTCCCGCAGCTCTTACAGAGGGCGGAGCGGGCTGGGCAGCGCGAGCGAGGGTGCTTAGCGTACCCACAAAAGTAGCAGCGGGGCCCCGCGGATTTATCGGGGCGCCCCGCGGCACAAGCCTGAGGGAGGCCGGGAGCGGTGGGTAGCTGGTGGGAAGCGTGCCAGGAGGCGGCCTGGCCAGGGTCATAGGTGCGCGCGCTTTGATCTGCGACCTCCAGGGAGGCGGAGAGAGTCAGTGTCTCCGTTAAACTGAGTTCGTCTCTTTCCAGCATCCGCTGGCGGATCACGGGGGACAGCATCCCAGCCACGTAAGCGTCTCTGACGAGTAGCTCCATGTGCTCTGTAGCGGACACCGCTTCACAGGCGCAACCTCTCCCCAGGGCACAGAGGGCCCGGGCGTATTGGTCTAGAGACTCACCGGGGACCTGCTTTCTGGTGGCCAGCAGATGTCGAGCGAATACCCTGTTGATGGGTTTGAGGAATTGTCCTTTTAGCTTCCGTATAGCTTCATCATAGTCTGTTTCGTCTTCGATTATTGAGTAAGCGGCAATACCCACGCTGGAGTGGAGGACGTGCAGCTTCTGTGCCCCGGTGGGGGGGGTGGTTGTAGATGCCAGGAACCCTTCGAGGCAAGTCAGCCAGAGCTTAAAGAGTTCTGTAGAGTTCAGAGTTTGCGGGCTGATGCGGAGGCATTCGGGCTTGATGCGGAACTCCATCTTCAAAGTTGTAGTTAATTAAATTGATGCACCATCAATTGCACGCGAGGCGAGTGATTTACCAATGTCAGGCTTTAATTAACTAGAACACAGCCTGGCGATCGTCTACAGTGGAAAAGGCCGATCGTCAGGCTTCTGAGCATTTATACCTCGTTGATAGAGGCGTGGTTAACTCAGCCTCTCGGCCAATCGGTCGAGAGGCACATGACCGACCAGGGCCAATGGTAAGCCGACGTTCTGGCCCAATGGCAGACGAGTATGCAGATCATATCATCACAGAGTGCAAGCCGCACTTCTACCGCCCTGAACAAGTGCATCTTATAAAGGCTTCCCGCCCCTTTGAACGTCTCAGCATGGACTTCAAAGGTCCCCTCCCCTCCAACAACCGCAACACGTACTTCCTCAACGTGATTGATGAGTACTCACGCTTCCCTTTCACCATCCCCCGCCCTGACATGACCACAACCACCATCACTAAAGCCCTACACACCATCTTCTCCCTGTTCGGTTTCCCTGCTTACATTCATAGTGATAGGGGGCCTTCCTTTATGAGTGACGAACTACGTCAATTCCTGCTCAGCAGGGGCATCGCCTCCAGCAGGACGATTAGTTACAACCCCAGGGGTAACGGACAAGTCGAGAGGGAGAACAGTACGGTCTGAAAGACCGTCCTGCTGGCCCTGCAGTCCAGAAATCTCCCAGTCTCCCAGACGCCCTCCATTCTATCCGGTCACTCCTCTGTACCTCCACTAACCAGACGCCTCACGAATGCCTTCTTGTTTTTCCCAGGAAGTCTTCCTCAGGGACCCCGCTCCCGACCTGGCTGGCTACCCCCGGGCCCATCCTGCTCCGGAAGCACGTGCGGGTGCACAAGTCGGACCCGTTGGTCGAGAGGGTCCATCTCCTCCACGCGAACCCGCAATACGTGTATGTGGAGTATCCCGATGGCCGACAGGACACGGTCTCCCTTCGGGACCTGGCACCCGCCGGATCCCGGCCACACCCCCCCCCCACTGCTTTCTGCCCAAGACTAGAAATCTATTTTTGAAATGTTTCCACTCCTTTCTTTAAGTTACAAAGCCAATGCACAGAGTGGACGGGACAAACCCCGAATGCTTGCTTGCTCCAAAACCAATTCAAATTCAAATTGAGTCCAATTCATCATCCCCACAAGAGAAGCATACAAGATCCAAGCTGACAAGAAAAGGTATAGCACCTGGTCTCAGGTTTGATCTGACGTATGATGGTAAGCCAAAGGATTGAGAAATGATCCGATTTATTTCCAGCCTTCCCCCCTACCCCGGAGCTCCTCCTGCAAGTTTGAAAATTGAGGTCGGAAGGGAACCAATCCTTAATTAGTCATTACTTGGCTACCTAAGGATCTCAATTGGGGCCGAGACCCTACCCACCCAGTGTAAAATTGCAGAGTGTCTGGGATGGGGGGGGGGGGGGGGCAGTGGCAAGCCCATCTGAAGAATTTTCAGCTCACACCCCCAGACCTGTAAAATTGCTAGCGGGGGAGTGTACAATTCTGCCCTTTAGAACAGACTGTAAAAGCTTCTGCAGAGATATAACATTGAAAAGATTAGCAAAGACAAATGTGGGTCCGTACTGGACTCAGGCAGGGGGATTTATATTGGAGAGCAAGCAGGGGTGGACTTACACTTTGTGGGTCATCGCGGTTACCTTCATTTCTGGGCTCCCCATGACATCATAACCCTCCCCCAATGACATCAAATCCCTCCCCCAATGACGTCAAGCCCCTCCCGACTCTGCCCACCCTTGCCCCACAGACTGCAAAGGTGCAAAGAGTCATGGTGTTCTGAATCCATCAGCCACTAACACAGAGTTTCCCAACGTAAGCATTCAGAAATCTGCAGGGAAAATCCTGCCTAAAATGTCAATTCAGTCCTCTAGAGGGAGCAGTTATTTGATGGATTTCCTGTAAGTCTTGCCTACAGGAACCCTCGACTGCAACCCTTTCCTAGCAGCAGCTCCGCTTCGGAAATCATGTGCCACGATACGTTTGGCAGATTCCTTCACCAAAGCTGAGGCCCAAGAGTTCGCCCAGACGCGGTCCAGCTGCACTTCCACCCCTGTGGACATGGACCCCATGTGTTCTACCCCAACGCTGAACAGTGGTCCAGTGGACGACATCAAGGGGACCATACATTCCTCTGGGAGACCATCTTCAGCAGAAAGAGGCCATCACGAAACAGATGAAGATTATCAGCGAACTCACTGCCAAGCTCAGCAGATCCGAGAGTCAGAGTATGTCAAAGCCCTCGGTGAGTGAGCACAAACCTGGACAGGAAAGCCCTGTGTGTGTGTCTGTGATGTCTCCATGCAGAAAAAAAGCTTGAAAATCTTCTGCAGCTCTCCTTGCAGTTTGGTGGTTGCTGAGGGACCTGAAGTGTGTGTGTCAGCGACGGCATGGAGACACATTCAGTGGGAGGGAATCAGCTGTCATTGCAGCAAGAGCTACATTATTGGAGACAACAGTCTCCACAAAGAGACTGCAATGGCATGTCTTATGGTCGGGGAGGCACGAGCACATCAGGATGCCACAATTCAATTTCTGAAAAAATTATGAATATTTGAGGAAACCTATTCAAAGGTCCATTTTGCCTGATTAATGACAACCAGAACAGTTAATGTGTCAGTTGTCTGTGGGTCAGCTTTCGTGTTGTCAGCATTCATCAATATCGATGAACTTGTTTCCAATACTGTACTTTTAAACTGAATAAACTTGCATCAAATAATTGAATTGCATTGAAGCCAATTATAAATCAAGATTTTAATAGCACTATCTTCAGGTTTATGGCTGTTTTATTTACAAGAATCACAAATGGCTCTCTCCCACTGATATCTGCTCTTTGTTCTCATCACCTCAGTCTTCTTCCTTAACTTGTTCCTGTGCTGTATTGTTCTTTGTTCTTTGCTTCCTCTAGTCAGTGTCCCATGAGGAATGCAGGTTCACAATTGTTGGCAGCTCTCCAGTATCTCTCATGAATAACTATCCTTCATATGTGATCATGGACAGTGAACCTTTATAGATGGGAGGACGTCACAGGCATATATGATCCTGTCCTCACTGAATGTTGACTAAAAATCAAGAACCAGAGCCTACTGGATAGTGAATAAGAACAGCAAAAGTAGATGCTTTATTTTCCCTCCCTTGTCTGCAGCATGAAAACTTTAGCGTCTCAAACACTGCCTTGAATAAGGATAGACTGGCCTTAGCAAATGTGACATAGTCCCGAAACTCAGCCAGCATGGGTCCAAAAGGTCAGCCAGTTGGCAAAAGTAAGTCCCAGGGAAAAAAGTTTGAGAAACATTGGTATCGGGCCCCTTTAGCAAATTTCTTGAGTTTGGGGTACTTCCGTTCGAAAAGGGGAACTAAACAGGGGTGTCTGATGTCTCCTCTCCTATTTGCCTTGGTATGGAGTGAGGACTTACGCATGGTGAACTCCACGTCTTTGTATGCATGGCTTGGTCTAATCCAGTTTAGGTGGTGGATAGGGCATACCTGACCAAAACTAGGATGAGTGTTTTTTTTCCGGAGGTAAAGGCCAGGTGCGAGCGGTGTTCCAAGGGGCTGACCAACCACACACACATGTTGTGTTCTTGCCTCAAAATGGTAAGCTATTTGATCTCCTTCAGCACCATTTTCGCGATTCTGAATATCGATCTGGAGCCTTGTCCTCTGGTGGTCATTTTGGGGTGTTGGACTTGCTGGGGCTGCAAACAGGGGTGAAGGTAAACGTCCCCGCCTTCTACTCATGGATTATCCGGAGTCGCGATCTGCTACGATGGAGGTCTCCTACTCCACCAAGCACCATGGAATTCTTGTACCTCGAGAAAGTCAAGTACACCATTAAGGGGTCAGTTGAAAGGTTCTACTGGAGGTGGCAGCCATTCATTACCTTCTTTAAGAAATTAGTCACCGGCAGTTGTTGGTGTGGGGCTGCAGTTTTCATTCATTCATAGATTTTACATTCATAGATTTTACATTCATAGATTTTACAGTGCAGGAGGCCATTCGGCCCATCGAGTCTGCACCGGCTCTTGGAAAGAGCACCCTACCCAAGGTCAACACCTCCACCCCATCCCCATAACCCAGTAACGCCACCCAACACTAAGGGCAATTTTGGACACTAAGGGCAATTTAGCATGGCCAATCCACCTAACCTGCACATCTTTGGACTGTGGGAGGAAACCGGAGCACCCGGAGGAAACCCACGCACACATGGGAAGGATGTGCAGACTCCGCACAGACAGTGACCCAAGCCGGAATCGAACCTCGAACCCTGGAGCTGTGAAGCGATTGTGCTATCCACAATGCTACCGTGCTGCCCTACTTCACTTAGTTTGTATTCGGCTGTTTTTCCTCTCCTGGTGGGTATGGCTGGTTGGAGTTTTTGTTATATTGGTTTTGTGTTTCATCTGCTATGGGTAAATGGGTTTTGTTGAGAATTGTTTTGTAAAATGGAAGATCTCTAATAAAGATATACATTTTAAAAGTTCATTCTCAAAGCCAAAACAGCATCTGCACAAGAGGACCACCTGGTGTCACAAATCCTTTTGACCATCAAAGTTTTCTATTTGCCTGCTCGCAGTGTAATTGCAACATATTCCACTGATGCATGGAAACCAAAAAAAAGGCACATTCCTTCTGAACAAAGTCAAAAAGTTGTACAGCTGCCTCACAGGATTCAGCTGCAGCATTGCAGATCAAATTCAAGGAGTGACTGGAATAGGAGATGAATAATGCCCAGGGGCTTGCATTGCTCAGTCTTGCTTGTAAACCTGAATATTTTCCGACTGCATTGGCAACATTGTCGAAGCTCTCACTGCCCATGGCATTTTTTGATATCCAAACTTAAATTTGTAACGATTGACAAAGCAGTTGTTTCCAGACACTCAGAAGTGGGAAAATGTGATTGGACAAAACTCACTCTACAACTTTACCATCGCCGGTCACATATCTTAAAATGAATGTTAATTGGACACATGATCACATCTGGTGTTGAATGAATGGTTATGGAATAGTATTTGACATCTTTGACTTCATTAATGAATTGGTTTCTGAGACGCTCCACCATTATAGTGATGAAGTCATCACAGGTTCTGTGCGTTAAAACGTTGTCACAATACTGACAACTTTTCAAATGCTCTTTGAGAAGCTCATCAAATTCACTGAGATATTCAAGGCAGGCTAAAAAAACTACCTCTTCGACTTGAGACTGATGACTCTTCATGTCCTCTTAGAGTTAGTCCCAAAGAAGACAGCAGGTTGACTTTGGTAACAACACATCTCAGTACTTTCCTCCAATAAGAACACTCCTTTCAAACTGAGCTGATACCACAGAATCAATTCTTCCAGATAATTTACAGCTTTGAAAGGACGCACACATAGCTTTAATATGGTGCGCAATTTAACGGAAACATTTCGAAGTGACATTTTGGGTACGATTGGCACGGTGTCTCTCGACGGTCCTGGTGGCAAGATTGTGGCCCGTATTAAAGGGCACTTCATGCAGAAAGTGAGCCCCCCGAGCTTCTCGCCATTACTGGCTTTCTTGCCACCTGATTCACCAGACTTATGCCTCAGCGCGTTGCCGCTAACAATGGGGAGCTGCTTTTAAATGCTCCCTCACCACTCACTCCCAGTCAACATACAAGCATGGCAGCGCGCAGACCTGCTCTGCGCTATGGCGATGTCGACCTGGCTAGGCTTCCCGATGCCGGTGATGAGAGACGGGGCATCCTGTTTCCCCAGGTGGGTAGGAGGGTCACCAGCAGAGCCACTAATACTGCCTGGGAGGCATCGGCAGCGGCTGTCAGTGCGGGCAAGATGACAAGGAGGGCCAGCATCCAATATCGGAAGAGGACCAATGCCCTCCACGGAGCTGCAAGAGTAAGTTACCATCTGTCTCCTGGCATCAGTTCCGTCTGTCACTGGGCGGCAGCTCCAGGGCCTGTGAGCTACATGCTACGTGCAGCCAGTGTACCGGCTTCACATTTTTGAAAAGGAGAGCTAAACCACGCAGTGTGATTTCTTGCTGGGGAGCCAGTTAATTCCTGGGAGGCCATTACATTCAAAGTGAATCTCGCTAATGAGATTGAAATTATGCAAATTGGACTTACTTTAATTGTTGCCATATTTGGGCGAGATCTGGAACTCGCCATCAGGAGCATGCTGGTTAGATGGCAAACCGAATCACGTGCAAATCTCCATTTTGGCATTTCCCGCTATTTAACTGGCGTGCCCAGATCCGCACCGGGCATAACGCAGTGATTAAATTGCGCCCACGGGCTTTGGAAGTTTAATGACCAGCAACATCACTTCCAACGTGTCTCCAGTTAGAGTATTTGTCAATGAATGCTCATTTCCCATTACTAGGGTTAGGGATTAATTTTCAAACAGAACAGTAGACTGCTTTAGAGGTTTCCGAAAAAGTAAATCAATTTCTAATTTCCGTCATGCCATTTCTCTTCACCCTCAGAAAATGGGACTTATGAAGACTTCTAACCTGCCTTCAGCCTGAAACTCTTTTCTCGAATTTTCTATATTATCCATTTTTATTTAATAGGAAATATTCAATCATACCCAGTGGAACAGATTTTGTCTGTAAGGCACTGTCTTCAGGGTAGGTTGCTTCCCTCACTTCAACAGAAGAATGATCTTGTTGTCCATTCCCATTTCAGATTCCACTTCTCGTTCAACTTGTTCATGCAATTTGGTTTCTCTGGAAATCTGCACGTCTAAGTCATCAGATAACTCACTCAAACTTTTGGTGGATGAGGGTGAATGTGCACTTTGTGCACTGTTCAATATTTCCAACTTTTTAAAGTAAAATGACAAACAATTCCTTTGCATAGCTTCATATTCTTGCCTCGCCTTCAATTTTTCTGTGTTTTTGACTGCCAGATTGTCAGTGTCGCTTCATCTTAACAATCTTTCCTGATTTAATGAATATGAATTTTCTGAAAGTAGGCTTTTTTTGCCCTCCTAAGCCCTGGGGTCCAGTTGCTCTACTGCTCCCCATGACGACCAGCGATTCACACCTCACCTCGCTTAACAACCTCGCCTCGCTGCTGGCAATGGCCTTTCCTCCTCAGCCCTAGATCCAGGTTGAGATACCTACTGATTTGCTGCAAAAACACAGGAGATCTTCACCTGGACTGCTGCCTCTCTCTCCCTCCTAGTCACCTCAACAGCTTTCGATCAGTTTTGTCCTACTCTAAAGGGACTCGCCCAATCAGAGTCTGCTGTCGCTCTGGATTTCTTGCTGATAGGCTCAACAATGAACGTATCAGCAAATGCAGAGCTATCAGGCTCTGATTGGTGCACAAGAGTTTCCCACAGACACTGGGCAGCATCACCCTGCACCCCCCCAACACCCCACCTCCATTGGTTGTGCCCCTGTATCGAGGCACGGTGTGTTTCACAGCTAAATAATGACTTCCCGTCCACAAGCGTGAGGAATTCATCGACTTCTTTGCCACTAAGATTGAGATAAACCGATCAGCTGCTGAATCACTCTCTTCCACTAGCCCACAGGGCCAAACCTCCTTTACTGCTCCTCCATGCCCCAGCTCAGAACTCAAATCTTTCTCCAGCTTCTCTCCGGTCTCCCTTGAAGTCTTCTGTGGGCTCCGCTGCTCCATGAGAACCCCCTTCCGGTCCCCCAATCCTATTCCCAATCAACTGCTGATTACCCAACTTTCCTTCCTGGCCCCCATGTTAACAGATATTGGAAATAGCTTTCTCTCCCAGCTGTCGCCCCTCTCTCCTTTTAGTCTGCCTTCATCACTCTACGCTTCGAAAAAGCAAACCTTGACCCCCTCCGTCTTAACAAAATTAATGTCCCACTTCCAACTTCCCTTTCCTCTCCAAAGTTTTCGAAGATGTTGTCGCCTCCCAAATCTCTTCCGATCTTTCCCGGAACTCCGTGTTTGAATTCCCCCATTCAGGTTTCCAGTCCTACCACAGGATCAAACCGCAGCTCTTGTCAAAGTCCCAAATGACGTCCTATAATCATAGAATTTACAGTGTACAAGGAGGCCATTCGGCCCATTGAGTCTGCACTGGCCCTTACAAAGAGCACCCTACTCAAGCCCACGTCTCCACCCTCTCCCTGTAACCTAGTAACCCCCACTTAACCTTTTTTTTGGACACTAAGGGCAATTTAGAATGGCCAATCCACCTAACCCGCACATCTTTGGACTTTGGGAGGAAACCCATGCAGACACGGGGAGAACGTGCAGACTCTACACAGACAGTGACCCAAGCCGGGAATCGAACCTGGAACCCTGGAGCAGTGAGGCAACTGTGCTAACTACTATGTAACCATGCTGTCCTTCAGGATCCGTCTGCAGCCTTTGACACAAGTGACCTGCACCTCTCCATTGTTCTCCAGCTGGATGTGACTACTCTCATGTGGTTACATTCTTGTCTGTCCAAGCATAGCCAAACAATCACTTGCAATAGCGTCTCTTCCTGTATGCATCGTTACCTCTGGTGCACCCCAAGAGTTTATTCATGCCCCCCTCTTACTTCCCATCAACCCGATCCCTGATATTATCGCCCATAAGCAGAATGCTAATGGCATCCGACTTTACTGCCCCACCACCTCGCTCAACTTCTTACTGGTGCTTAATTTTCAGACTGTTAACCCGATATCCAGCACCATATGAACAGAAATTTTCTCCAATCAAATATTGGGAAAACTGAAGATATTGGCTAGGATTTTGTTAGGCCAACGGCGGTCTTGGCCAGTGGTCAGAGAAGCAGCGGGGAATCCCGGTCCATTTTGCAGGGGAGACTAGGTGGAATCAAGTGCCCTTCGAACATTCTGTCTCCCCTTCCCCGTGATTGAAGTCCCGAGCAGCAGAGGTCCCACCTGCCAAGAGCTGCTGGCCAATCAGGAACCGTGGCGACTAGCGGCACTGTACCCACCCAAGGCCCAGGATTGTGAAGCGACGCCTAGGCCATAGGCGAGTGAAAGCAGGAGGGGGATTGCTGGGTGGGGATTGTGGGAAGGGGAGGGAGTCTGGAGACAAGCACGTGGGTGCATTTTAGTGGCCTGATGCTGGATCCTGCAATTGGGCACAGAGTAGCCGATTGGGAGAGACCCTCCCTAACAGGCCACTGGCAAACCTGACAAATTTTACTGGACAGACTTCTGAAGGTGCGGGGGCAGCCATGTTGCCTCAATTTAATCCCTCAGTCACCAATAAATTGTAATGGGCTCAGGATTATTGGATGTCAATTGGCTGATTAATGAACCTAATTAACATCCTGCCACCAACCTCTGGGAATCCCGTGTCACTGTTACCCAAATGAATCAGGAATTAACTCCTTGCCCTGGAAGTGTGATGTGTCCTTATCCATAATTAAGTAAAATGGCCACCATGGTTCCCACCGTGATTATCTGCATAAAATCTAGTCCATTGTCTTCAGTCCCTGCTCCTAAACCCATTCCCTAACTATAGAATCCTTTCCCCTCCCTAAAAACAGCACGAGATTAAGCCAGTCTATTTGCAATTTTATGATGACGTTTTGTGGCAGTGATGTGGTTTTGGGCACCAGCTGGAGAGGAAGCAATATCCTTGCATTGTCTCTTTTCGAGAATTTAACAGGCCAGTGGTGGGTCTTTCCCTGGGATCAAAGATCCTGTGGGACGGTAATGCTGCACGCCAAGAGTTGCTGACTAAACAGAGGGAGGGGATTCCACCCCAGTTTTCACATTTAATCTCGAGATAAGCTTCTGACTTTACATTTGTGCTATCCCTAAGACCACCTATTTCCACCTCTGTAACACCGCTTGGCTTTGTCCCAGTCTCAGCTCTGCTGCTACTGACACCCTCCCCATCCTTATTTTCCATATCTCTCGATGCGGCTATTCCAATCGTCTCCTGGCTGGTCTCCCACATTCTGCCCTCTATAAACTTGGAGCTCATCCAAAACCCTGCTGCGTGTGTCTTAACTTGCAATAAGTCCCATTCCCCTATCAACCCTGTTCTCCTGAAGCTACCATGTCTCTCGGTCAAGCGTCACCTTAATTTTATAATTTGATACCATGTTATCAAATCTCTCCATGGCCTTGCCCCTCTCTATCTCTGTAATCGCCTCTAACCCCACAAAATATTTGTGCTCTTCTAATTCTGATCTCTTGTGCATTCCCATTTATAATTGCTCCATTGTTGGTGGCTGTGCCTTCGGATGCCTAGGCCCCAAGCTCTGGAATAATCACTACCCTTCTCTTTTTTTAAAAATAATTTTTATTGAAAAATTTTGTATTTATACAACAACATCGAACCATAATAAAATACCAACAATAGTCACTCCCCTTCTCAACCACACTTTACTCCTTCTTAAAATCTACCTCTTTGACCAAACTTTGGACATCTGATCCAATGTCTCCTTATGAGGCTCAGTGATAGACCTTGTTGTAAAGTACTCATGTGAAGCTCCTCGGGAGTTTCAATTTCAATAAAGCTCATTATATGCTGTCCTTGAGCTTGGAGATCATCCTTTCTGGTGTAGAACTGGTGGCCTGCTCCAGGGCAGCAATTGAGGAACCCACCTAGATGCAGTGTCTGATAGCATCAGCTCCCATCGAAGCACAAGTGGAAGTCACCGAGGTTTCAGTGCTGCAGTGGAAGCTCAGACCGAGGTCCAGACCCATGTTTCTTGCCATGCCAGCTCAGACCTCCACCATCATTTAAAAAAATAAATAAATTTAGAGTACCCAATTAATTTTTTCCAATTAGGGGCAATTTAGCATGGCCAATCCACCTACCCTGCACATCTTTAGGTTGTGGGGGTAAAACCCATGCAGACACGGGGAGAATGTGCAAACTCCACACGGACAGTGATCCAGAGCCAGGATCGAACCTGGGACCTCGGCGCCGTGAGGCAGCAGGGCTAACCCACTGCGCCACCGTGCTGCCCCAACCTCCACCATCATGGCAGAGATCTGCACGGTCAAGGGCAGCATGGTAGCACAAGTGGATAGCACTGTGGCCTCACAGCGCCAGGGTCCCAGGTTCGATTCCTCGCTGTGTCACTGTCTGTACGGAGTCTGCACATTCTCCCCGTGTCTGCGTGGGTTTCCTCCGGGTGCTCCGGTTTCCACCCACAGTCCAAAGACATGCAGGTTAGGTGGATTGGCCATGATAAATTGCCCTTAGTGACCAAAAAAGGGTAGGAGGGGTTATTGGGTTACGGGGATAGGGTGGAAGTGGGTGCTTAGGTGGGTCGGTGCAGACTCGATGGGCCGAATCGCCTCCTTCTGCACTGTATGTTCTATGTTCTAAGTTTCCAAAGGCTCTCCTGGTAGTCCAGCAATTTCTCCTCCGACTGATTACCACGAATGTTGAAGCACCAGCCTGAGGAGGTGCCAGTGGATCCAGAGTGAATTAGCCTGTTGTATTCTCTCAGAATGACAGTATTCACACTCCCAGCACAGCAACTGTGCCAGTCCCCTCGGTGCAACTCAGCCAGCCAGACCTCTGCCAACCATTGCAAAATTGATGCCATCTGAAGCTTCCATGCGACGTCAGCTACAGATATCCCATTGAGCAGCCTTCCGCCAGCCTTGCTGCAGTCACTATGGTAACACTGAATAGGAGCAACTGGACAGGTAAAACTCCCATAAGACAGGCACTAAGGGGCACAAGAATGAATCATTCAGGTTTGCGTGGAATGTTGGACAAATTTGATGTAAAATGTCTATTTTTGTTGGTGGCTTTCATTTTCGGAAATTGTGATGGTTCGTCGCAGATGGTGAAAGGTGGGAAGTTGTGGGGCAATTGTGATGTGGGAACTGTGATCTTCGGGGAACAAGAGACTTATTAGCTGCTCATGGGCTGTGAAAAGGTCCCCGATGCTTCCTCCCAACCTCTTCTTGCTCCTCCCCTTTATCCTCCGCCCCACTTCCCCGAGGAGGCCTATGTGATGCCTGGTGGTAAGGGCTGCCCCCTCACAACAGCGAGCTGATCAAGGATGCAGTGGACCAGCATGGACCTGGACCACCTGTTCTGATGAGAACTTTTCCCCCGGAGGGTCCAGGCAGCAGAACCGTTGCTTCAGGATGTAAATGGCTTTCTCCACAAGGTTCACTATGGCAGACTGACTCTCCTTGTGTGGTCAGGTAGCAGGTGAGACAAGGTGTACAGATGGAATCTCTTGTTGTCAAGCTGCCAGCTTCTAGTTTCTGCTGGTGGGCCAAAGTTGGTGGGAATGGCTGACTGCCTAATGGTGAGGGCCTAGTGACTACTGCCAGGAGGGCATTTACTGACATTAGATTCTGCACATGGTCACTCACCAACTGCATATTGATGGAGTGGTAGCTCTTGTGGTTCTAGTACACCTCCCATTTACAGATGGGCCTTACAGGGCAATTCACATGATATCAATGTCTCCCATAACCATTGGAAATCTTTGCTATGACCTCTTACCTGGAAGGATCCACTTGTGTCAAAGTTAAGAGTGATGATTACTTTGGCGACCACTGGCAGCACCGTTCTTATCCAGCTGCGTGGCTGTAGGTCCTGTTGAAGGAGGCGATACAATTCCATGACCACCAACTTGGTGAATTGGTGTCTCACACAATGTTCCTGGCTGGTGTGGAGGCAGAAGAAGCTGGGACCTTCTATTAGGAGCATCCTCCACCTCCCCTTTGCACTGCCTTCATTCTGTGGCCTACGCTCCATTGTTCTGACATGTTTTGAACCAGGAGAACCTGCAAACATAGCCCCTATAACTCGAGAGAGTTTGTGTTGACAGTGTAGAACATTCCTCTGACCTCCGTCAGGATGCAGCAATACTGCCTTGAAGATCCAACAAGTTACCAAAGCTCCTCCAAGAACACGCCACAGCACTTCTCTAAACTTTGCAAGAGCAAAAATTAAGTCTAAATCACCTCACAAACAGGGCAGCAAGGTGGTGCAGTGGTTAGCACTGCTGCCTCACGGTGCCGAGGTCCCAGGTTTGATCCCGGCTCTGGGTCACTGTCCGTGTGGAGTTTGCGCATTCTCCCCGTATTTACGTGGGTTTCACCCCCACAACCCAAAGATGTGCAGGATAGGTGGATTGGTCACGCTTAATTGCCCCTTAATCGGACAAAATGAATTGAAAAATTGACTTCACGAGCAAATTGGATGGCTGGCCCTTTTAAAATGTAGCTGGTGATGGGGTGGGGGGGAGGGTGCCTCGTCCAACTGACTGCAAGGTCATCTCTGCGTGAACAGGAAACGGTGACAATTGGACCTGCAGAGTCCAAAATGGCAGATTGTGTATCCAATGAATCATGAAGATGGGTCGGTGGCTGATCCACCCATTCCGCATCCTACTGCTGCACACACAGCATATCCACAATAGAGCCTTGTCAGTTCAAGCACACCAAGCACAAGCTGTGTCACAGGTAGCTGGAAGTGTGCCAACCATCAACATTTCCCCATGGGGAAAAATTCCAATAAAAATTATATTTAAACAAAAAACATTTCCCCATGGGGATTCTGTCAAACCAACACCAGCAATTCTCGTGTCCAATTTCACAGCGAAAAGTTCTTGTCACAATGTGCATTGATTATGTTTATGAAAAATGCATCAACGTTAGTATTTATAGCAGCCAAGGCCATTTTTGCCTCATTCCCTATAATGCATGCAAAAATTAGCGCAGCATTGTTATTAAGGTTATTTAAATCTGGCCTTTAATCATTAGTTAAAGATATTTTTAACTTGATAAACTGAAAGAGGTAATTTTACACCATGAAGTGAGGATATTGGTGAAGAGCCTCACTGAACGGGAATGTTCGTGAGAGACTCACCAATAACACCATAAGGTCAATTCTTTACCGTGAGCTCCCCCCTAGTGAGGCTTCAGATTAGGGGTCGTTCCTTGGAGAATTATCCATTAACTGTTTACCTCTACAGGAAACGGTGGTAAAATGGCAGCGGAATACCCATATCACCTGAAGTGCACTTCTCCTCTCGATACTAATTAGAGGTGCAAATTATTATTGCTGTGAATAGAGAGCTTCAATAATTTATGTAGGATCATCTATGTCCTCAGGACAGCTCTACGTGCTACATCATCAATTAAACAATTTTGAAGTACAGGAGGTTCGGTAGCACGGGGGTAGCACTGTTGCTTCACAGCACCAGGGTCCCAGGTTTGATTCCCGGCTTGGGTCACTGCCTGGGCAGAGTCTGCATGTTCCCCCCCCCCGTGTCTGGGTGGGTTTCCTCCGGGTGCTCCGTTTTCCTCCCACAAGTCCCGGACGATGTGCTGTTAGGTGAATTGGACATTCTGAATTCTCCCTGTGTGTGCCTGAAAAGGTGCCGGAGTGTGGTGACTAGGGGATTTTCACAGTAACTTCATTGCAGTGTTAATGTAAGCCTGCCTGTAACAATAATACAGATTATTATTGTATAGTTACAGTTATTTGCAGGTAGGAATGGCAGCCAACCTATGTGCACCAAGGGGAGTTATCGTGGGACGCCCCCAATGGTGTGTTTGGTGGTGGGGCAGCATTTAGTCGGGCTCGAGGGTGGTAGCTGGGGACCAGGGGACTATGCCACTTGCCCTCCTCCACCCCAATTAAGTTTGTAGTGGGAAGGCCCCTAGATGGTCTTCCTCCTCCATTGCCAATTAATATCCATAAGTGGAAAATTAATTCCCACTTAAGGTCCTCATCCTGCTCCCACTAGAGGCCCACCATACAGGGAACACATCAAGCAAATCCTGGCGTGTTTTCCTGCTGTCTCCCGGGGGTCCCTCGTTCAAAGGCTAATCCCAAAGGAGGGTCTGCTGAAAACCCAATCCCCTGCCAATCCCCCTCATCGCCATTCTCTCACAGGATCACCCCACCCTTGGGGAAGTTATGGTGGAGTAATATTGTTGCTGGACTAGAAATCCAGAAGCTCAATGTAATGTTCTGGGGGCCCGTGTTAGAATCCCACCACCGAGGAGGGTAGAATTTGTAAAAACTACACATTCTCCCTGTGTTTGCGTGGGTTTCTCCGCCACAACCCAAAAGATGTGCAAGCTGGGTGGATTGGCCACGCTAAATTGCCCCTGAATTGGAAAAAAATGAATTGGGTACTCTAAATTTAAAAAGAAACAATTTGTAAAAACAAATCTGCATTTAACAGTCGAATGACTGTTGTAAAATCCCATCTGATTCATAAATGTCTTTTTAAGGAAGGATATCTGCCATCCTTACTTGGTCTAGGTGGGATTCCAGACCAACAGCACTGTGGTTGACACTTAAATGCTCTCTGAAATGACCTAGCAAGCCACTCAGTTGTATCAAACCACCACAAGGAATGAATCCAGAAACACAGCATTGACTTCGGCATTGACTTAGCAATAAACTCAACTCTGTCGGCCCTGCAAAGTCCTCCTTACTAACAGTGGCTTGTGTCAAAATTGGGAGAGCTGTCTCACAGACTAGTCAAGCAACAGCCTGACGTAGTCATGCACACAGAATCATACCTTACAGACAATTTCCCAGACACCACTATCACCATCCAAGGGTATGTTCTGCCCCACCGGCAAAGCAGACCCAGCAGAAGTGGTGCCACAGTTGTACACAATCGGGAGTTGCCCTGGAAGTCCTCAACATCGATTTTGGACCTGTTAAATTCTCACATCATCAGATCAAACATGGGCAAGTAAACATCATGCTGATTACCATGTACTGTCCCCAGCCTCTCGGGCTAAAGAATCAGTATCGCTCAATTCTCAACGCCACTTGGAGGAAGCACTGAGGGTGCAAGGATGTCGAATGCACTCTGGGTGGGGGTCCGCAATGTTGATCACCAAGAGTGGCTCAGGAGCACCGCTACTAAACTAGTTGGCCGGGTCCTAAAGGGCATAACTTCTAGACTGAGTCAGTGGCAGGTGATGAGGGAGCCATCAAGAGGGGAATAAAATACTGGACCTCATCCTCACCAACCTGCCTGCTGCAGGTGCATCTAGTCCATGACAGTACCAATAGAAGTGACCACGGCACAATCCTTGCGGATGCCTCCATTGTGTTGTGTGGTGCTACTATTATGCAAAATTGGATAGACTTCAAACAGATCGAGCAACTCAAGAGTGGGCATCCATGAGGCACTGTGGGTCATCAGCAGCAGCAGAATTGTATTCAACCACAATCTGTAAGCACACACCCTGGCATATCCCCCACGCTAATGTTGCCTCCAAGCCAGGGGGTCAAACTTGGTTCAATTAAGAGTGCAGGAGTAGCACCTAAAAATGAGATGGCAACCTAGTAAAGTTACAACACTTGGGTCTCAAACAGCATAAGCAGCAAGTAATAGAAAAAGCTGAGTGTTTCCACAACCAATGGATCAGATCGAAATTCTGCAATCCTGCCACATTCAGCCATGAATGAAGGTGGACAATTAAACTCACTGGAGGAGGACGCGACACAAATATCCCCATCCTCAATAATGAGGGAACCCAGAACATCAAGTGAAAAAGATAAAGCTGAAGCATTTGCTAAACTCTTTAATTACGTGTCAAGCGGATGATCCATCTCGGCCTCCATCTGAGATTCCCAGCATCACAGATGCCAGTTTTCAGTGAATGCGACTCACTCCATGTGATACGAAGAAATGGTTGAAGGCACTGGACACTGACAATATTTCGGCAATAGTACTTAAGACTTGTTCTCCAGACCGTGTCATGGTACTAACCAAGCTGTTTACGTACAGTTACGACACTGGCATTGACCCAGCAATGTGGAAAATTGTCCAGGTATGTCCTGTACACAGAAAGCAGGGCAGATCCAACCTGACCAATCACCACTTCATCAGTCTACTCGCGATCAGCAACAAGGTGATGGAAGGTGTCATTAACAATGCTATCAAGTGGCAATTATTTAGCAATAACCTGCTCACTGATATTTGGTATCAGTTCTGCCATGGCCACTCAGCTCCTGATCTCATTACAGCCTTGGGTCAATCATGAACAAAAATGTTGGACTCCAGAGGTGAGGCGAGAGTGACTGCCCTTGACATCAAAGCTTCATTCGACCAACTGGAGTCAATGGGAATCAGGATGGAAACTCTGCTGATTGCTGTCATACGTAGCACAAAGTAAGATGGTTGTGATTGTTGGAGGTCAGTCATCTCAACCTCAGGACATCACTGTAGGAGTTGCTGAGGGTAGTGTCCTAGGTCCAACCATCTTCAGCTGCTTCATCAATGACCTTCTTTCCATCATAAGGTCAGAAATGCAGATGTTCCCTGATGATTGCACAATGTTCAGCACCATTCGCAACTCCTCAGACATTGAAGCAGTCTATGTGCAAATGCAGCGAGACCTGGACAATATCTTTTAAAAAAATTAATTTACGGGATATGGGCGTCGCTGCTTAGGCCAGCATTTATTGCCCATCCCTAGTTGCCCTTCAGAGGTGGTGGAGAATGGACTCCCGATGGCGGCCCTGGAGAAGTAGGTCGCACATTTGATAGCTCCCGCCTGTGACGGACTTTTGGACCTTTTTCCCCTGTTTTTTTCCAGATTTTATGGGATAAATCGGTGAAGAGTGAGACAGTGAGGAGAAATCCCCCTCTGGTGTATGGAGAATTGGACCAGAAGTGGCCGTGTGAGAAGACAAAGTCCTGCAAGGAAGATGCGAGTGGAGCCGGCAACGCGGGAAAGCATGGCGGAGAGCAAGGGCCGTGGGGAGCTGGCACAGTGGTCGACGGAGCAGCTGGTGAAGTTTTTTGAAGATTGCTTCGCCAAGCTGAAGAAGGGAATGCTGGACCCCATTAAGGCTTCGATTGATCAAGTTGTGCAGAATCAAGAAACCCACGAAAGAGCAATCCAGGAGGTGGAGAAAAAAGTGTCCGAGCACGAGGAATACATAACCGTGCTGGAGACCAAGGTGGAGATGATGAACGACCGCCAGAAAAGAATGCAGGAGAAGCTGGAGGACCTGGAGAACAGGTCCAGCAGGCAGAATCTTAGAATTGTCGGCCTCCCTGAAGGCAGTGAGGGATCGGATGTGAGGGCTTATGTGACGGACATGCTGGATAGGTTGATGGGGGCTGAGGCGTTCCCTCGGCCCCCGGAAGTGGATAGAGCGTGCAGAGCCCTTGCAAAGAAGCCCCGATTGAACGAGCCGCCGAGGGCCATGGTGGTACCCTCTCACCGATTCCTGGACAAGGAACACATTCTGCGGTGGGCCAAGAAGGAACGGAGCAGCAAATGGGAGCATTGTGAGCTGCGCATTTATCAGGACCTGGGCACGGATTTGGCCAAGAGGCAAGCTCGGTTTAATCGGGCAAAAGCAGCCCTCTTTGAGAAGGGGGTGAAGTTTGGGATGCTGTACCCAGCCCGTCTGTGGGTCACAGATGAGGAACAGGTCTTCTACTTCGAAACACCAGACGAAGTATGGACTTTTATTAAAGAGGCTGGAGGCGAACTAAAAGACACTGTAGCCTTGGAGAGTACTGTGGTGGCAATTTGTTGTGCTGAGCTGTATAAGTATAAGTAGTGTTATGTGCAATAAGGGGCTGTTTGGACGGCTTAAGGTAACTTTGGCTTGCAGGGAGCTGGTTAGAGGGGGGTGGTCTTTGGGGCTGGTTATGTTTTTGGGTGTTTTTTTTGCTAAAGTGGCTGTTTCTTCACTGTTTTTTCTGATGTTTGTTACTGGGGAATGTGATGTTCTTAATATGTTTGTTCAAGTGGGGGGGCGTGAGCGGAGGGAGGGAACAATGGGGAGACAGACAGCTTGGTGCCAGGGGCGGGCACTATCAAGTCAGCATGGGTCAGCTGACTCACGGAAGCACAGTGGGGGGGGGGGGGGGGAGCAAGTGTTAACCTGGAGCTTGACTTGGGGATTTGGGTTTCTAGTGTTGTTGCTAAGAGGGGGGGGACGGGGGGGAGCTGCTTTGCTGACAGGGGAGGAACTGTTACTAGGGGACAAATGGGAGGTCGGGAATGGCGAATGCCCGAGGGGGGGGGGGGGGGGGGGGGGGGGGGGGGGGGGGGGGGGGGCTCGAGGAGGCAGAGGGTGCGAGCCAGAGGCTGGCCTAAAAAGTGGGATGGCTAGTCGGCGGGGGGGGGGGGGGGGGGGGGGGGGGGGGGGGTGTTAGAAGCCCCCTGACCAGGCTGATTACATGAAACGTTAGAAGGTTGAATGGGCCGGTCAAGTGGACTCACGTGTTTGCGCATTTGAGGGGGCTGAAGGCAGATGTGGCAATGCTACAAGAGACAGACCTAAAGCTTACAAACCAGAGAAGATTGAGAAATGGGTGGGTTAGCCAAGTATTCCACTCAGGGCTGGATTCAAAGACCAGGGGGGTAGTGATCTTAAAAAATTTTTTTTAGGGTACCCAATTATTTTTTCCAATTAAGGGGCAATTTAGCATGGCCAATCCACCTATCCTGCACATCTTTGGGTTGTGGGGGTGAAACTCACGCAGACACGGGGAGAATGTGCAAACTCCTCACGGACAGTGACCCAGAGCCGGGATTCGAACCCGGGTCCTCAGTGCCGTAGGCAGCAATGCTAACCACGGGGGGTAGTGATCTTGATCAACAAACGAGTGGCGTTCGAGGCAGGAAGAATTGTGTCAGACAAGGAGGGGGGGGGGGGGGGGTACAAAGAACAAAGAAAATTACAGCACAGGAACAGGCCCTTTGGCCCTCCCAGCCTGTGCCGATCCAGATCCTTTATCTAAACCTGTCGATTATTTTCCAAGGATCGACTTCCCTCTGTTCCGCCCGTTCATATATCTGTCCAGATGCATCTTAAATGATGCTATCGTGCCTGCCTCTACCACCTCCGCTGGCAAAGCGTTCCAGGCACCCACCACCCTCTGCATAAAAAACTTTCCTCGCACATCTCCCTTAAACTTTCCCCCGCTCACCTTGAAATCGTGACCTCTTGAAATTGACACCCCCACTCTTGGAAAAAGCTTGTTGCTATCCACCCTGTCCATACCTCTCATAATTTTGAAGACCTCAATCAGGTCCCCCCTCAACCTCCATCTTTCCAACGAAAACAATCCTAATCTACTCAACCTTTCTTCATAGCTAGCACCCTCCATACCAGGCAACATCCCGGTGAACCTCCTCTGCACCCTCTCTAAAGCATCCACATCCTTCTGGTAATGTGGCGACTAGAACTGCACGCAGTATTCCAAATGTGGCCTAACCAAAGTCCGATACATCTGTAACATGACCTGCCGACTCTTGTACTCAATACCCTGTCCGATGAAGGCAAGCATGCTGTATGCCTACTTGACCACTCTATCGACCTGCATTGCCACCTTCAGGGTATAATGGACCTGAACTCCCAGATCTCTCTGGACATCAATTTTCCCAGGACCCTTCCATTGACCGTATAGTCCGCTCTTGAATTGGATCTTCCAAAATGCATCACCTTGCATTTGCCTGGATTGAACTCCATCTGCCAATCTATCTATATTTTGCTGTATTCTCTGACAGTCCCCCTTGCTACCTGCAACTCCACCAATCTTAGTATCATCTGCAAACTTGCTAATCAGACCACCTATACCTTGGTCCAGATCTTTTATGTATATCACAAACAACAGTGGTCCGAACACGGATCCCTGTGGAACACCACTAGTCACCCTTCTCCATTTTGAGACACTCCCTTCCACCACTACTCTTTGTCTCCTGTTGCCCAGCCAGTTCTTTATCCATCTAGCTAGTACACCCTGAACCCCATACGACTTCACTTCTTCCATCAACCTGCCATGGGAAACTTTATCAAACGCCTTATATAAACGTCCATTTATATGACATCTACAGCCCTTCCCTCATCAATTAACTTTGTCACTTTCTCAAAGAATTCTATTAGGTTTCTATCATGACCTTCCCTGCACAAAACCATGCTGCATATCACTGATAAGTCTATTTTCTTCCTAATGTGAATAGATCCTATCCCTCAGTACCTTCTCCAACAGTTTGACTACCACTGCCGTCAATCTCACAGGTTTATAATTCCCTGGATTATCTCTGCTACCCTTCTTAAACAAAGGGACAACATTAGCAATTCTCCAGTCCTCCGGGACCTCACCCGTGCTCAAGGATGCTGCAAAGATATCTGTTAAGGCCCCAGCTATTTCGTCCCTCACTTCCCTCAGTAACCTGGGATAGATCCCATCTGGACCTGGAGACTTGTCCAACTTAATGCCTTGTAGAATACCCAAACTTTCCCCCTTCCTTACGCCAACTTGACCTAGAGTATTTAAACATCCATCCCTAGCCTTAACATCCGTCATGTCCCTCTCCTCGGTGAATACCGATGCAAAGTACTCATTAAGAATCTCACCCATTTCCTCTGACTCCACGCATAAATTCCCTCTTTTGTCTTTAAGTGGGCCAATCCTTTCTCTAGTTACCCTCTTGCTCCTTATATACGAATAAAAGGCTTTGGGATTTTCCTGAACCCTGTCAGGCAAAGATATTTCATGACCCCTTTTAGCCCTCTTTATTGCGCGTTTGAGATTTGTCCTACTTTCTCGATATTCCTCCAAAGCTTCATCAGTTTTAAGTCGCCTAGATCTTATGTATGCTTCCTTTTTCATCTTAGCTAGTCTCACAATTCCACCTGTCATCCATGGTTCCCTAATCTTGCCATTTCTATCCCTCATTTTCACAGGGACATGTCTGTCCTGCGCTCTAATCAACCTTTCCTTAAAAGACTCCCACATTTCAAATGTGGATTTACCCTTAAACAGCTGCTCCCAATCCACATTCCCTAGCTCCTGCCGAATTTTGTTATACTTCGCCTTTTTCCAATTTAGGACTCTTCCTTCAGGACCACTCTCGTCTTTGTCCATGAGTATTCTAAAACTTACGGAATTGTGATCGCTATTCCCAAAGTAATCACCGACTGAAACTTCAACCAGCTGGATAGGTACATAATGGTAAGTGGGAAGCTGGAGGAGGAGTGGGTGGTACTCGTGAACATATATGCTCCGAATTGGGACGATGTGGAATTTATGAGGTGGCTGTTAGGTAAAATCCCAGACTTAGCGTCATATAACCTGATTATGGGAGATTTTAACACAGTCATTGATCCGGAATTGGACAGGTCAAAATCCAGGACAGGGAGGAAGCCAGCCATGGCAAAGGAATTGAAGGGATTTATGGAACAGATGGGGGGAGTAGACCCATGGAGGTTTGCACAGCCAAGGGCGAAGGAGTTTCCTTTTTTCTCACATGTCCACAAGCTATACTCTCGCATCGACTTTTATGTTCTGAGCAGGGCGCTAATACCGGGGGTGATGGTTACTGAGTACTCGGCAATCACAGTGTCAGATCATGCCCCACATTGGGTGGATCTACGGGTTAGTGTGGAGAGAGGGCAATGCCCGCTGTGGAGACTGAATGTGGGGTTGCTAGCAGACAAAGCGATCTGTGGGCGGGTTAACAAGCCCATCCAGAACTACCTGGAAACAAATGATACGGGGGAGATCTCTGCAGCGACGGTTTGGGAAGCTTTGAAGGCAGTGCCCAGAGGGGAATTGATCTCGATACGGGCCCACAGAAAAAAGGCTGAATGGGCTGAGAGGGATAGGTTAGTTGAGGAGATACTCCAGGTGAACAGGAGATACTCGGAGGCCCCGACGCAGAGCTACTGAGGGAGCAGCAGAGGTTAGAGGTGGAGTTTGGACTGTTGACCACAGGGAAAGCGGTGGAACGGTTGAAGAAGGCAAGGGGAGGCGATTTATGAGTACAGGGAAAAGGCAAGCAGAATGTTAGCGCACCAGCTCAGGAAAAGAGAGGCGGCCAGGCAGATAGGGAAAGTAAGAGTAGAGGCGGGAATACTGTCCTGGACCCAGTGGGGGTGAATGAGGTGTTTAAGTACTTTTATAATAAACTATATGAGTCGGAAGCCCCAGCTGGGCTGGAGGGGATGAGGCAGTTTTTGGATCAGTTGAGGTTTCCGAGGGTAGATGAGGATCTGGTGGAAGGGCTGGGAGCCACAATTGAGATTGAGGAAATAATCCAGGGACTGGAGGGCATGCAGTCGGGCAAGGCCCCGGGGCCTGACAGCTATCCGGTGGAATTCTATAAGATGTTTTCAGAGATATTGAGCCCACTGCTGGTGAGGACATTTAATGAAGCAGGAGAGAAGGGAGTCCTCCCCCCAACAATGTCACAGGCCTTGATTTCATTGATCTGGAAACGGGAGAAGGATCCAGAGCAATTTCTCTACTGAATGTGGATGCCAAACCGCTGGGGATGATGGGGAAGACCAGGCGGGAGATGTAAAGGGCAGGCAACTCAAGGCCAATATTTGAAAGCTTTTGAATGTTATTGTGATGCCCTCAGAAGGAGAGGAGGTGGAGGTGGTGGTAGCGATGGATGCGGAGAAGACTTTTGATCGGCTGGAGTGGAATTACCTGTGGGAGGCGCAGGGAAGGTTTGGTGAGGGCTTTATTGTGTGCGGTTACCCTATCAGGCACCAGTAGCGAGTGTGCATACGAACAGGCTGAGATCGGCATATTTTAAACTACACAGAGGGATGAGGCAAGGGTGCCCCCTCTCCCCATTACTGTTTGATCTGGCCATAGAGCCATTGGCCATGGCGTTAAGAGCCTCTAGGAACTGGAAAGGGCTGGTTTTGGTGGAGCACCAGGCCTCGCTTTACGCAGGTGACCTGCTCTTGTAAATTTCAGACCAGTTGGAGGGGATGGGGGAAGGAATGCGAATCTTGGGGGAATTTGGCAATTTTTCAGGGTAAAAGTTGAACATGGGGAAAAGTGAGATGTTCACGATCCAGGTAAGAGGACAGGAGAAGAGACTGGGAGAACTTCCGCTTAGAATGGCAGGAAAGAGCTTTCGGTATCTGGGAATCCAGGTGGCCCGGGGATGGGAGGCACTGCACAAGTTAAACCTATCCTGGTTGGTAGAGCAAATGGAAGGGGACTCAAGAGATGGGACATGCTCCCGCTATCACTGGCGGGGAGGGTACAGACCGTGAAAATGACGGTCCTCCCCAGATTTCTATTTGTCTTTCAGTGCCTCCCCATCTTCATCCCGAGGGCCTTTTTCAAGCGGGTGAATAAGGTTATTTTGGGCTTTTTGTGGGCGGGTAAAACTCCGCGAGTGAAGAAAGTGTTGCTGGAGCGCAGTCAGGGGGAGGGTGGGTTGGCGCTGCCGAACTTCTGCAATTACTACTGGGCGGCTAATATATCCATGATTAGGAAGTGGGTAATGGGGGAGGGGTCGGCATAGGAGCGGATGGAGGCGGCGTCATGTAAAGACACCAGTTTGGGAGCACTGATAACGGCACCTCTTCCATTCTCGCCGGCCCGATACTCCACAAGTCCGATGGTGGTGGCGGCTCTGAGAATCTGGGGTAATGGAGGAGATATAAGAGATTGGAGGGAGCATCGGTTTGGACCCCGATTTGTAATAATAATAGGTTTGTACCGGGTAGGCTGGGTGGTGGGTTCCGGAGCTGGCAAAGGGAAGGAATTAGAAGGATGGGGGGATCTATTTATCGATGGGAGTTTTCCCAGCTTGAAAGCCTTTGAAAATAAATTTGAATTGCCAGCAAGGAATGGTTTTAGGTATTTGCAGGTGCGAGACTTCCTGAGAAAACAGGTGCCGGCCTTTCCGCTGCGGCCGCCTCGGGGGATACAGGATAGAGTCGTCTCCGGTACCTGGGTGGGAGAGGGGAAGGTATCGGATATTTACCAGGAGCTTTCGGAGGAGGAGGAAACTCCGGTGGAGGAGCTTAAGGGCAAGTGGGAGGACGAGCTAGGAGGAGAGATAGAGGCGGGTCTATGGGCGAATGCCCTAAGTAGGATTAATACCTCCTCATCATGTGCCAGGCTTAGCCTTATACAATTTAAGGTAGTCCACCGGGCACACAGGACAGCTGCTAGGATGAGCAGTTTTTTCGGGGTAGAGGACAGGTGCGCGAGGTGCGCGGGAAGCCCAGCAAATCATGTCCACATGTTTTGGGCATGCCCGAAGCTTGGAGGATTTTGGCAGGGTTTTGCTAAGGCAATGTCCACGGTGCTAAAAACACAGGTGGTGCTAAGTACGGAGGTAGCGATCTTTGGGGTGTCGGAAGTGCCGGGAGTTCAGAGGGCGAAAGAGGCCGACGTCTTGGCCTTTGCTTCACTGGTAGCCCAGAGACGGATGTTGTCAATGTGGAGGGACACGAAGCCCCCGAGTGTAGAGACCTGGGTTAGTGACATGGCTGGGTTTCTCAGTCTAGAGAAAATAAAGTTCACCTTAAGAGGATTAATAGTCGGTTTCACCCGAAGGTGGCAAGCGTTCGTCGACTTTCTTAGGGAAAATTAAAATGTCAGCAGAAGCAGTATTCCAAGGGGGTGGGGGAGGGCCGGATTGTTGTTTCATGGTTGGGGTGTGTGAAGATTGGGTTGGGGGTGGTAATGTTTATTATATCATGTTTATGTCCTTGTTATTATTATAAAAAATTTCAAATATCTGAATAAAAATATTTTTAAAAAGGTGGTGGAGAGTTGCCTTCTTGATCCTCTGCAGTCCTTGAGATGAAGGTACACCAACTGTGCTTTTAGGGAGGGAGTTCCAACGTTTTGCGACAGTGAAGAAGCGGCGATATATTTCCAAGTCAGGGTGGTGAGTGACTTGCAGGGGAACCTCCAGGTGGTAGAGTTCCCAGGTATCTGCTGCTCAGGCTTTCTCTAGATGGTAGTGATTGTGGGTTTGAAAGTATTGTCTAAGGAAGCTTGGTGAGTTACTGCAGTGCCTCTGGTAGATAGTATACAGGACTGCCATTGTTCGTCGGTTGTGGAGGGTTTGAATGTTTGTGGAAGGGGGAGCAGTCAAGCAGGGATCTACGTCCTGGGTGGTGTCGAGTTTCTTGAGTGTTGTTGGAGCTGCACTCATCCAGGCAAGTGGAGAGTATTCCATTACACTCCTGACTTGGGTCTTGTAGATGGTGGACATGCTTTGGGGGTCAAGTAGTGAGTTACTCGCCATAGGATTCCTCGCATTTGACCTGCCTTGGTAGCCACAGTATTAATATGGCTAGTCCAGTTCAGTTTATGATCAATGGTAACCCCCTGGATGTTAATGTCATTAAGTGATGGTATAGAACATAGAACAGTACAGCACAGAACAGGCCCTTCAGCCCTCGATGTTGTGCCGAGCAATGATCACCCTACTCAAACCCACGTATCCACCCTATACCCGTAACCCAACAACCCCCCCCCCCCCCCCCCCTTAACCTTACTTTTTAGGACACTATGGGCAATTTAGCATGGCCAATCCACCTAACCCGCACATCTTTGGACTGTGGGAGGAAACCGGAGCACCCGGAGGAAACCCACGCACGCACGGGGAGGACGTGCAGACTCCGCACAGACAGTGACCCAGCCGGGAACCGAACCTGGGACCCTGGAGCTGTGAAGCATTTATGCTAACCACCATGCTACCGTGCTGCCCTTATTGTCATTGAATGTCAAGGGACGGTGGTTAGATTGCCTCTTGGCGGAGATGGTCATTGCCTGGCACTTGTGTGGTGCAAATGTAACTTGCCACTTGTCAGCCCAAGCCTGGATATTGCCCAAATGCATTTTTGGGCATGGACTGACATTATCTGAGTCGCGAATGATGCTGAACATTGTGCAGTCATTCGCAAACATCCCTACTTCTGACCTTATGATGGAAGGGAGGTCATTGATGAAGCAGCTGAAGATGGTTGGGCCTAGGACACGGCCCTGAGGAACTCCTGCTGTGATATCCTGCAGCTGAGATGATTGCCCTCCAACCACCACAATCATCTTCCTTTGTGCTAGGTATGACTAACCAGCAGAGAATTTTCTGCCTGATTCCCATCGACTCGTTTAGCTAGGGCTCCTTGATGCCATACTCCGTCAAATGTTGCCTTGAAGTCATGGGCAGTCACTCCCATCTACAAGGCACAAGTTAGGATTGTGATGGAATGCTCTCTCCTTGTCTGGATAAGTGCAGGAAGCTTGACACCATCCAGGACAAACTAGCCCCCTTGATTTGCACCTCATTCAGCTACATTCACTCCCTTTGTCACTGGTGCACAGTAGCAGCAGTATGTACCGTCGCACTGCAGGAACTTACGAAGAATCCTTAGGCAGAACCGTCTAATCCCACATCCACTCCAGAAGGGCATCAGAAGCACGGGGATATCACCAAGCCACTCACTATCCTGACTTGGCAATATATCGCTGTTCCTTCACAGCCACTGGGTCAAATTCCTGGAACACACTCCCTAACAACAGTGAGGGTGATGGACATGATGGGCTCTCTGCTGTCCTCTGAAGTAACCTGACAAGTCTTTCAGTTGTATCTGTCATGTGAGTGTCCCTTTAAGAAAAGTGTGTTTTATCAAATGGCTGCAGTGATGTCATTGTGTGGGTGGAGCTGGAATGTCATTTTGCTTTTTACTTTTGTTTTGAGCTGGAAGCTCTTTTTGGCTGTGTTTCAGTTTCACTTTCAGTTGGAGAGCTGCATTCAAACCAAGCAAACGTACACTGGTGTCTCTGTATGTTAAACAAGGTGTTTAGATCACTTGATAATTTAAAAGTGATAACTGTTCTCTGTAGAGTATTCAAACTTACTTCCTTTGTTAAAAAGTATTTGGGCTTATGGATGTTGTGAGGAAAGTTACTAAGAGTTAGTTATAGAGCACTGTATCTTTTTGGGGGGTTATCAGTGTTGGTCGTTGGTAAGATGTTTACTGTAGGTTTATAAAATGTTAACTGGATTCATAGAATAAACATTGTTTTGTTTAAAAAAATACTTTAGATCTCTGTTGCATCACACCTGTACAGTGGGCCCTTATGCTCACGAAAACCCAAAATCTATTAAAGTTGTAGGTCAGGTGAACTCCATGATATACTTTGGTGTTCTCTAAACTCTGGCCCATGACATATCAGACCCAGGGCAGCTGTTCAAGAACCACCACTTTCTCAGGGAACGAGAGATAGTCAGTAAATATGGGCTTTGCCAGTAACATTTGCATGTTGAGAATTCATTAGAAGATTGAAAACATTTATCAGACTGTGATATGTGTGGCTTAGACTGGAATTAATCAGCTTTCATTAATGATTGCATTAAAGGAGATACTAATGGCTGCCTTCAAAAATAATTTCTGCCTCACTTCCTTTTTGAACAAACAAGTGCTAAGGTAGTAGAAAGCTCTGATGGTTAAATTTGAAAGGAAAGTCTGGAGTATTGGCCGAAGTTGAAACTTTTCCTATTTTAATGCATCATGTGTTCCTGATCTCGCTGCTGTTTTCACCTGACTCACCTGATGAAGGAGTTGCGTTCCGAAAGCTAGTGATTCCAAATAAACCTCTTGGACTTTAACCTGGTGTTGCAAGACTTCTTACTGTGCCCATCCCAGTCCAACACCAGCATCTCCACAACATCACTGTTGTTTGTGTGACCTTGGGCAGAATCTTACGGAAGCAAGGGGATTCCCGGTAACCGGAAAGTCGACGCAATTCCCACTTTGTCTCTTTTCCAAAAGACCCTCCCAATTAAGTGTCACTCAGATACTTAACAGGCCTGCGGCAGGCCTTACCCCAGGATCAAGGACCCCAGGCACAGAAGCCTGCCAAGAGCCGCCAGCCGATCAGAGGTCAGCAGCGCCACAGGGAGGATGTGGCTGCTGCCAGTACAACACCCATTCAAGGTCTCGGATTGAAGAGGGACCCGGGTACGAGTGAGTTTTAAAAATTCTTTGTTTAGAGCTTTAAGGGTATTTGTGGAGGCCAAAAAAGGGCATTAATAAGCCCGATTTCTCACCTCTAGAATCAGCCTTTTTCTACAAATAAAGGCAAAAAAAATGTTTTATGTTCCCAAGCACCAATTCGATTTGACTAGCAATACCATGCTTTATTATTCTCCAGAAAAACAGTTATAGATTTCACAACAAACATCTGTGCTCAACATGATGGGGTAGTTTAAACATAGCAATATAGCACGCAAAATTGCAATCACCAATTACTTGGCAAAAACAAAACATTATTTTCTAATTTTTCTATACACTGCAACAGATTTATTGCAGAGCAAATGAGCAGAAATTAAACAGATACAACCGCTATGCCACTCGTCAAATATACAGACTTCTCTGGTAGCTTATCCAATGCGTCTTAATTAATTTACCACTCGATGCTACGCTAGCAGCAGGGTAACTAATGTTCAGATTGGCACTGATGGATATTGCTACCTGATCACATTTTCTTAAAATGCGCTTAATATTTCACAAAGAATTCTTATTTTTGGGAGTGTACACTTATTTCTATTCTTAGTCTCACAAGTATTAATACAGCTGAATTCACATAACCATTCTGTCAAATGCATAGACGGTGTTTTATATCTATGGTGTGAAAATGCTTGGGTGGAATTAGATCCCTGCATATCAATATTTCTATTAAAGTCTGCTGCATCATTCTACTTACATCAGTATTGAAATGAAAACCCAATGGTGAACCTCTGCATGCAAATTATAAAGCTTTTGACCCATTAGCGTATTTTCAATGCAAGTTTTGAATTGATAGATTGGATAATTAGATTTCCCCCACCCACTTCCTTCCTCCAGCTTTTAAACAAGTCGCAGTGCGGTGCTTCAAAGACCCTGGGTAATGCTACCAGTGTAACTGTATTATTAAAGTTTTGACAGTAAAGATTGCACCCTGTTATGTGGTGACAGTGTAGAATGGTCCATTTCGTGGTTGGCTCAATGGTGTATTTTCAGTCCAAGACACAGGGCCAGCTCAGACTTCTGGATTTTCCCATCTTTGTTCACATCACAGTGGCGCAAGAGAACTTCACGGAACTTGTCCAGGTCAACTCCAGTAATACTCGACTGAACAAAACAAGCAAAACAAAGTTACTGAGACAGTAATGGTGCAACGTTGTATTGTAAATTTCACTTACACTACAAAGGAGCCAACTATCTTGTCTTTAATGACCCATGCATACTGGTTGCTGCATATCTCTAACCCTTTTACACATGACACAGACTTCCCTACACACTTGCTTAGGAAGCTCCCATCCAAAATAGGGAGCTTCATAAAATTATCATAGTGATACAGGAAATGCATATTTCGCATATTTTATGTTCGTTGATACATGTTAGTGATAGGTGCAAATTTCACCCATATAGAATGGCTGTCCAACAGTAAGTGATAATGACATAATGATGGTTTCCATCCAAGGGTATTAAAGGAAGGGAGCACATTGTAGGTGCCCCAACTGTAATCATTCCGAGTTCCCTAGATTCAGGTGTAGACCCTCTGGATTGGAAAATGAACATATCACTCCACTTTTTAAGAAGAGTGAAAGGGGGAAACCAGGGAATTACAGACTAGTTAGTCTAACATCTGTGGTGGGGAAATTTATGGAGTCTATAGTCAGGGAAAGGGTAAATGAACACCTCAAAAAATTTAGGTTGATCAGGGAGAGCCAGCATGGGTTTGTGAAGGTAAGGTCAGGTCTGACAAATCTACTGAATTTTTTGAAGAGGAAACTAAGGTAGCGGGCAGGGAATGTCTATGAATGTTAGTGATATGGACTTCCAGAAGGCATTTGATAAAGTCCCACATAAGCGACTGTTAACTATGTTGGAGTGGAGGGCAAATTATTGACATGTTTAGGAAATTGGTAGCCGACAGAGAGATCCACAGGAATCTGTGTCGGGGCCTCAATTATTCACACTATTCATTAATGACTTTGATGATGGCACAGAAAATTATATATCCAAGTTTGTGGATGATACAAAGTTCGGTGGCATTGTGGACAGCCTGGATAATAGCACAGAATTAATTGCAAGGAGATATTAACAGACTAGGTGAATGGGTAACATTATGGCAGATGGAATTCAATGTAAGCAAGCGTGAGGTTATCCATTTTGGACCTAAAAGGATAGAGCAGGGTACTTTTCCAAATGGTAAGCGGTTAGGTACAGTGGATATCCGAAGAGACCTGGGGGTTCAGGTGCATAGATCCTTAAAATGCCATGAACAATTGCAGAAAATAATCAGAAAGGTTAATGGAATGCTTGCCTTTATATCTAGAGGATTGGAATACAAAGACATTGGAGTTATGCTGCAGCTATACAAAACCCTGGTTAGGCCCCACTTGGAGTACTACACCTCAGGAAGGATATATTGGCCTTGGAGGAAGTTCTGGGCACCACACCTTAGGAAGGATACTTTGGCCTTGGAGGGAGTGCAACATAGGTTTACAAAAATGATACCTGGACTACAGGGGTTAAATTATGAGGTGGGATTACACAAATAAGACCTGTTTTCACTGCCTTTTCCTGAATTTAGAAGGTTATGGGGTGATCTGATCAAAGTCCTCAAGATATTAACAGGGAAAGGCTGGATAGATAAAAATAATCTATTTCCACTGGTTGGTGATTCTAAAACTGGGGGGCATAGTCAATTGGGGACAGACCATTCAGGAGAGATGTTGGGAAGAACGTCTTCACTCAAAGGGTGGCAGAGGTTTGGAACTCTCCCACAAACAGCAGTTGAAGTTGGATCAGTTGTTAATTTTAAATCTGAGGTAGATCGATTTCTGTTCAGCAAAGATATTAAGGCACTTGGGCCAAAGGCAGGATGTGGAGTTAGGCCACAGATCAACCATGATCTCAGTGAATGGCGGAACAGGCTCAAGGGGCTGAATGGCCTACACCTGTTCCTATGTAACAAAGGACAGCTCTGTCTGAAAGCAAACACATGAAAACAAGATACAGACTCACACTTGGCCAACAAAAATATAAGTCAAAATGAGGACAGAGTTCATAGTCTGAAGTTGTTGAGCTCAATGTTGAGTCCAGGGGGCTGTAAAGTGTCAATGCTGGGCCAATGGTTTGTTTCTTTATTACCATCATTACCACTCCTTTTGTTCCATGGCAGCTCTGTCATTTAATCTTGCTCACCCTCTAACCTAAACCTGACCTCCCCTTTTGTTCTATGTGACCCCCTCAACGAATGGTTCAAGAGGGCCCTCCACCAACTTAGCGAAGTATGGGTATTAAATGTTGGCCGTGCCAATTTCTCAAGAACAAATCAAAAAGCTCTTACTTAAATATCAGTTTTTAATGCCTCTTTTGAATAATCTTAGCCAAATAATCTTCAAGAATATGCCTTTCTTGCTTTATCTGAATCATCTAGGCAGCAAATCCTGCTTTCTATTTATATTGGTGCCATTATTGTTAATACTTATGGAATACTTGTAGAGGAAACATAAATTCAATTGAAATTCGGTTGCTGTGAACTGGTGTATGATTTAAACATCATTTTTATTAATTGAAATGTTAATTCACTTTTGTTTAATCTCACCTTCACCAACTCCATCATATCCTTGACAAATCCATCCACTTCAGGACCTTCCAGAGCTCCTGTTTCACTCTGCAATGTAACAAACAGTTGGGGTTCAACAAAAGATTTGGTGATAATTTATTCTTCCTGCATCACAAGTTCAAATGAGGGCGGCCTAGCAATTTGTTTGATCACTTGCTTCCAGAACACCAACTCTATTGTCTACCATCTTTACAGAATGCAGCTGTTTGTAAATAAACTCCAACGCACTCTGCCCCAGCTGTATTATCATGTTACAGTTGAAAAACAGGAGCCTTGCTTATTCATTGCTCTGGCTGTCAATCCCATTGTACAAATTGCAATCAGAAACCAGATGTGTGTGTGTGTGGGGGGGGGGGGGGGGGGGGGGGGATTCATCCAAAATCCAGCACCTACTCTCAACAATGGTGTCAGTTTTAATGAACAATTGCAATTAGTGGGCGGCATGGTAGCACAGTGGTTAGCATTGTTGCTTCACAGCGGCAGGGTCCCAGGTTCGATTCCCGGCTTGGGTTACAGTCTGTGCGGAATCTGCACGTTCTCTCTGTGTCTGCGTGGGTTTCCTCCGGGTGCTCTGGTTTCCTCCCGCAAGTCCCAAAAGACGTGCTGTTAGGTGAATTGGACATTCTAAATTCTCCCTCTATGTACCCGAACAGGCGCCGGAATGTGGCGACTAGGGGATTTTCACAGTAACTTCACTGCAGTGTTAATGTAAGCTTACTTGTGACAATAAAGATTATTCTATTCAGTGCTGTGGTATTTCAGTTTGATGACAAGAGCTCAACCATAGACATAGAACAGTACAGCACAGAACAGGCCCTCCGGCCCTCGATGTTGTGCCGAGCAATGATCACCCTACCTAAACCCACGTAACCCGTATACCCGTAACCCAACAATCCCCCCATTAACCTTACACTACGGGCAATTTAGCATGGCCAATCCACCTAACCCGCACATCTTTGGACTGTGGGAGGAAACCGGAGCACCCGGAGGAAACCCACGCACACACGGGGAGGACGTGCAGACTCCACACAGACAGTGACCCAGCCGGGAATCGAACCTGGGACCCTGGAGCTGTGAAGCATTGATGCTAACCACCATGCTACCGTGAGGCCCATGCTACCGTGAGGCCCACATCTGTCTACCTTAGCGTTATTTAATTACCAGACAGTTTAGTCCTGTTTCCCTTTTTTGCTGATCCATTGGGCAGAATTTTAACATATGCACACGCAGCGAGGGTGGGGTAGGGTATGATGGTGGAGGGTGGAGGCCAGGAAGCAGATCATTAGAGAGATGGGTTTTGTTGTGCCTGGTTAACTGGGCATTAGCACCCCACTTCCAGGTTTCCCAGTCAGTCGTTGAGTGCAGGGATGGTGCCGTGCCCGTCACTGGAAAGACTTCTAAAGGGACCCTGGCAGGAGTCAGACTGGCTACATTCGAGTCATTCCTGAGGTTTAGCAAACACAAAAGTGGTAGCACGATGTGGGAAGGCTATGTCCCTCTCCACCCCCTGCTCTCTGACTCTTCCATGGAGATCCTACTGTGGGATGTGGAGGCCAGCCACGGTGTATTTTTCCTACAGATTGGAGGAAGAGGCCAGTTTCTCAAACCAACCAGGCATGGCTGGGATTGGTGGCGCAGTCAGCAATAGGTGTGCGGCTCCTCGAATATTGACTCGGTGTCAAAAGAAGTTCAATGAAATCAAGCGGGCAGGAAAGGTGAGTGGCATCTCACTTTCAGATGTCAACCTCCAAATTCTGACTGTCCCATCATTGTCCTGTACAACACCCCTCAAGCCAATCATTCCTCTCTTTCTCTCTCTCTCTCTCTCTCTCAGGTTTCCAGAAGCACTTGAGAGTGGAGGGGTCCATCTCATATGAGTGCTGTGAAATCACAGGTATTTGCACTGACAATCACCCCCATTGTGAATCAGACACGGCAGGCAACCAAATGCATGTTTGACCTGACCCATGGCCTATACACTCTGTCAGTTTAAATAGGAGGGAGGCAAGCCTCGCCTTGGCTGTTCAACACCTCAATGAAGTGCTCTTGGCTACCTGGCATGTGATGGATCATGAGAGGTTTGCGGCTGTAATACTTCAGTGAAGTGACCAAATACCATTGTAAGAGTGAATTAAAAGGTTTAGTAAAAGGGGAAATAGATCTAAACACCCGTGCATTAGAGTAAAATCATATGCTAGTCAAATGCTTATACCTCAAGGTTCTCATATCAGCAGAACCTGCCAGCAAGGTTGTTTACTTGTTTCGAAGAACAAGCAGTTTCTAGATTACAAATAAGCTTTCTGGTGAAGGTTTAATAATAAACCTTCATAGGCAAGATCAGAATTTTAAAACAATGTTGTGTACTGGCTAACTGTAAACAGTCTGTATCTGTGACTTGAAGCAGGAAGGCCCACCCCAAACTGAGCCTGCAGCCAGGCAGCCAATGTTAACCTGGTGGCCTTAATTGCCACCAACTGGCCACTGAAGGAGCTTAATTGGCCCAAAAACCGACCCACCACTGGTATAGTCCAAGTGGAGGCAAGCAGGCAGGAGACAGCCATGGTTCCCGCCCCCCTGTCAGCCACCCAATTTTAGGTGCCCCTCCCTCCCTGCCTGACCACTCCCCGGGAAGAGATGGGGGCATAACATTCTGGCCAAGCAGAGAGAGATAGAAACATTAGATTGATTAAGAGACAGGAAAAGAAGCACAAAGGAAAAGTAACAAAACAAAATTAATTTTAAAAATCAGCAGCAACAATTTACTGCATTGACATAAGACTTAGTGAGAGCACAAAGGTGGCATGGGTGTTTTACAATTTTAAATTTCACATTACATTGGTTTCACATTATTCATGTGTGTATCAGTTATTTGTTGAGACTTCCTTAGCTGAGAGGTACATTAACAGGTTTTTAAAAAACATGAACCAGGCAAAGGGAACCTGCTGGAGGTTCATAGGTACGTTCAGCCACTGGGGAGAGGGGAAACATGCCTGGGCAATACCCTGGCAGGTTTGCAGGACCAGTGGCAGTGCCCGTTCATGCCGGCCCTGTAAAATCCCTCCTGTTGGTAGTATTATTGTGTATTGATGCATAAACATGTGTAGGTGCTTGTTGATACATACAAATGGCCCATCTCCATAATCCAGCCCAAATGTGCGAAAGTGTGAACTTGTCCAATTTGGCAGGAGGAATGGACAGCACGGTGGCACAGTCATTAGCACTGCTGCCTCATAGCTCCAGGGACCAGGGTTCAATTCCAGACTCGGGTGACTGTGTGGAGTTTGCACTTCCTCCCCCTGTCTGTGTGGTTTCTTCCCACAGTCCAAAGATGTGCAGGTTAGGTGGATTGGCCATGCTAAATTGCCCCTTAGTGTCCAAAAGGTTAGGTGGGGTTACTGGGTTACACTTATAGGGTGGAGGCGTGGGCTTATGTAGGGTGCTCTTTCCAAGAATTGGTGCAGACTCAATGGGCCGAATGGCCTCTTTCCGCACTGTAAATTCTATGATAAAAGCAGAATCCTCTTTAACTGGAGAGAAAGTGCAGTAATCTGTGATGCAGAGGAATCTGGGAGTCCTGGTAAATGAATCACCAGACATTAGTGTGAAGGTACAGTAAATGATGAGACGGGTAAATGGAGTGTTGGCCATTACTGCAAGGAGGATGGAGTATAATAGTACGGGGAGTCCAGGGTTATGGGAAGACAGTTAGGGAAGTGGAACTAAGGCCGCAGTCAGATCGGCCATGATCTCATTGAATGGTGGAATAGGCGAATGGTCGATTCCTGCTCCTATTTCTTGTGATCTTACGATCTAAGTGGGGCAACCAATTGACACAGCAAATTCAGAGCAGCAACATGATCACAATGAGACTGTCTGCTTTAGGTACTGGTTACATTTAGTTCATTTGTGCGATTCTGTATCAAATTACACCGGACTTCCCATTTTGTTGGAAATCTGAATGCACACGTACACAAAATACAAACACTTTGGAGTAAAATATTCGAGTAAAAAGATAAAACCCACCACATCATAATGTGAGAAAATCTTCTCAAAGTCTTTCTGTCTGTCCTTCAGGCTACAGGCCTATATACAAAAAAGAAAAAAAATAATGTCAAACATCAGTGGTTTTCTTTGAAAAGTTGCTTGATATGTCAAAACTCTGATGCACAGGGCAGCACGGTGGCGCAGTGGTAGCACTGCAGTCTCACGGCACCGAGGTCCCAGGTTCGATCCCGGCTCTGGGTCACTGTCGGTGTGGAGTTTGCACATTCTCCCCGTGTTTGCATGGGTTTCGCCCCCACAACCCAAAGATGTGCAAGCTAGGTGGATTCAACACGCTAAATTGCCTCTTAATTGGAAAAAATTAATTGGGTACTCTAATTTTATTTTTTTTTTAAATTCTGGTGCACCAAAATAAAGTTGATGATCTTGAAAATTAAATACATAATAGTTGTACAATTGCACTAACTGGGTTTCATTTAGAACAATTCTAAATGTGTTTTTTTTTTAAATGGGTAAAAACATTTTCCCAAAAGCAAGAAGAATATGAAAGCAGGCCAACTCAAACATGTAATCCCATTTGTATCCCGCTGTGTGATCCATTTCAATGTATTTTTGATGCAGAGAGCATTATTGCAGCCTTTCCCAAGCAATCCCGGCTGCAGAAAGTCCCAGCCTTTGTAGCCAATTCAAGAGTGACGTTGGGAATTGCTTGGGATGCTGTCAGAATGCTGTCTGCATCAGGTAATTGTACGGGCCGTGAAGGAGAAAAATACATTGAAATGGGTCACACAGCGGGATACAAATGGGATTACATGTTTGCAACACATTAAAAGCAAAATACTACAGATGCTGACTCTGAAGTGAAAACAGGAAGTGCTGGAAATATTCAGCAGGACCGGCAGCATGTGAGGAGAGGGAAACACAATTAACATTTCAAGTCAAATATGAGTCTTCTTCAGGATTGAAGGAGGGTAGAAATGTGATGGGTTTTATGCCATCAAAAGGGCAAGGGGGAAGACAGGGAATGTCTGGGATAGTGCAGGGGATGTCTGGGATGGTGCAGGGGATGTCTGGGATGGTGCAGGGGGTAGGAGAGATTGAATGTCAATGACGGTAAGGGAGAAAAAGGAATCCCCATCTCAACTGATTCATACGCCCTCCTGGAGATTACTGAGCTGAATCTTCTGTGTGAGAGGAAATGTGCAGCCGAGAGTCCCTGACATTGTAAAGGGTGTAACCTTTTAAAGAGGCTGTACAGAATTCGTAAGACGGAAACTAGAAAATGCTCATAATCTGACAATTCAACCAATGGTCTGAAAGAATTTCATTACTGAATCTGATGACTGCATGGGTTTATTAAATGGCATTTCCAGAGTCTCACTAGTTTATCTTTGGATCACAGTCTACAATTTGAGGAAAGCTATCATTCTTGCCTGTGATGTGAAAATAGATAGTTCTGCTGAGAGTGCAGTGGGATGGGGGCTTGTACCAATCAACATGCAGGAAATGAAAACTTAAAAGAATAACAAATTTAGTGTATGAATACATAGCCATAGCAGCAACAATGCGTTGATGAGAAGCAAGCAAAAGTCTCCACAATTTTTGTTATGTGATGCTCCAACTGCTGTAGCTTGTACTCAATAAACATTCAAGGCAACTACACCAAAGGCTTCATGCAATCTGGTACAATAGCCTTAAAAATGTCAAACTAGGAATAGGCAAGCCGAGATCATTGATTAGCAAAATATCTGGTGAAATACTTTCCAAAGGGTCAAAATCAGGACTTTCTGGCCCAGACACCGGCTCTCCAAGTTTTCCTGTCCCGCCTGCAACAATGCTCACTGTTGTTGGGACTGGAAAATCCCACCCAATGGGTGGAATCTTCTGCTCGTCCCCCAACGGAATTCTCCCATCCCACCCACGGCGGGTTTTGTGACAGGCAGGAGGAGCAGAGAATCTAGCAGCTGGCAAAAAACCAGAGTCCGCCAGCTTACAATTCTCCTGATGGCGGGTAGGTTATTCTGCTGCCAGGTGTCGTGAATGCCATTTGCATTCATTAACATCTCATGAATACTCATTAAAACGGCTGCTCGCCGGAATCTCGTCACGCCTTCCTATCTTTCGATCACGTCAGCGGGAAATGATGTCGGTCGCAAACCTGCTCCAAAATGAGTGCTGTGCACATGCCGGACCTCAGTTCACACATGACTTTGAGGTGAGTGCAACATACATAACCCTAACCTTTCACAGCACTGCGCTGGCCCTGTTGTGATGAATGACACAGTGCTGGGACTGTAGGTCTGGTCTGCTCCTGCTCTTTCCAGAAGGACAGCACTGTGCTGGGTGCTCATGCAGGCCTCCAACCCCAGACACTGACCACTACTGTCACCAGAATTGGTGAGTGCTTCTGCTCCTGGCAGCTGACACCACTGTCTATAAGGACACCACTGTGCTGCAGTGCTCAGGCAGAACTCCACTTTCAGAATGAGCATTTTGACCGGGGTCGGGGTGAGAGGGGAGAGTGGGGGTGATGAACATAATGGGGGCAAAGGAGAAGGAAGGCTGTGAAAGAGCAGTGAGTGGGGGAAAGCAGCATGAGGGGTGGGAAGCTGGAGCCTGACAATGGTACCTAAAACACTGACAAACAAGGGGATGCTTGCAGACTCTGAATTTTGGGGTGGCTCTTAGTGGAGCACATGAGGGATGGATCGCACACAGACTCAGAAGGTAGGAACGGGGTTTGAGAGAGTCCAGCTCCTTGGTCTGAGGCTTGCAGTCAGGGGTCACAGAGTAATGTAAGGGCCTTTCCTGATGATTTCCTTATTTCCCCTTTCTTTCTTTTGACATTATCATTTTAATCCATGGATGCTTAATGGACATATACTTTTAAGTCAAGCAAGGGAAGAAAGGAATTCAAAAATTACAAAAAAGAACGTTCTGCCAGTTTTCAAGCAGCGAAACTCAGATTCTGTGGCACCCGAGAGCTGGGGTGAGACTTGGTTCAATTGGTTGGGCCTCTTGGCCCAGCGATTCCGTGGCCGACAGGGGGGGCCAGCACGGTGCCGGAGTGCTCCGTGCTGCTCCAGCTGCTTTACGCCGCCCTGCACTGCTGGCTGCGGGTCCGCGCATGTGCGTTTCCGCGCCGGCCCCACGCAACATGGCGGAGCCACACAGCGGGCCGGCTTGGAAGAAGGTAGCCCCCCCCCACCCCCAATCGCGCACGCCCGCCAATCGGTGGCTCCCGATTGCGGGCCTGCTGTCGTGGAGGCCTCCCCCAGAGACTGATTGCCCCCCCCCCCCAACCAGGACGGACGGCCACCGCAGTTGCGGCACCGAGCTCCCGCCGGGTGGAACCACACTTGAACCATGCCGGTGGGAACTCGGCCGGTTGACCACAGAGAATCACTGCGGGGGCCTCTTTCAACGACCCCTGACCAGCGCGCGAGCGGCTGGCCCTGAGTCTCCGGTCGTCGGAGAATCGCATCCCAGTGTCGGACCCAATCAGGGGTCTGAGGTCCCATTCTCTGCAACCGCGCCGACCGCCATTTCGGCACGGAGAATCCCGGCCCATAATCTGCCCGTTAACAGGTGGTGATTGGATCTTGCCTGAGTGGGGTGATTTCCAGAGACATAAGGAAAGGAGAGTTGGGTCTCTGGACACTCTGGGGATAGGACCTGCTCTCTCTCTCGCTCTTGTTTTCTCCACAAAAGCTGCTGTATTTTTGAAACTGCAGAGACTTGAAAACCATTGCAGACTAGAAAGCCTGGTTTGAAAGAAAGTGTGCTTGAAACAACCATCTGAAACAAAGAGTCTTATCTTTTACTTTTACTTATTATTTGTACTCCTCTCTTGTCTATCATGTGAGTGAATATAGAGGATGAAGGGCAAATTATAGTGGGGGTTAAGGAATTAAAGAACAGTTAACTAATTCTATTTGTTGCTGATTTCATTCGAGCTCTTGTTATAAATAAAAACTAATTGTGTTTAAATTTACAAACCTGGTGACTGTAATTATTGGGCAGCCAAGGGCCACAGACTTTGGATATTGTTTAAGATTTATTGGTTAATCCAATGGCGACTTTGTGCCGTGGGGTGGGGGGGGGGGGGGGGGGGGGGATGTGTGTGCTGGAACTGACTGCGCCATAGCCCAGGATGTCGTAACAGTACAGACACTCCTATGGCGATGTGGAAACAACACTCAGATCACAGGCAGCCCAGGGGCTATGTGGAGCTCATAGTCGGAAGTCAGAGATAGGAGAGAGAGGGATTACAGCAGGAGGAATCATTTGGCGACATGGTGTATACCAGTTGCAGGGAGGGGTAGGGTCTGTGTCCTCCCACAGGAAGAAAAGCACAGGTTGACAGGCATTCGCCGGCCGACACGGGGGCTAGTAGGGGCGTGGTGGGAAGCGCGGGGGCACGGCCTCGGAGATCCGGCGCCACGTAAACGACGCAGCGCAGCGGTGTCCGTGCATGCGCAGTTCGGCCGGCGCCAACTAGTGCATGCGCACTGGCCGTCATCCCCGCGCCTGCCCAGAGGCCAAACGGCGCAGGGATCCAGGAGCCCGCGTGGAAGAAAAGAGGTCCGCAGCCAGAGAGGCCGGCTCGCCAATCGGATGGCCCCGATCGCGGGCCAGGACACCACAGAGGGCATCCCCGGGGTTGGACCCCTCCTCCCTCCCACCCCCACCCCACAGGCCGCCCCTGGACCCTTCAACCCTGAGGGGGGGGGGGGGGGGGCGGGAACAGACAATGGGACACTCCATCGCGGGCAGCAGAGGGGGCCCGTGACTGGTGGTGTGTGTGTGCAGGGCACCTTGCCATGCCGGGCAGTATGGGCATTGGCATGTGGTGCAGGGTGGGGTGCATACGGACAGATGGCATTCAATTGCCCCCGAAGAGGGAGGGGTGGTGGGCTACGAGTGTGTGGGATGGGGGTTGGTGCCATGGGCATGTTGGAGGAGATGGCTCACCCTGGCTGGCCTGGGGGGTTACTCACCCTCACCCAGTGTTGCCTGCCAGTCGGCCTGGCGAGGGCCTCATGGGATGGGTGGGCGTTATGGGTTTGGGAGGTGTGGGATGTTGCAGAGTTGGCGGCTCACGCTGGCCAACCTGAGGAGGTTGTGCAGCTTCTTCTGACACTGCTTTCTGGTCCTGGTGGTGGGGCCCACAGGGCTCACGACCTTTGCCACCTCTGCCCAAGCTACCTCCGTGGGTGGAAGCCTCCATCCCACCGGGGAACAGGGTGTCCCGCCTCTCCTCCACACCATCCGGCAATGTCTCCAGCTCCACATCTGCGAATCCGGGGGCTGCTCTTCGGGATGGCTGGAATGTGTGTGTGCGGGGAGTGGGGGGCTTAAATGCAACTGCAGCCTGTCAGGCTCTCCAGTGTCAATCACGACCCCGGCAAATCAGACGCCGGCGTTGGCTGGAATTGCACTACTTCCATGTGGCACCGGTGTCCTAATCGCTCCGGGACCGACACCGATTTTGCCAATGTAGAACTCTCGCGATTCAATCTCAGTGTCTCCATCGGAGAATCCTGCTCACAGCGTTTTGGTCTCAACTGCTTTCTGTGGTAGAAAAATCCACAGGTTCACCACTCCCTGGGTGAAGAAATCTCTCCTCATCCCAGTCCTAAATGATAAATTTTGTTCCCTTAGACTGTGACCCCTCATTCTGGACTCCCCCACCATCGGGAACATTCTTACTGCATCCACTCGGTCTAGTCCTGTTAGAATTTTATAGGTTTCTGTGAGATTTCCCCTCATTATTTTAAACTCGTGAGTTTATTCCTTATTGAATCACTCTTTCTGCATACGTCAGTGTGATCAATGTAGAAATTTCATATATGCATCATATTATATATACCTGGTCGGGTAATGGTTAAAAGCCTGGGTTAGTTTGTGAATGTATCTGCTGCAGTAAGACTTTAAAATTTTTTTAAAAGACAGGCAGACACTGTGGCTACAGAAGGGGTAAATAAATGTTGTAAATAAATTAGATCATCCTTGTTTAAAATCATGCTTATGTTTAAAAGGTCAAACCTAATGGGCTTTTGTTATGTTTTCTGGGGAATAGATAATTAGAGACATTGAGCAACATTCTCCATTTGGGAGACTAAGTGTTGAGGCCGCGATGGGGCTATGTGCGGTTTGCATTCCGGTTGGGGGCACTATTTGTGGAGCAATTCAGGACATGTTATTGGGCCAGCACTCTGCTCGTGTGAATTCTGAGCAATTCCGGACCCAGCTGGGGCTGCCAAAGAGCCTGGCAGCCGAAGCGGTTTTTAAGCGCTTTCCTTACCACATACTCACTGTAGCCACCAAGGTGTCTCACAGGAGACCTTCCCTCTGAGGTCAGGAGTCCGAGGTGGACCCACAGTTTTATGCCAGTGAGTAGCGGAGAGACACCTTCTTCCCCCTCTTCGAGCCTACCCTCTTGAATGCTGTTTGGGTAGTGGTGGCAGAGGCAGTCAGCACTGCCAGTCGTACCAGGAGAAGACTGCTGGTGATCCGGAGGGGTGGGGGTCAATGATGAGGTCTCTGCCCTGAGAGGGGCAGAGAACCAGAGAGGGTTCCAAAGGCCATGGTGCAGGTGCCCTCTGGTTGGGGTGAGCTCTGCTGATCCCCTGTTTCCTTCTGAGCAGTGCCAACATCTGGTGGGATCCCGATTGAGCTTGGCCCTTGATGTACAGCTGGGGTATGAGGGTGTCAAAGAACAATACAGCACAGGAACAGGCCCTTCGGCCCTCTATGCCTGTACCGATCATGATGCCAACCTTGCCCAAAACCCTCAGCACTTCCTTGTTGCATATCCCTCCATACCCATCCTATCCATGTATTTGTCACGATGCCTTTTCAATGCCGTTAATGTATCTGCTTCCACAACCTCCTCTGACAACGCATTCCAGGCACTCACCACCCTCTGCGTAAAAACCTGCCTTGCACATCCTGCTCTACCCCCATAGCCATGGTGCCCAGTCCACATTTATGAATACTTGTAGTAATACACACCTGCGAGATATACGCCCGAGAGGAGGAGCATCGCGGAAGGGTGGAGCATAGGGTGTTCAAGCCACTCATCACAATTAAATACATTCAAATGCCGGTTTTGCATGCTGCCACCAGACACTAACCTCGGTATCACCACCAGGGAGGGACTGGACCATGACGCCCGAATTGGCGCTGGGCATGTACCTCAATTTCAGCCATACGCCCGATTCTCCGCCCGATTGCTGTTTGCGGTGTCACGAAGCGTAGAATTTCACGCATTGTATTTAAATTTAAGTAATTAGATCATGGGATTTGAGTGGGATAAGGCTAATGTAACTAATGGGAGGAGCTAGGTCTGTACCAGGTTTCTCGCATTGAGTCAGTGAGTTTCGATTTGGCTGCGAACAGAACAGCAGCTTCTGGAAAGAGTTGTCAAGTTAAACAGTAATAGGGCACAGACAAGAACCTAAAGGCTGTTTCCGGAAGGATCTCTCTCTCCCACATATCCCTATACAGCAAGTATTCCTGTTTTTACAAATTGTATTTGAAAGTGGGTTTTGACCTGAGGTGGGTTTTGCATGATTGGAGATAAAGAAGATAGCAGTAAAGTGTGAAAGCGTTCCATGTTATTGTTAAGCATTGTTTAACTGGTACTTGTAAGCTATCTATTTTACGATGTTAATGTTAGTTTAATGCTATTTGAATAATGAAGTTGCTTTTAATATACCATATCCCTATTTGTGCGTGGAGTCACCCCTGGTGTGAAGTATAATTTTCTCACAGCTTTACAAATTAAAAATATATTGGGATTTCTGTCCGGAATCTGAGCAAACGTTGGTGTCTAGTCCGGGATCACAATATCATCCCACCGTCCCAGGAATTAGTCTGGTAAACCATCAGTGCACTCCCTCTATAGTAAGGACATCCTTCTGCAGATAAGGCCAAAACTGCATATAATATTCCAGCTGTGGCCTTACGAAGGCCATGTATAACTGCAGGAAGGCACTCTGCTCCTGTACTCGAATCCTGTTGCAATGAAGGCCAACATGCCATTTGTCTTCTTTACCACCTGCTGCACCTGCATGCTTCCTTCAGCGACTTTTGTGCCAGGACACCCAGGTCTTGTTTCACATTTCCCTCTCTCAATCTATAAGCATTTAGATAATAATCTGCCTTCCAGCTTTTGCTATGAAAAAGTGGGTAACCTTACATTTATCCAGATTATACTGCATCTGCCATGCATTTTCCCATTCACTCAATTTGTTCAAATCACACTGAAGCATGTCTGCATCCTTCTCATAGCTCACCCTCTCACCCAGCTTTGTGTCATCTGCAAATTTGAAGATATTACATTTAGTTCTCTTATCTAAATCATTAATATATTTTGTGAATAGCTGGGGTCTTAGCTCTGATCCCCATGATTTCCCACTAGACACTGCCTGCCATTCGGAAACAGACCCGTTTATTCCTACTCTTTGTTTCCTGTCTGCCAACTAGTTTTCTATCCATCCCATGCACTTTAATTTTGCACGCTAATCTCTTGTGGGACTTTGGTAAAAGCCTTCTGAAAGTCCAAATACACCATATCCTCTGGCTCCCCCTCGTCAACTCTACTAGTTAAACCTTTGAAGAACTCCAGTAGATTTGTCAAGCATGAGTTCCCTTTTGCAAATCCATGATGATTGTCCGATCCTGCCACTATTTTCCAAGTGCTCTGCTATTAAATCTTTTATAACTTTTAAAAAAAAATTTAGATTAGCCAATTATTTTTTCCAATTAAGGGGCAATTTAGCGTGGCCAATCCACCTACTCTGCACATTTTTGGGTTGTGGGGGCGAAACCCACGCAGACACGGGGAGAATGTGCGAACTCCACACGGACAGTGACCCAGAGCCGGGATCGAACCTGGGACCTCAGCGCCGTGAGGTGGTTGTGCTAACCACTAGGCCACCGTGCTGCCCTTATTAAATCTTTTATAATGGACTCCAGCATTTTCCCCACGATCAACGTCAGGCTGACTGGTCTATAATCCCCTGGTTCCTCTCTACCTCCCTTTTTAAATAGTGGGGTTACATTAGCTACCCTCCAATCTGTAGGAGCTGTTCCAGAGTCTACTAGAATCTTGAAAGATGACCACCAATACATTCACCATTTCTAAGGCCACTTCCTTAAGTACCCTGGGATGTAGATTATCAGGCCCTGGGGCTTTATCGGCCTTCTATCCCATCAATATCCTCAACACCATTTCCCTACTCATTCTAATTTCCTTCAGTACCTCCTTCTCACTAAACCCTGTGTTACCCAACATTTCTGGTATGTTATTTGTGTACTCCTTTGAGAGGACCGAACCAAATATGTATTTAGTTGGTCAGCCATTGTGCTGGTCATCAAGCATATTTTAGTTGAACTTACGTCCATTTTGAACTGTAAAAGGAAATTTTCTTCCAGCGACAGAATCCTTCAAAAGAGAGAAAATACATCAATGGTTAATCCAAATCGTAAAATAATTATGAAGAACATTTAGCAACAAATCTCTTGGTTGAAGACCACTGTATTCCAACACTTAGACTGGGGCGGGCATCTGAGTATGGGACTGCTGTGAAAGAGTTAGAACAGAGCTGTGCATGCTGTCTAATATTCATTGAATTATGACCACTGGATTTTATAAGATGGTCATATTTTAAACTGTCTCCTTTCATTCAATGTAAAACAGAGCAGTTTGAGGGGGGATTGGGACCTCCAATGGGATTTGTCCGGAGACAAGCCTGTGTGACTTCATATTAAATCAACTCAGAGATTAACCAATGTGATGTGCTTGTTATGGACATTGAAGAAGTTTCAAGTTGAATTTCTGAGTCAGGTCCAAATGTTAACACCTTGACACAGAGTGGGAGATAGCTGGTCATGTTGCTGCCCAGATTCAGCGATTCAGAGGGATTTTGTCGGGGAAATGATAACGAGGAAAGTAATGGGACTTCAGGAAGACAACTCTCCTGGACGTAAAGGTTTTCACTGTATGATGTTGAAAGGACATGAGAGGTGATTGCAGAATCAGGGTGAGAGCCACTGAATCACAGAGTTGTTACAGTGCAGCAGGAAGTCACTTGGACCACTGGCCGGGATTCTCCGACACGGCGCCGGGTCGGAGAATCCCCGGGTCGGATGAGACAATCCGCCGCGTCAGTCAGGGGCTGTTGACAGCGGCCTCCCTGGCAATTCTCCGGGCCCCGACGGGCCAAGAAGGTGAGTCTGCGGGGGCCGTCCTGGAAGGAGCGGGGGTTGGTGGATCTGACCCCCGGGGGGGGGGGGGGGGGGGGGGGGGGGCACTGCGGCCTACCAATCGGCTGGCGGGCTGGTTCTGTGGGGGCCTATTTTACTCCGCGCCCCACGGGCCCCTGCAGGGCACCGCCACGTTGCCAGGGGGACGGCGCAGAGAAGGGAACCCCCGCACATGCGCGGAAATACACTGGCCGTAGCGCGCATGTGCGGAATCACGCCGGCCGTTCCGCACTGGCTGGAGCTGCGGGGACCACTCCGCCGCCAATCTAGCGCCCTAGGAAGGGGAGAATTCCCCATCATCGGGGATCGTTCATGCCGGAGTGGTTGGCGCCGCTTTTCACATGCATGGCGTGGGGCCATAGCCCCATTATTGGAGAATCCCGCCCACTGTGTCTGCCCGCTCTCCCAATGAGCAGCTCACCTAGTGCCATTCTCCTGTCTTCTCCACTAATCCCACATATTCTTACTCTTCAGGTAATTATCAATTTTTCTACCGAATGCTTAAGTGAAAGCTCTTTCCGGCACACTCTCAAGCAGTGCATTCTTAACCACTGTCACTTTTGCTTATTGCTTTAAATCTGTGCCCTCTCCTCCTGAATCCTTTCACGAGTGGGAACAGTTTCTCCCTATCAACTCTGTCTTGACCTCCCGTCGTTTTGAACACTCTGCCAAATCTCTCTCAGCCCTGTCTGCTCTGATCTATCTTCATAACTGAAGTTTGTCTTCCGCGGAACCATTCTCATGAATCATTCCTGCACTCTCTCCAAAGCCTTCGCATCTTTCCTAAAGTGCAATGCCCAGAACCAGACGTAATAAGGCCAAACAAGTGTCTTACACAAGTTCAATATAAACTCCATGCTCCTGTACTCTATGCCCATATTAATAAAGCCCAGCGTACCGTATGCTATATCAACTATTCTCTAGAGCTGTCCTGCTACCTTCACTGACTAATGCACAAATATGCCCATGACCCTCTGCTCCCTATACCCCTACCTCAATTAAGCACCCCAATCCCAACAGTATTCCCACCTTCATCCGATTCCCACTCCATTTCAATCTGATCCCGGACCCGACTGGACACAACCCCTACCATCTCCCCGACCCCCCCCCCTCCCTTCAACCACCGATGCCCCCACCCTGAACTGACTCCCAACCCCCTCACTGAACTCTTCCCTGACCTGTCCCGACCCCCATCCCAACACCAACTCGACCCTGCCTCATGTTTGCCCCTCAAGCTCCCCATGTTGACCCAAATGCTCCACCCCCCCCCCCCCCGTATCTGATCGCCACGCTGCCCCCGCCCCCCCATGTCCGAACCCCACACTCCCCCATGTCTGATTTCTCACATGCCCCCTGATGTGTTATGTACCCTGGGATAACACAGGCTGCAAATGGATGCAGCTTTAACCAAAACGTACTCCAGACTTTGAAGCTAGTTCAATCTGATTTATTGAACCAGTAGCACAGTTAGCACAGTTCTCTATGAGTTCGACTCTCTGCTAACCCAAGTGTGGTCACTCTGTCTGGTGAGTTCCTCCCACTTCGGGATGGGGTAGTGTTCACGCATTATATTCTTATTGAGATCCTTGGGATCAATGCAGATGCGCAGGTCTCCCGAAGGCTTTCTAATACATACCGTTGAGCTGACCAGTCAGCTGACCTTGGAAATGATGCCCTGTTGCTGAAGATCCTTGACCTGTGCCTTCAGGCGCTCCCTAAGCGGAGCTGGGACCCGGTGTGGTGCGTGGACCATTGGCTTGGCATCAGTCGTAGCAGAATCTTGTATCAATATGGCAGTGTGCTCAGCCCGTCGAACACAATTTGATACTGAGCGAGGATGAAAATTCACATTGGAGGATGTCGTTGTGTAAACCCACTGCACGAGGTTCAGCTGCTTGCAGGCATGCGCGCCAAGTAGGGATGCCCTGTCTGGCTTGACAATTTCAAAACGTAACCGTGCATGGGTGCTCCGGTTGGAGACGAGTAGATGGCAGGATCCCAGTGTCGTGATGGCATTTCCATTGTAGTCCAGGAGCCTGCAGGCTGCTGGAAGGACGTTGGGGGGCTTTGTGAAGCGTTTGAAATCTGCCTGTGAGAGGAGGTTGGCAGAAGCACCTGTGTCCAGCTTAAACTGGATGAAGCAGTGGTTGACCTGCATCGCCGCACGCCATTCGTCCGCAGAATCCACAGCGAGGATGGATTGAATTTGTGATGAGTTGGATGTGGCATATTCTCATTTGGTAATGATGCCCACACAGTAGGCGGAGTCTCTGGATCCATTGTGCTGCCAGGAACAGAATCCTGTAATCGTTGTTGCAGACTCTGAATGTGCTGTCGTCGGAATTGGGAGCGCTGGCCCTTGACTGATGGTGCAGACCTGCACAAAGTTGCATAGTGTCCAGGCTTCCCGCAGTGTAAACATGGCCTGCTTCTTGCAGGGCAGTGTTTCTTTAAGTGGGCGTTGTCGCAGTTCAAGCACGTCATGACGTCGGCGTCCTGACGCTCCGCGCGTCATCGCACATGCGCAGTGCGGGTGTCGGCCGCTTCGTTATCCCGTTCGCATTGCATGAAATGGCCGCTTTCATCAATGCGGAGGTGCTGCATCCGGGCGATGGCCTGCACTCTCTGCCTCGTGGGAGGCATGTTTCTCACTTTCAGCCGCTTTGTACTGGGTATAGCGATTTTTGGCTTGCTCATGCATTGTGCATGTTTCAATCGCGACTGGCAGGGTCATATGCTTGATTTTCAGTAGCTGCTCTCAGAGGATCAGAGTGACCTCCAAAAACGATTTGGTCTCTGATCATGGAGTCAGCAATATCACCAAAGTTGCAGGACAGCACGAGCAGGCGGAGGTTAGTTAAGAAGGAGTTGAAAGATTCAGCTTTACCTTGTAGACGTTGTTTGAATATGTAGCGCTCGAAGATTTCATTGGTGTCCACTTCACAGTGACTGTCAAACGTCTCCAGGATGATCTGAAATTTTGTCTTGCCCTGGCCTTCAGTGAAGTAAAAAGAGTTGAAGAGTTCGATGGCTTGATCACCCGCTGTTGAGAGGAGAAGCGTGATCTACCTTGCATCAGACGCACCCACGAGGTCTGGAGCTTCGATGTATAGCAGAAACTTTTGCTTAAATGTCCGCCAGTTGGCACTGAGATTGCCGGAGGTCCTGAACTGGTGAGGAGCCTGAATATTCTCCATGGTGCCGGGATACATTCGCTGGTCGTCACGGAATGGATTGAGGTAAACCACCTAGATTAAGCAGTCTTCTGGTAGCATGATGTGTTATGTGCCCTGGGATAACACGGGCTGCAACTGGATGCAGCTTTAACCAAAAGATACTCCAGACCTTGAAGTTAGTTCAATCTGATTTATTGAACAAGTAGCACAGTTCTCTATGAGTTCGACTCTCTGCTAACCCAAGCGTGGTTACTCTGTCTGACTGAACCAGACTATCTCTTAGCCACGTGCCGGAGGTGTGATACTGTACATACACCCTGACCTACTCTGTAGATTTTCATCAGTGGAAAGAGGCAGAGTGTGAGGGCCTCGTGACTTTTATAATGAGATACCACCCGAGTGCCCTGCCTGCTCATTGGTCATGTCCTGTTCTGTGTTTATTAGCTGCCCGTCTGTATATCATTATCTGCATGTCTGCATATCATGACACCCCGATGTCTGACCACCATGATCCTCCTGTGCCTGACCTCCACACTCCCCCGTGACTGAACCCCACCCTTCCCTGTCCCGTGTCCGACTTCCACGCTCCCTCCATGACCGAAGCCCCCTCATGTCCGAAGCCCTAATGACTGAAACCCTCAAGACTGAACCCTCACAGAACGGCCCCAGCAGGGTCGGAGAATCGCCTGGGGCCGCCTAAAATCCCGCCCCCGCCGTGGCAGAGATTATCCGCCACCCGGGAAGTGGCTGGGGCAGGAATCTCGCCACCCCGATCGGAGAGGCCCCTGCGGTGATTCTCCGGCCCGCATGGGCCGAAGTCCCGCCGCTGGGAGGCCTCTCCCGCCGCCGAGGTTTGAACCGCCTCTGGAACGGCGGAATCAGCGGCGCGAGCAGGGCCCCGGGGGGGACGGGGGGCGATCGAACGCACCCCCCGGCGGCCTGGCCCGCGATCATGGCCCCCCGCTCAGACTCCGGGCCAGTGCCCTGGCTGCACTATTTTCTTCCGCGTCCGCTACGGCCTCCGCCATGGCGGAAGCGGAAGAGAATCCCACATCACGCTGCCGCTGACGTCACTGCCGACGCAAGCGCGGACCGGCGAAAGCCTTTCGGCCAGCCCCGCTGCCGGGGGCGCCGGTTTTTTGCGCCGGTCTTCTGGTGGCAACCACTCCGGCGTGGGGCTGGCCCCCAAAGGTGGGGAGAATTCCCCACCTTTGGGGAGGCGTGACCCCCGGGTGGTTGGCGCCACTCCCCTACTCCGGGACCCTCCGTCACTCCGAGTAGGAGGGAAAATGCCGCCCCTGTTGTGTAGCTCTGTATCAAATGCCTTTTGCAAGTCCATGTACACCACATCAACAGCATCCCCTCATTAACCCTCTCTATTACCTCTGCAAAAAAACTCCATCAAGTTGTCCTTTTAGAAATTCATACTGGGTTTCTTTAATCAATCCATATTTGTCATGTGACTATTAATTTTGTCCCAAATTATTGTTTCTAGATATTTACCCACTGCCGGAGTTAAGCTGACTGGCCTGTGGTTATAGGATGTAACGTTTGCTAATCTCCAATCCTCTGCAAACACTCCCGAGTTCAGGATGGCAAAATGATGGCCTTGCATTAATTATTATTTTCAAAGCGAAGGAAGGAAGGAAAGGAAAGGAATGGAATGGAAGAAAGGCAAGAAGGAAAGGAAGGAAAGGGAAGAAGGGAAGGAAGGAAGGAAAGGAAGGAAAGGAAGAGGAAACTACAAACATATCAGTTTCATAGAATTTACTGGAATCTATTACCAGTAACAGAGTGACTGACTACTTGAACAGCTGTGTGCAGATAGGGTGGCACAATGGTTAGCACTGCTGCTCACTGCACCAATGTCCCAGGTTCGATCCGGCCCCGGATCACTGCCTGCGTGGAATTTGCACATTCTCCCCATGTCTGTGTGTGTCTCAGCCCCACACCTCAAAAGATGTGCAGGGTAGGTGGATTGGCCACGCTAAATTGCCCCTTAACTGGAGAAAAATAATTAGATACTCTAAATTTTTTAAAACCGTCAGCTGATTAAAAAGTCAACATAGATTTAGGAATGAATATGCTCATTGAATTTTCTGAAAGGTCCTAAATATGGTATAAAGGGGAGTGTCTTTGGATTTTGTCAGAATACTTTTAAAAGGTTCCTTTATCACAACATAAATGTTCACAGAAGTGGAGGTAATCCTGTGACATGAGTTGATAGTTTATTGGGAGACAGGAGGGATAGATCGGGGATAAAGAGGAAGGAATCTGTTTCTCTTACTGGCTTGGAGTAGTTACCATAAATTGTCAAAGACTGCTGCCTGCAAAGCACGCTGGATTGGATTTTCCATCCCTTTCCGCCAGCGGGAACTTCTGGTCCGGTCAAAGGTGCCCCTGTGGTGGTGGCTTCCACAGCGGCCCAGCGGCGAGTAATCCAAATGGCCATTACCTGTCGGAGGACTGGGAGTTCCTGCTGTTGGTGAATGATGAGCCCACTCCTTCACCGGATATCCCATATTAATTAACATTTTTATGATTCAGATTGCCAGAATTTTATTTGGTCAGGATATTGGGGATGTGGATTAATGATGGGTAAATGAATTGAGGCACTGATAAGGCACGATCACATTCAAGGGGCTGAATGGTCTGCTCATGTTTCTAAGGCCACGATATTACTGACATTCCATGAGGGCTCGGCAGGTTTACCAAGGCTAAAACATTTTTTTAAAAAGTGTCTAAGACCATAATCTGCTGCACAAGAACCTTTTGAGAATGGTTCAAAGTCATAAAAACATGAATCGATTTAGTTTGCACTGCAATAGAGCTTTTTTTTTTTTACCCCTTTGGACTTGTATATTAGAACCAGATTAAGACCATCCAGGTTTACTTTACATTGAACACAAAAGCAGCATAAAGAGGAAACTTTACTCAACCCATTTATAAGGCTTTCAATCATTAACTCAATGAAAAACAATCTCCTGGAAATGATTTTGGTCCGAGTATGGTAAGTATCTAACCTTGCCAAGTCATTGAGGTCCAGGCGGCCATCTTTGTTTTTATCAAAGAATTTCATCTGAAATAAACAATGGTAGGTTTTAGCAAGTGATCAGTCGATAGGATGTTGTTCCAGATGTAAGCAGTGCATACTGTTACATTATTTTAATATCTCACCAAAACAAGATAAAATGGTCAAAAAGGAGCATTATAGTAAGAATTTAAATGTTATATCCTGGAGTCCTGAAAGCATGAAATAACATAAGCTGTACAATTGCCTAGCTCTAACCTGAAACAGCCCGCCCAGTCTATTTTCATTTCAGGGAGGCAGGAATAGGTTGGAGAGTGGCCTGCTTCTCAGTGGCAGGTCCAGGCGGCAATGGAGGCAGGACGATAGCAAGTAGGTCAGTCTCCATTTATTGGGACATAGGCCCACCCAATTGTAATCATTTCTTCTAAGCCCTCCAGCCGACCCTCCCACCCAGCCACTGCCCCTCCTTGTCCCCTCATATCTCCCATGCATCCTCGTAGTCCAATACCACTTTGTAGTCCCATCCCTCATATTTTCCATTCCACTTCTATGCCCTTATGTTCTCCATGCTCACTCCATACTGACTCACTCAGAATACACTAGATAACATACTAACGAGTCATTTGATCACAGTGCAAGTCTTTGATATGCTCATGAGAGAAGCAAAAAGCTAATCAACATTCCCTGTGAAAAACATTGACAACTTTGAGACAATAACATGAACAATCAAACACAGGCAGTAGAAGTCCCATTGAGGAGACATTAAATCCACATCACACCTCTTAATATTATCCAAATAAACACATGGCCATTGAAAAATCTCTTCAAAGAGAGATCAGTTTATTACAAGGTAATAAAGATGTCAGTCATATAAAGCTAGCACTCCCCTTTGCAAATGAGCAACCAGGCCCAATTAGACATTCTTGGAACTCAGCTGAGCATTCATAATGAGGCCATCTGGCAATTGCATCAATAAAAGCTGGTTGAGCAGATGGTCTGACATCTGTTTTTCCAGATGGCCTTAACATGAATGTATGGCTGAACTCTTGGAATGGCTAAATCATTCAGTTCAATAGGGGTCTGTTTACTCTGTCACACAGGGGAGTTCTAGTTTTGAGTGACTGACCAATTTATTTACTTGTAATAACCTGAGCTTTCTTTAAAGAGGGTTCTCAATGCCTGTGTGTTTAGAAAGATATGTGATGAGATGCAAAGTAGATTGATCAACAGCCTTATAAGGTAAGAGGGTCATTGTTTTTCAAAAAGAACGGCGAGTGCATAATTGATTTTCTTTGGTTTTGACTCAAGAATGGGAATCCCCTATAGCTCATGACTCCTCTCAGGCACGGTGAAATAAAACAGTCCTGACTTGTTCAAATTTGTTGGTGGGGTGGGGGTTTTGAAATGCCCACCCCCACAATGGAGCCTGCAAGGGTGGAAGAGTTGTGTGCAGGCTTGCTACCCAAACTCCCATCCCGTACTGACACAACATTGCTGGAAATGGTAACAGGGGCAACAATCCCGGACACAGGACCATGCAGGTTTCCACAAGGTGTAAAAGTGCTGTTAGGTAATTTGAATTCTGTCTCTGTGTACCCAAACAGGCGCCGGAGTGTGGTGACTCGGGGATTTTCACAGTAACTTCATTGCAGTGTTAATGTAAGCCTACTTGTGACAATAAAGATTATTACTATTATTAAATTATGCTCAGATTAAACTTTCTAAAACTAATCCTGTTACAGACCTTTAACCCTTTCATAAACGTTTTGCAAATGCTTTGATAGCAATGTCAATTATAACCATGATTAAAGGTATTAATAAAGCGATATTGTAAATGGCAAAATGTGACTGAATTATCTGCTGTAGATGTTATTGTGCAATGCATGATTATCGCTTGGCTAGCAATCGCTGCTAAAACGACCCATCTAACTGTAGAAAGGGTCACTTAGACTTGAAATGTTAATTATGTTACACACAGATGCTGCCAGGCCTGCTGAGTTTATCCAGCAGTTTTTGTTTTTATTTCAGACTCTCAATATTCTGCTCCAAAATGGAATTTCTAGAGGAAGCGACCTGTCTTCCCTCTCTCTTGGAGCATCGAGCACCATAAAAGGGATTAAGTTTGGTGAGAATTAGGGAATAATTATTAAATTGGATGAAATGGAAACTGGCAATAACCAGTTCCCTTATAAATGATGTCTGTTTATGGCTCCAATAACAAGGAAAACCGGGCAGACTGTATAACAGGCAGTGATCAGTTATTATACTGCCATTGTACACCCACACCAAACTTGGAAATATTATCACAAAGTATTTAAAGCTGGTGCAAAAATTGAAGAATTGTATTTGATTTTAGTTGGCAGCATCCCCCAACGTGCCACTGCAGGTGGACATCTTTTCCACTCTAAAAACCTGCACTGACATTCATTACCAGTTGAGTGCGAATCTATAGGTGATCTTCAAATCCATCCCAGCATACCCACTATATCAAATGAAAATAATCAATAATGTCCAACCTGGTTAGAATTACACCAAATTGAACAGTCAAGACACATCCAGGAAATTGGCTGCAGATAAAACGTTTGGGTCGAGGCGTAGGCAGTAACTATGGAGTAAGTGGGTTGTGAATTGTGCTGCTCACATTTAAGTGAAGACACGTTTTAAAAAATAACAAATGGCCTTATGTAGAATAAGTGGAGTTTGTAAGAGGTCACAAAGATGCTCACCATAGTGTCAGTATACTCATCCAGCTTGTCGTCTGAAATAACTCTTTTATGTTGAAGGAACAGGTCTCTCAAGAAGTTCTGTTTATTACAAAAGGGATCAAACAAAAGTTAATTTTCTAACTCCCAGTTAACATGATTCTTTATGCCCTGAAATATTGTCTTTCAATAACCAATGGAGCAAAGAAAAGCAATTTCCACTCTGGTAGATGCAAAATGTTGTTTAAATTCCCAATTCCTGCAGTTGGTCGCCAGGTAGTATCACTTACAAGCCAGTGCATCCTTTGTCTTGTCAATGCGTCTGTTAAATTGTCAATGCAGTTTATGGTTGAATTAACAAATGATCGCAGGTTTAATTTAATCTTGTTGATAACAAAAGCCTAAAAGATATAATTCAGTTGTTTAATAATCAGCAAATTAAAAATGTATAGTGAATTCTGTTGTAGGTTGGGCTAAAATATCACTCCTGTTAGATTAAATTACCATGTGCTGCAAGTTCTGGACATGAGCCCAACTGAGGAAGTCTGTTAAATAGGAAGTCAAAGATAAGATTAATTGGTTCATTACTTAATAAAAAAGAATATTTTCAAAACCCATTAAAAAAACAGAGACTATTCTGCTCATGTTACTCTTTGGGTTTTGTATAATGTAGCTGTGTTGCTTTATAAATAAACCACATGCACTGACTAACACATCTGCCCTGATCTTAAACCTTGCACACTGACTTGTAGCAATTCTGCACTGACTGCATACCCCATGGACTGGCTATGAACCCCAAGTCATAGTCTTGGGATTGATAGGAAATATTATGCATTGATCATGAACCTTACAAATTGAATATGGATGGGATTTTCTGACCCCCCCCCCCCCCCCCCCCCCCCCCCATGGCGTGTTTCCTGGCAGGGGAGGCGGCACACCATTGGACGCTACCGGGATCTTCCGGTGCCGTCGTTGTCCACAGCTTTTTTTGCGGCTCACCCGTCCCGCCATTGGGGGAGGGGTGGGTGGGTTACCTTTGGCAGGACCAGAAGATCCCACTGCAGTGAAGGGTTGGAAAATTCTGCCCTATAAACCCTACTCGTTGAATATAAATCCTACACATTGACTATAAAGATGATGGCTCGTTGGTGTAGGGGGTACAATTCTCGCTTTGGGTATTTGAGTCCAGGAGCTTGCGAGATGCCCCAGGTTCAAATCCCTGGATGAGCCCTTGACTGTTGTTTCTTATTGCTTCACAGCTCCAGGTTTCCAGGTTCCATTTCCAGCTTGGGTCACTGTCTGTGCAGAGTCTGCACGTTCTCCCCATGTCTGCGTGGGTTTCCTCCGGGTGCTCCGGTTTCCTCCCACAGTCCAAAGATGTGCAGGTTAGGTGGATTGGCCATGTTAAATTGCCTTTAGTGTTCAAAAAGGTTAAGTGGGGTTACTGGGTTACGGGGATAGGGTGGAGGTGCGGGCTTGAGTATGGTGCTCTTTCCAAGGGCCGGTGCAGACCCAAGGAGCGGAATGACCTCCTTCTGCACTCTAAACTCTATGATAAATTCTGTGATTCTATGATAAATGTAACGCGTTGACTGATTTCAGAGTCCTAGTGGATGCGTATGCACAAACAGAAGGGTTGAACTCTATTAGGTTCTAACTTTTCAACATTTTGTAAAAGAATCGCAGGAATTTGGGAAGTGTAATTAGCACTCAAATAATTTTAAATCAAATATTTGGAAGTGCGTTGGTGCTGAAACTAATTAATTTTAAACTCTAACTCAAACAACTGAGTTACTTTTCTACTTTTTGAAATAGGAATCAAATATTGATTATTGCTGAGAAAAGACATGTGCTGTTGAAGCTTTTCTTCTTGCAATCATCATGACAGACTCAACAATGCCAAATTTCAATGGGACAACAATCTATACTGCTCAAGAAATGGGGTTAGCAAGTTGGTTCTGATTGGTTGAGATATTACCATGGCAAATGCACCAGGAAACTATTGTCCCCGATGCATTTGGTTATGTAAAAAAGATGCAAAGTCTGGACATATCCCTTTTGTGTGTCAAGGATAGGTCCCTGCATATGACTAGCAAAGGTAAGCAAGCTACACTGCGAGTTAGGTGGTTAAGGTAATTCGGGGTTGTTCAGCAAATGCTGCCCAATTACAGAATCTCATCTAAATGGGCAGCACGGTAGCATTGTGGATAGCGCAATCGCTTCACAGCTCCAGGGTGCCAGGTTCGATTCCCGGCTTAGGTCACTGTCTGTGCGGAGTCTGCACATCCTCCCCGTGTGTGCGTGGGTTTCCTCCGGGTGCTCCGGTTTCCTCCCACAGTCCAAAGATGTGCAGGTTAGGTGGATTGGCCATGCTAAATTGCCCTTAGTGTCCAAAATTGCCCTTAGTGTTGGGTTGGGTTATGGGGATAGGGTGGAGGTGTTAACCTTGGGTAGGGTGCTCTTTCCAGGAGCCGGTGCAGACTCGATGGGCCAAATGGCCTCCTTCTGCACTGTAAATTCTATGTAATCTATGTAAATGGATGGCCTGCAGACCTTCGAACACGTCAGAAACTAGGGGAGTTGTCTGGAAGGTGCCTCCCGGCCGCAGACAGAGCACTCTTGGCAGGTTCTGAGGTCTTCTCTATTTTCTGCCCAGCCACCGTCTCTCCCCACAATGGTAACCCAGCTGCCGAGGTCATCTTTCCATTTTTAATTTGAAATTTTTCGAATGTGCAGAGAGGGTATCTCACTCTCTCTTACTTTAAGTGCAGATGTCCACTCCTTGGAAAGCTTCCTATTAGTCCTCCAGTTTCAAACGCCCTCCCTCCTGCCTCTAATTAGTCAATTCAGGGAAAATGACTGCCAGAGGGAAGAACTTCCCAGATATTATGACTATTATTTGAATAAGCCTCGTGTTTTCTCTTGACATGTGACTTACTCGGAGTTCAGTGGCTGAAATGTATCCACTGCTATCTGCATCATATTTACGCCAGATCTGAAAAAGAAGGAGAGAGGAATTAAGCATGTGGAAATTCCAGCACTATCCAGATTTATAAGACTACTGGACACATTATCATCCATAAAACACTGGCTTCCACTGTGATTGTATCTTAAGTGATTCCCCATCTGCCAGCGCAACTATCCATGGTTTCAAGACTCATCATAAATATGACTGAAATCATATGGCCAACTCCTGACAACATGAAATAATTCAGTGCTAAAATTTAATAACTTGAGCCAAGAAAAATAATGAGAACAACAAAGTGATTCTTCACTGTCAAAACAAATTGAATGAACAGAGAAATTTAAACTGAGTAACTTTGAATAAGGTTCGGCAGAGCACTCTTGAAAATAATTTCAGTTGGTTTGGATTTTTTTCAATTAGGCAGAAATCAGAATTTGTGTTCAGTGACTTTGCTTTGCCCTCCTATATTTCTCCGGTACAATTTCAGGTACCATAGTGAAAAAAAGAAAATCGCTTATTGTCACGAGTAGGCTTCAATGAAGTTACTGTGAAAAGCTCCTAGTCGCCACATTCCGGCGCCTGTCCGGGGAGGCTGGTACGGGAATTGAACCATGCTGCTGGCCTGCCTTGGTCTGCTTTAAAAGCCAGCGATTTAGTCCAGTGAGCTAACCCAGCCCCAGGCTAGTGCAGTTTGTGCTATTCCTGGTAGGATAGTGAAAGAAAACATTTGCCTTTATATATCGCCTTTTGTGACCTCAGGACATCACAAATCTAATAAAGTATTGCTTACTGTTGTAATGTAACAAAACGGCAGCCAGGTTGTGCACAGCAATTTTCCATCAAGAGTAATGTCATAATAATCACGTGATGGTGCTTGAGGATTAATATTGGAGGCCCCCTCCTCTTCTTTGAAGACTGCCATGAGACTTGATTTAAAAAAATAATTCATGGGATCCAGGCATCCGTGGCAAAGCCAGCATTTAACGGGCACCCTTAACAATCCTGAAGATGGCGGTGAACTGCCTTCACCGGGGGGGGGGGGGGGCATCCTCCGATGGGGTCTGGCCCACGATTGGGGCCCACTGATCGGCAGGCCGACCTCTCTCTCCCCTCTCCCCTCCCCCCCCCCCCGGGCCTACCTCCTTCCGCGGCTGGCCCCAGAACATCGGCGCCATGATGGTGAGGGGCCGGCGCGCGCAAGAAGTTTCCCGCGCATGCGCAGGATGGCTAGGCCCAACTGCGCATGCGTAGGAATGAGCTGCTCCAACTGCGCATGCGCGGGTTGGTGCGGCGCCCATTTGGCGCGGTGGAGGGACACTGGAGTGGCATGAACCACTCCAGCGCCGTGCTGACCCCTGTGGAGGCCAGAATAGGTTGTGCCCGGTACCTGTTCGCACCATCGTGAAACGCGACGGCATTCATGATGGCGCGGGCACTTAGTCCCGGGAGCGGAGAATACCGCCCCTTTTCCTGGTCCAGCAAATATAGTTACGCTGCCTTTATGAAGCTTTATGCACGGTTTTAAGATTTAGATGAATGCCTTGCTTCTTGACTGTGAGTTGTGGATAGTTTCTCAGGATGTTAGGTGCAAACTGGCCTCCCTGCTTCTGAGGGTGCTGGCAATTATACCATTTCCCCCCCCTTTGAGTCTTCATTCTGGGCATTTGGCTGTCTGCCTCTCTCAAATTACATGACTCTAGAAACTAGCATGTGTATATCTCCACTGATCTCTCAGTCATCTAAGTTAGCTGTTTCCACTAATCGGAAGATTAACCTGATTCTGTCTAGATGCCTGTAAATTTCATTACTAAGAAAGTTGCACCTTATCATGCCTTTTGAATGCTACCTACTGCTGTCGTCAGGCAGATTTCTACCATTTGCTGGGCAGATCACATCATATCATGCCTTGTTAAATTTGTTTTACTGTTATTACTAGGCAAATCCATGACACATACCTCCCCTTTTAAGAAATGAAATGTCTTAATTTGAAAGACGTTTAATTTCTCATTTCTTATTAATTCTATCTTATAAAACATTACAAACAGCATGCATTAAGATAGAAGATACTCCAGAGAACTTACACCCACTGTTCCTAAAAGTTTATTTTATTTGGCTGGATAAAACGTCGGCAATTATGTTTTCTCGCTTGGCCACATGAAAGTTTTTTCAGTTAAATGGTTGCAATAGTACCAATCTCTCCTGAAATTTCAAAATGTTGTGGTCCAAACATATATGATTGTCTCTGCTGGGTTGCTGGCAACATGACTGTTAAAATGTTGTACCAGGCTAAAGTCTTTTTCTCAATGGTCGAATACTTCTGCTGGTAACAATTTAATTTCCTTGAGAAATATACAAACGGCTTCGCAAGGCCAAGTTCTTCTTCTTGCAGTAGCATGGCTCCTCCACCAATGTCACTAGTGTCCGCCGCCATTTTGTCGCCGCTTGTCATTATTGGGTGCTGCTAACATCGAGTTCGTCATCAACATGGTTTTTCAATGGTTGAATGCTGTTTGGCAGTTCTACATCAAGTGCTTCTTCTTCTTTAAAAGCTCCGAGAGTGGTGTTACCACACTACTAAAGTCTGGCACAAACCTACGGTAGAATCTGCACATGCCCAGAAATCTTGGGTCCTGGGAAGTCTCAAATGGCCTGTGTTTTAGCATCTCATGGGCCATTTAACCATATCTCACTGTGTGTCCCACGTATGAACTTTGGCCCTTAGCAAATTCATTTTTCGCGAGATACATTCACAATTGGCTTCTTCTAAGCGGTCAAACAGTTCCTTTAGCTGGTGTAGATGCTTTTCCCAACTCTGGCTCAACACCACTAAGTCATCAATGTATATAGCACGGTGACTCAGTCCTCGAATCATTCTGTTTGAGAGCCTCTGAGAAATTGTGGGGTGTTCTTCACCCTGAACAGCATAACTTTGAATTAATAAAGTCCTTGTGGTGTCTGAAAAGCGGAGATCTCCTTTGCCCCGTCAGTCAAAGGTATTTGCCAATAAAGGTAAAGGCAAAGTCGCCAAAGTCCCAGGTGACGATAGGAGAGCCCAGCTGACTGGCGGTGATTTAACCTGAGGATCACCACACCTCAGGAGAGGGGTAAGGTTGAAAAGGCGTCTATTTCGGTGGTGCATTTTGACTGTTCAATGCAGTCTTCCAAATGTGGAGTTGAAAATAAATCCCTCTTAGCTACGACATTTACCCGCCTGTAGTCCATGCACAAACTCTGGATTCCATTCAGTTTTGGCGCCATGATGATAAAGAAGCTCCAATCACTAGAACTCAATTCAATAATGTCATTCTGTGGCACGTAATCAACTCCCTTCTGTACTTGTGACAACTCAGCTGGACTTAACCTATATGGATGTTGTTTAATTGGAACGGTGACGCCATATCGATGTCATGCGTTATGAACCTGGTTCTCCCTAGTTTATTCCCACAAATACATTTAAAGTACTGCAGTAACTCTGGCAGTTCATTCCGGCTCTTACCTGGGAGATGACTTAACCACCGGTTTAAAATTTCCAGTACTTCCTCATTGTACAAATGAATTATAGGGTGACTATAACTCGCTATAAGGATTTTACCCCTTATCTTGCCCTGCATCTTTACTCAGTGTTGAATGATTCTATGACTGACCATCTATTGTGAGACTATAAACTTTGGCCAGAAATTGCTACTGACGATATTTATTGATAATAATAATAATAATAATAATAAAGACGTGCTGTTAGGTGAATTGGACATTCCGAATTCTCCTTCCGCGTACCCGAACAGGCGCTGGAATGTGGTGACTAGGGGCTTTTCACAGTAACTTCATTGCAGTGTTAATGTAAGCCTACTTGCGACAATAAAGATTATTAAAGAAAACAAGGCCTCATGCTTTTTAAAATGTTCACATGGCACACTGTGCGATTTGTGTCTATCTTGGATGCGTACCAGGTAGTTTACCTCGTTCAGTTTCCTTTCAATGTGATAAGGCCCACTGAATCTAGCTTTCAAGGGATCGTCTGACACAGGCAATGACATGAGCACTCTCTCTTCTATTGTAAAACTACAAGTCTGGGCCTTCCTATCAGCCTTTGCTTTTATTCCCTGTTGTGCTATCTTTAAATGTTTTCTCGCCACCTCACAGGCCGATTCAGTCGTTTCCTGAAATTTGAGATGTAGCCTGTGGTAAACACCACTAGTGATATATTGTATGTATTACGGTACTGCCCGTATATTACAGGTACGACGGTAAATCCCTGCCTGCTGGCTCCGCCCTGCAGGCGGCGTATAAAAGTGTATGCTTTCCTGCGCTGCTTCCATTCTGGTTCCAGCTGCAGGAAGCACAACGTCTTGCGTAATAAAGCCTAGATTGTTTCACCATTCTCATCTCGTGGTAATTGACGGTACATCAATTTATTGCACAAGATTTTAAAAGATGGACTTCCTAATCAAGCTTGATCGCCTGGAGCTGAACCCTCACGCAACCAACGCCACGACGACCTTCGACCACTGGCTAGCCTGCTTCGAAGGCTACCTCAGAGCAGCCACTGAAGAACACTCGGGCCCACAGAAGCTCCAAGTCCTCTACTCACGGGTGAGCCCTGAAATTTTTCCCCTCATCTGGGATGCGCCCACCTACACAGAAGCGATGACGCTCCTAAAGGGACATTACGTTAAACCGGTGAATCAAGTGTACACCAGGCACCTCTTGGCCACGAGACGGCAACTCCCGGGGGAGACTCTGGATGATTTCATGCGGGCCCTACAGATCCTCGGTAGGAACTGTGACTGCCGGGCAGTTTCGGCAGTCCAACACATCGAACTATTAATCAGAGACGCTTATGTCACGGGCATGAGGTCTACGCACGTCCGCCAGTAACTATTGGAAGGGGGTACGCACGATCCTGCGGAGACTAGGCAGCTTACTAATTCACTAGAAGTGGCCTCCCGTAATTTGGAGTCCTACATCCCAAACCGCCTGGGGAAGCTCAATGAGCCCCTGATGCCCTATCCCGCGGTACATGTGCCAGCGCACAAGTGCACCCACTCCGGGCTCTCCACTCTGACCTTTGCCACCCGGGGGTCACCCGGTTCTTACATTTTGTCAAGGCCCTACTCCATTGAGGAGGTAGGGCCGTCACCAGAGACTGCAAAGTCTGCGCAGAGTGCAAGCCGCACTTCTACCAACCAGATAGAGTGCACCTGGTGAAGCCTCAGCATGGACTTCAAAGGGCCCCTCCCCTCCACCGACCGCAATGTGTACTTCCTCAACGTAATTGATGAGTACTCCCGGTTCCGTTTCGCCATCCCGTTCCCCGACATGACTTCTGTCATGGTAAACAAAGCCCTGCACAGCATCTTCACTTTGTTTGGTTTCACCACCTACATCCACAGCGATCGGGGATCCTCTTTCATGAGCGATAAACTGCGTCAGTTCCTGCTCAGCAAGGGCATCGCCTCGAGCAGGACGACCAGCTACCGGGGAAACAGGCAGGTGGAGAGGGAGAACGGGACGGTCTGGAAGGCCGTCCTGTTGGCCCTGCAGTCTAAAAACCTCCCGGTCTCCCGCTGGCAGGAGGTCCTCCCCGATGCACTCCACTCCATCCGGTCGCTCCTCTGCACTGCCACTAATGAGCCTCCTCACGGACGTGTGTTTGCCTTCCCCAGGAAGTCCACCGCTGGGGTCTCGCTCCCAACATGGCTGATAGTTCCTGGACCCGTCCTCCTCCGGAAGACTGTGCTGAGCCATAAATTGGATCCCTTAGTCGTGAAAGTCCACCTCCTACATGCAAACCCGCAGTACGCCTACATGGAACACCCCAACGGGCGCCAAGGTACAGTCTCCCTTTGGGACGGACCTGGCACCTGCTGGGTCCCCAACCACGACCCCCGACCAGACACCGCTCCTTCACCCCCAGTTTCTCATTCACCCCTGCGCCACCCACCCTCCCTCCAGCGAACCTCAGCGCAGACCCCACCCCAGCAGGATCCGTCCTCCCACTGGATCCACTCGGGTGACAAAGACGAGGACAACACGCTCACTGAGTCACAGGTGACCACGACGGCGCCCACATTACCACCAGGACTGAGGCGATCGCAGCGGAGGGTCAAAGCCCCCGACCAACTTAATTTGTAATGTTGTCACCCCCCCCGGACTCTTTTTAACAGGGGGTGAATGTGGTAAACACCACTAGTGATATATTGTATGTATTACGGCACTGCCCGTATATTACAGGTACCACAGTAAATCCCTGCCTGCTGGCTCCGCCCAGCAGGTGGCGTATAAAAGTGTATGCTCTCCTGCGCTGCTTCCATTCTGGTTCCAGCTGCAGGAGGCACAACATCTTGTGCAATAATGCCTCGCTTTTTTCACCATTCTCGTCTCGTGGTAATTGACGGTACATCAAAGTCTAAAAAAGTAATCTCTGACTTTCTATTTGGTAACTTTACATTAATTAATTTCAATGGTCCTCTGATCTCATGCCTGCAGACCAGTTCAAAAGGACTAAACCTGATACTCATTTGGTGAATCCCTAATTACAAATAATAAAATGGAATCCCTTTGTCCCAATCATGAGGGTAGTCTTAGCTGTAAGCTCTCATTAGATTTTTCAGTTCGGGGCAGCATGGTGGCGCAGTGGGTTAGACCTGTTGCCTCACGGCGCCATGGTTCCAGGTTCAATTCCGGCTCTGGGTCACTGTCCGTCTGGAGTTTGCACATTCTCCCCGTGTTTGCGTGGGTTTCTCCCTCACATCCCAAGGATGTGCAGGCTAGGTGGATTGGCCAAGCTAAATTGCCCCTTAATTGGAAAATTAATTGGGTACTCTAAATTTTAAATATTTTTCAGAATTTGGTGCCACTGCTCTAGTGCTCCCTGGGATTCTGGGTGATAGGCTGATGATCTGAACTTTTTGATCTCCAGGCTATTCAATACCTCTTTGAATAGTCCTGACATGAAATTTGACTCTTGGTCTGACTGCATCTCCTTTGGTAAGCCACATCTAGCAAAGAAGTTGGTTAACTCCTCTACTACTCTCCCACAGTAATCGTTCTTATGGGTTCAGAGAATCAGCTGGATATATCCACGATAGGTAGCACATATTGGTTCCCACTTTGTGTTCTCGGGAACTGCCCTACGTAGTCGATTAAAGTAAAGTCACCATAGTCCCAGATGATAAGAGGCTGCTTTCCCCTTGAGGGGAAGAGCTGACTGGTGGTGATTTAACCTGAGGAACACCACTCCTCAGGAGAGGGGTAAGGTTGAAAAGGCGTCTATTTCGGTGGTGCATTTCGACTGTTCAATGCAGTCTTCCAAATGTGGAGTAGAAAATAAATCCCTCTTGGCTACGGCTGTAGTCCATGCATAGAATCTGGGTTCCATTCAGTTTTGGCGCCATGATGATAGACAAGCTCCAATCACTAGAACTCAATTCAATAATGTCATTCTGTAGCACGTAATCAACTCCCTTCTGTACTTGTGATAACTCAGTTGGACTTAACTTATATGGATGTTGTTTAATTGGAACGGTGACCCCATATCAACGTCATGCGTTGTGAACCCGGTTCTCCCTAGTTTATCCCCACAAATACATTTAAACTACTGCAGTTCATTCCGGCTCTTACCTGGGAGATGACTTCATAGATCATAGAATTTACAGTGCAGAAGGAGGCCATTCGGCCCATCGAGTTTGCACCGGCTCTTGGAAAGAGCACCCTACCCATGTTCAACACTTCCACCCTATCCCAATATCCCAGTAACTCCACCCAACACTAAGGGCAATTTTGGACACTAAGGGCAATTTATCATGGCCAATCTACCTAACCTGCACATCTTTGGACTGTGGGAGGAAACCGGAGCACCCAGAGGAAACCCACGCACACACGGGGAGGATGTGCAGACTGCGCACAGACAGTGACCCAACCCGGAATCGAACCTGGGACTTAACCACCAGTTTAAAATTTCCAGTACTTTCTCATTGTCCAAATGAATTATAGGGTGACTATAACTCACTAGCAGGATTTTACCCCTTATCTTGCCCTGCATGTTTACTCAGTGTTGAATGATTCTTTGACTGACCATCTATTCATAGATTCATAGAATTTACAGTGCAGAAGGAGGCCTTTCGGCCCATTGAGTCTGCACCGGCTCTTGGAAAGAGCACCCTATCCAAGCCTACCCCCATAACCCAGTAACCCCACCTAACACTAAGGTCAATTTAGCATGGCCAATCCACCTAACCTGCACATCTTTGGACTATGTGAGGAAACTGGAGCACCCGGAGGAAACCCATGCAGACACAGGGAGAATGTGCAGACTCCGCACAGACAGTGACCCAAGCCAGGAATTGAACCTGGGACCCTGGAGCTGTGAAGCAATTGTGCTAACCACCATGCTACCCCATTGTGAGACTAAAAACTTTAGGCCTGAAATTGCTATTGACGATCTTTATTGATAATAATAATAATGATGTGTTGTTAGGTGAATTGGACATTCTGAATTCTCCTTCCGTGTACCCGAACAGGCGCTGGAATGTGGTGACTAGGGGCTTTTCACAGTAACTTCATTGCAGTGTTAATGTAAGCCTACTTGTAATAAAGATGGAAGAAAACACGGCCTCATGCTTTTTTAACATGTTCACATGGCACACTGTGCGATTTGTGTCCATCTTGGATGCATACCAGGTAGTTTATCTCGTTCAGTTTCCTTTCAATGTGATAAGGCCCACTGAATCTAGCTTTCAAGGGATCGCCTGACACAGGCAATAATACGAGCACTCTCTCTTCTGCTGTAAAACTACAAGTCTGAGCCTTCCTATCAGCCTTTGTTTTTATTCCCTGCTGAGTTGCCTTTAAATGTTTTCTCGCCACCTCACAGGCCGATTCAGTCGTTTCCTGAAATTTGAGATATAGTCTAAAACAGTAATCTCCGACTTTGTATTTGGTAACTTTTCATTAATTAATTTCAATGGTCCTCTGATCTCATGCCTGTAGACCAGTTCAAAAGGACTAAATCTAATACTCATTTGGTGAATCCCTAATTGAAAATAATAAAATGGAATCCCTTTGTCCCAATCATGAGGGTAGTCTTAGCTGTAAGCTCTCATTAGATTTTTCAGAGTTTGGAGCCACCGCTCTAGTGCTCCCTGGGATTCTGGGCGATAGGCTGATGATCTGAACTGTTTGATCTCCAGGCTATTCAATACCTCTTTGAATAGTCCTGACATGAAATTTGACTCTTGGTCTGACTGCATCGCGTTTGGTAAGCCACATCTAGCAAAGAATTTGGTTAACTCCTCTACTACTCTCCCACAGTAATCGTTCTTATGGGTTCAGAGAATCAGCTGGATATATCCACGATAGGTAGCACATATTGGTTTCCACTTTGTGTTCTCGGGAACTGCCCTACGTAGTCGATTAAAGTAAAGTCACCATAGTCCCAGATGATAAGAGGCTGCTTTCCCCTTGAGGGGAAGAGCTGACTGGTGGTGATTTAACCTGTGGATCACTACACCTCAGACAAGCGGCAAAGTTGAGAAGGTTAGCATGGATAACCTCTGCTGGTATGGGAATTGAACCCACGCTGTTGGCATTGGCATTGCTCTGCATCACAAATCAGCTGTCTAGCCAATTAAGCTAAATTGACCACCAGTCGATTTTGCTGTCAATTGGGACCCTGGTAAAAAAGTTTTTCAAACGCTGGGATAGGAATCAAAGTTGCTGGCCTGATTGCAGTTTCCCTATTACCTGATAGAGGCAACAGGTTCGACAAAAGGTGACTACGCCCTTGTGTAATCTGGACTAATAAAACTGTCTTTGTATTTTGGCTTAGTGTTTCTTTATTCTGAGATGTCCCCCTAATGGAATCTCGTGAGTTACCCTCAAGCTCTCTTTCCTATACTCAAAAGGGTTGGTGCACTTCTGCCCATTTATCCTCTGCACTCACATGTGGTGGCCGCCACTTTCTCATTAATATGTTATCCTCTAGGTAGCTAGGATAAGGAAGGTGGTGCTCCAAAGGGAGCGGCAGTCTGGGAGTTGGCCCTTCTGAACTTGTTGCACTATTACTGGGTGGTGAATATGGAGAAGGTGCGGGGCTGGGGTAGGGAGATAGAGGCTTTGTGGGTGTGGATGGAGGTAGGTCTTCCTGAGCTTTCCAGTGGCACTGTCTTCCTCGCTGTTGGAGGTGGTGCTGTCGGTGGGGGGGGGGGGGGGGGGGGGGGGGGGGGGGGGGGGGGGGTGCTGGGGATCGGTGGGGGGGTGCTGGGGATCGGTGGGGGGGAGCGGGGTAATTTTAGCAATCTATTGCAGGATTACGGGGGAGGACAAGGAGTCCATGGAAGGGATTATGGCCAAGATAAAGGAAGAGTTGGGGATTGGGTTGGAAAAAGGATTATAGTGGGAAGTGTCAATACCTCGACCTCGTTTCTACCATGCCTACCACTACTTCACCTCTCTTCAAGCTACTCGTTGATTCAGTTAAAAGTGGTCTATAGGGGCCAGTTAATGAAGGAAAGGATGAGCCGGCTGGTTGAGGGGGTGGAAGATAGTTGTGAGTGGTGTGGGAGTGGCCCACAAAACCATTCCCATATGTTCGGATCCTGCGCGAAGTCGGAGAAATATTGGGGGTCGTTTCTCAGCACCATATACGAGGTTTTGCATGTGGATTTGAAGCTGGGTCCCAGGAGGCCATATTCGGGGTGTCAGATCTGCCGGAGCTGCAGACGGGAGCCGGGACAAACCCTTTAACGTTTACCTCGTTGATTACTCACAGGCGGGTCCTGTTGGGGTGGAGGTCAGCTCTCTCCCCTGGGCCTCAGTGTAGCTAGGAGAGGGGCAGAGGAGGGGTTCCACCAGAGATAGGGGCTTGTTTGTCTTACATTGGATCTAATTGCCGTTAAGTGGTGGTTGGGGGGGGGGGGGGGGGGGGGGGGGACGTTGTGGTTTGTTGTAAAAATTTTAAATGTTGAAAATCTGAATAAAATTATATATTTTTAAAAAAGTTCTCCTGCATATACCAACACTCGGGAATGCATTAAGCTTCCAATGCTGAATAAGCTGTCTGGTGGAGGTTGTTTTAACTTTGAGTCACTCCTCCAATTCAATCAACCTCTTGGAAGTGAACACAGCGGGCTGGATTTTCCACGGAGAATCCAATCTCATGCCGAAATTGGGCCCAGCAATTCTCCTGGACCCAGGAATCGGCGTGATCATGGAGTACGCCGCGTGGCTGGGGGCCCATTGCCAGAGGTCAGCCCAGCGATTCTCCGCTCCCGACCGGCCGAGTTCCAGACGGCGTGGAACTAACCTGCTACTGCCGGTCGGGATGCTCGCGTGGCAGCTACGGACTCAATCCGTGGGGGGCGGGGGGAATCAGACACCGGGGGGGGGGGGTGCGCCGCCGCGAGCATGCGCGGATTCAAAACTGGAAGTGCGGGGGCCCGTATCCGCAGCTAAAGCTGTGTTAATTACTCTGGGTCCCTGCTAGCCCCCTGCAGGGCATTGAATCAGCTCCAATTTTTCCCAGGAATCTCCAGAGTAAAACACCAGCGTTTTTATGCCAGCGTGGGGACATAAGTCCCATTTTGGGGAGAATCCAGCCCATTGGGTGTTTCATTATCTCTCATACAACTTGCTCAGGGGCTGGTTTAGCACAGTGGGCTAAACATCTGGCTTGTGACACAGAAGGCGGCCAGCAGCGTGGGTTCAATTCCCGTACCGGCCTCCACAAAGGCACCGGAATGTGGCGACTAGGGGCTTGGGGCTTTTCACAGTAACTTCATTGAAGCCTACTTGTGACAATAAGTGATTATTATTATTATTATTAAAAAATGGCATCAGATAACCTGATCTTACCGGCCTCACCCTGGGCCCACAACTCCTCCCTCTTTTGCCTTAGCTTATGAGCCTGTGATTGCATCACCGCGCAATCCGGAAATACTCTAGGGTTGTCGGTTTGTAATTTCTCTGAGCCGTGATTCTCTATTGGCTGTTCGACTACAGAAGGCATCACTACTATTTGGGATCTTGCTATATCATTCCCTGGAATAAATTGAATGCCTGCAATGGGCATGGTTTCTACCATGCCTACCACTACTTGACCTCTCTTCAAGCTACTCTGTTAGCTTGTTTTTACTAAAGAAAAAGATTCCATTTCACCGTGAATGCTGTTGACTAGAACCTTTTCTTTCAATATTCCGTCTGGACAACAAATATCCTTAACCCACAACAGTAGAAATTGACTCACACTTGTAGCTCATAACATGTTAATATTTTATCTCATTCTATCCTGCCCACATGGAAATACTTCACCATTGCACGTCTTTAAACACACCTGCCACCTGCGGATCACTCTGCCCTGTACAAGCTGCGCACACATTTTCATCCCTGGTGTCTACCCTTTCTCTTGGTGGACCAATCCAATTGCCTTCTCTTGTTCTCCACTGTCTTAAATTCATTTTTCCCTGTTTAAGATTGATAACCGCAACCAGCCAACCGTTTAATCTCCAGCAGAGTGATTTTGTGTGGTCCAGTTTATTGCAGTGAACACATTTAAAATTTTCATATCTCTCACCCTTCCACCAGGTTCTGTTTATTTTGAGGCAAAGCCTCCTTGGAATTCCCAATCACTCCCTCTCTTGCTGGTCTGTCCTCTCACACTTTCCCAGTTTCTGTATTTCTCTGATTTACAAGTGTTTCTCAAGAAAGGCTTTGGCCTATGAATCAGCTCCTAGTCGTCCGCCAGCTCCGCCAATTGTCTGGCAGTTTTAACCTTTTGTTCCACAACTTGAGTTCTAATCATTGTGGGCAACAAATCTTTAAATTCCTCCAATAGAATTATCTCTCTAAGGGGGCATAGATTTTTTTCTATTTTTAATGCTCGTACCCACCTATTAAAATTACTTTATTTAATCCTTTCAAATTCAATGCGAGTCTGTCCAGACTGTTTTCTTTCAGCTTGAAACTTTTGTCTATAAGCCCCCAATACCAGCTCATATGCACCCAATATAGCTTGCATTACTGTTTCATAGTCCCCAGGTCTTTCCTCTGACAAAGTTGCATAGACTTCACTAGCCCTGCCGACAAGTTTAGTCTGTAAGAAAGGGTAGGGTCTAAATGTCTTGTGGCCATTTCATCTATTCAGCTTTTTCCCCAAAAGCACAAAAAATCTTGCCATCCATTTCATTGGATTTTGGGAGAGCTTGTACGTATCTGAACATCCCCACTGGTTTCCCGTCTAGAAACACCTTCCTCTGCCATCTGATCTAACCTTTCGGTTTCTGCTGCCTGTGTACGCAGTTGGAAGTCTCTCTCTTTTTGTCCCTTTCTTACCTTGTAGATTGCTCCATTTATCTTTTAAACTCCCTCCCTCTTTCCTCTCATTCCAATTAGAAATTTCTCTTGTGCTCCCTTTCCTGCATCTCTAACTTCTTGATTTCCATGTCTATTTGTAATTGAAGCCTAGCTAATTCAATTTCCTCACTTCTCGAAATATCGGGTTTGGCTAACCCCCCATGTATTTTTAAATGCGTTGCTATGCTTTCAATTATCAAAGCCTTCTCAGTCTCTGTGGATAAGACTATTTCCAATTGACCTGCCAGTTCCATCAATTTGGTTTGAGGCACACTTGCTAAGGTTATATTGTCTACTTGCAGGTAAGATCGAGCTGGATCAAGATTCATTTTTGCAGCCTTCTTACTTTAAATAGCATTCTCACTTGGTCCTCACTCTTATTACGTTTAAAAAGTCAAAAATCCTCTACACCCAGGAATGGAGCTTTTTAACATCATGGACTCAAGCCCCTAACTTTCCGTCACAAACTGCTGATGTTATCTGCGAGGGTAACCTAACGTGAAACACCAGTTTGTGGGGGTGTATAGTTTTGTTTTTGGAATGGTGTGAGGAGTCACATGAAACCCCAGGTGAGAATAACCAGCCCAGTCATTGTGTAACAATTATTAAAGACTATTTATTAAACTAAAAAGACAAATACCCATGAACGGGACTGCAATACTCTAAGACAATTAAGTATATGAACCACTAAACACATACAGTTTGTGTAGAATGTACGCCTTGTTCCAAAATATACCTACAAGCCCAGAATCCCTCAAGACTTCCCCCTCTCCCCAAACTCCCAAATTAAATAAATCTGTAACTCAAATCCAGATTATAGTTACCAGACTAAAAAGGGCTGATAATCAAGTCTGGGAGATGTCTTTTTGTGGTCCAGCAAAGATATTTAAAGTGCGTTTTCTGCACGACCTTGCCTCTGAGGCTTAGATGCGGGCCTAGCGTCCTGGCTTTGAGTTGCAGACTGGCCTCCCTGCTTCTGAGGGTGCTGACAATTATACCATTTCCACCCATTTAATTCTTAATTCTGTGTATTTGGCTGTCTGCCTTGCTCAAATTTCTTGATTCAGGAAATTAGCATGTGAATACCTCCAGTGAGTTGTCTATATAAAAAACAGTACAGCACAGAACAGGCCCTTCGGCCCTCAATGTTGTGCTGAGCAATGATCACCCTACTCAAACCCATGTATCCACCCTACACCCGTAACCCAACAACCCCACCCCCCTCTTAACCTTACTTTTTAGGACACTACGGGCAATTTAGCATGGCCAATCCACCTAACCCGCACATCTTTGGACTGTGGGAGGAAACCGGAGCACCCGGAGGAAACCCACGCACTCACGGGGAGGACGTGCAGACTCCGCACAGACAGTGACCCAGCCGGGAATTGAACCTGGGACCCTGGAGCTGTGAAGCATTTATGCTAACCACCATGCTACCGTGCTGCCCACTAGTTAAGCTGTTTCTAGTAATAGGGTGCCTTATACCTGATTCTGTCTAGATCCCTGCCAATCGCTGTCACTGTGCAGGTTTCTACCTGCTGCTGGACAGATCACATCCTATCATGCCTTGTTAAATTTGTTTTACCAGTGTTATTCAACAGATCCATGACATAATGCACTTGCATGCCAATTGTGGGTTCCGCAACGGGAAGTCTGACTTCTGGGCCTACCATTGTTGTGCGACTGATAATACATTAATTGTCACCAATTAGTGACTATTGAGTGCTGCAGGCTGGGATGCCGGAACAAGGTCACGTCCAGCATTTTAAAGGGCTCCCGGGCATCGAACCATGTCAGATGACCTATCAGATGAGCACTCCAAAGCAGAAACTGTACATTGTGAAGATTTGGGAATTTTTTAGTCGAGCTAATCTTTGTCACCTGGGAAAACAAGGATGAGATTTTACGAAACCTCTTCTGTAGCTGCAGCAAGAAGTTCCATTGAAACCTTTACCATATTGAGGCACCCCTGGTGTCACGGTCATCCACTCAATCACGGCCAGGGTCATCTACAGGAACATCGCTATGGTCCCTCAAACCATCATCGCCATTGACCTCAGAAGATATCCCACGATTTGCTCTGTCTTCATTCCTCAGGGCATAATCACTTTGAATGGAGTGCACAGCAAACCATGTCCATGAGGGCTATGTAATGGGCAGCACTGCAATATGCCTCCAAATCTGTCCACGCATCAGAAGCACATTTTTAGGAGTCCAATGGTTTGTTCCACTTTGGGCCGGGTGCTGGCTTGGCTCTCATTGTATTCCCTCTCTCCCATAAATCCCGAGACTCTCGCATGCACCGGGAGTGAACTCTTGAGGGGATAGCCCTTATCGCCTAGAAACCATCCCACAATTGCATCTGGACCAGTGAAAGGATCTGGAATTTGAGAATTCCTGAGAATATGGGCAATGTGGTTGCTGCCCAGATTTCTGACGCACACCTGCATGACCTGCCGCTGTTTGTGGTCGCAGACCAGCTGCACACTGATTGAGTGGAATCCTTTTGAGTTAATGAATGTGCAGGACTGTCGCCTAGTGCCTTGTTGGCTACATATCTGCAATCATTGGCTCCCCTGCACCCTGGGAAACCAGTAATGGCAGAAAATCCTCCAGCTCTCTCAGCTGGCTTTGGACATTATGGGCAAAAGCTATGTGGTTGGGCAGCACGGTGGCCTAGTGGTTAGCACAACCGCCTCACGGCGCTGAGGTCCCAGGTTCGATCCCGGCTCTGGGTCACTGTCTGTGTGGAGTTTGCACATTCTCCCCGTGTCTGCGTGGGTTTTGCCCCCACAACCCAAAAATGTACAGAGTAGGTGGATTGGCCACGCTAAATTGCCCCTTAATTGGAAAAAATAATTGGGTAATCTAAATTTAGAAAAAAAAAGCTATGTGGTTACCAGTCCTCCGGAGCATTACATCCGTGAACACCTTGAGGTAATGATGTGCAGTCAACTGGTCAGGTCACTGCAGGCTGCCTGAAAACAACCTGTCTCAAAAAATGTCTTCTGCAACTTCTATGAAGGTCTTGAGGTTTCTCCCGACCATCAGGGTGTGGTGCTGCTCTGTCCCCAACCCAAGGACCCACAGCATCCTGGGCCTACCTCTGATCTCTTCGTCCTCTCGCCCACAACACCCCCCTCTCCTCCCCCAATGCTCCTCTTCTCCACACTGGAGGTTGTGTCTCCTACTGGACACCCCTCAGCCCTGGGTTACGGACAGTACAGCACCAAATAATGTTTCCAGAGACCCCTCTCACGAGGGGGGAATCCTTCTGAAGAGAAAATATCCGAAATCACCTCTGCCCAGCAGTGAAATGAATGGTTCCTGCAGTCAAACAGTTTGGAACTGCAAAGCGGAGACTCTGTTCCTCAGCTGCAGTTTAAAAACCCACCCAAAACAAACTCACTCTTAAAAAATGGGTTACCCACCTGACATGAATTGCACCTTGAAGTTGTATGATTGCATTCTGACCACATTAGCTCAGTCAGATTGTTTGTCAATTGCCTCAGTTGGCATTTTAATTGAGGTGTGCATAATATGGCAGGTGCCTGAATTTTGTTACCCACCCACTTATGGTATGATCTAAAACTGGCAAGAGGAGGTTGGGAACGTCGCCCAGCGTCATCAGACTACACAATACGAAATGCTCCTGATCACAGAGCAACCTATTCAGCCCATGGTGGTGAGGGTTCTCCCACGGTGTTATCTGGTAGACAGTTCCAGGATCTTGACCAACAATGATAAAGGAATTAAGATATATTTCTGTGATGAATGATTACTGCACCTTTAATGTAATGATCCCTTTCAGACCGGGTTTGGAACCCTGGGGGAATCCGCCTCCGGCTCCACCCCCCAGGGAGCCATATACAAGGTAATGTTCAGTGGGCCGTGTGCAGTGAGCACACTTCTCAGTAGCTGTCTGGTTCTCTGCTAATTAAAGCCTTTGTATTACCAATCATCTCTCGCGAGTTGTAATTGAGGGTATCTCAATTTCTAAGTTAGGATGACGCGTGACTTGGAAGGGAACTTAAGAGTGGTGGTGTTCCAATTGGCCTGCTGCCCTTGTTCTTCTTGGTCGTTGAGTTTGCAACTTTGGAAGGTGTTGTCAAAGAACCTTCGGCAAGTTGCTGCACTGCATCTTTGTGAACGAATATTCTCGGTGGTAACTGGGGTGCTATGAAAGTGGGCTGCTTTGTCCTAGATGGCATTGAGCTTCTTGAGTGTTGTTAGAACTACACTCATCCTGGCAAATGGAAGTCATTCTATCTCACTCCTGACTTGTGCCTTATAGATGGTGGGAGGGCACTGTGGAAGCAGGAGGTGGGTCACAAATGAAAGAATGCCAAGCCTCTGGCCTGCTCACAGGCTGTTGATGGTGGGGACATATCCTATAATCGTGTCTACTGTCATCTATTACTTCTAACTACCAAAATATCTCGAGGTGAATTCGAAACTTCTGAAGACTTCTTTTGTCCTTTCTTAGCAGACGACCTAAGTAAATTAAAATAATTTTCTTCCTGCATGTTCATGCTTTTTTTCTTCTATCGATCCTTAGCCACTTATCCAAATTGCCTCCCCCGTTATCGTCACTCCATGGTAGCGAAGTAATGTTCCCATTTGAAATGTCATCAATCTTCCTGTCAATACTTGTAGGTATATAAAATTAAGTGACTGATTTAATGCTGATATATTGCCAGTCAGGAGCCTCGTCCAAACTTTGTACAGTTGATTAAATTGGGGCCAATGGACAAACCTCCCAACTGCTACTATGCACTCAGAAATTAACATCCTGCCTCATTTGGAAACCTTAGGAAGGAATCATAGATTCATAACATTTACAGCGCAGAAGGAGGCTATCCGGCCTATCGGGTCTGCACCGACCCTTGGAAAGAGCACCCAAATTAAACACACGCCTCTAACCTACCCCTGTAACCCAGCAACCCCACCTAATCTTTTGGACATGAAGGGGCAATTTAGCATGGCCAACCCACCTAACCTGCACATCTTTGGACTGTGGGAGGAAACCGGAGCATCCGGAGGAAACCCATGCACACACGGGGAGAACGTACAAACTCCACACAGTCACCCGAGGCCGGAATTGAACCCGGGTCCCTGGAGCTGTGAGGCAGCAGTGCCAACCACTGTGCCACCCCCAGACTTATCTGATTGTCATGGGGAGCAGCAGGAGCATTCCTCAGGAGCTCACATAAATGTTCGCTGAGTGCACGCACTCTAACCCTGCACATGCGCACTTCGTGACAAAATGCAAGACGGACGTAAGCCGATCTGAGCATGCGCAAAGAAGTGTTGTGCGTAATGACATCAACGTTCAAGGTGCAGAAACTCCCACTTTCAAAAACTAAATGCCCTGCCAGAGGAAAAAAATGCTCACAATGTGGCAAATTAAACCATTTTGCTGCACAGTACAGGTCCTCACTCGCAGTTAAATCTGCTAACAGTCTTCAAGACAGATTAATGTACATAGTATCGAATCCAAGGAAGAAGATTTAGAAGAGAATTTTTCAACAGACACAGATAGTTACTTTCTGGAAAACACATTCTTTGCAGGAATAATAGAGAAATTTGAAGACTCCACTGAAGTAACAACACCTCCTAAATTAATTAACTCCATAAATTCGGACACTGAATGGAATGCTGTTTAAAAAGTAAACAACTGTCCAATTAAATTCAAGTTGGATACAAGCGCTTCAGCTAACTTGCTCTCAAAGCTGGATGTCAACAAGCTTAAGCAAACATCTGAGATACTTCCAGGAGCCTGTAGATTAAAAGACTACAATGGCAATTCAATTTCATCAATTGGATCATGCAGGATACTTTGGCTTATTTATTCTCCCCGATTGGCAATGCTCATGTTATTAGTTAATGTCAGTGTCACAGTGCCACAGACAAATTAATTATACAAAGTTCATCAGTTGTCTGGACATGAGCATCACCAATTGGAAATTATTTTAGTGCCTGATTTGACAAGTCATCCAAGATTGGACTAAACTCATTCCAAGCCAAGTAACATCAATACAAATTTGAAACATTTTGTTCAGAATTAACTCCAATCCAATCCTGCAAACAAAAAGCTGTAGGTAACAGCTTGGAGACATGTTACTGCTGGTGTTGCCAGGTATCGATCTTCGAATCTCTCCTCTCCACTGTCATGAATAAAGAGGTGAATAGGGTTGTTGCAGGTGTGCTTAATTTGCAGGTGACACCAAAATCTGTCCAAGATTTTAAGTGGGAGAGGACTGCAATCAAATTCAAAAATATTTTGCTTTTTATTGGCCACACTTTGGCAAAGACATTTAATTAAGATAAATGTAGCATCAGGCACGTTGGTTGGACCAACACAGAATATATGTATAATTTGGAGGGTACATTACCGAAAGAGTATTGTAACATCTTGGTGTTATTGTGCACAGATCAATGAAGGTTCAGGATCAATGTAGAGAAGCTGTAGCTAAACCTAACAAGGTGTTGGATATACAAATAGAACCATAGAATATAAAGGACATGATTTTGACATTGATCATACCACAGCTACGTACTGTGTCAAGCTTTGACAGTGATATGGTGACCTTGCCAAAGGTCCAGAGAGGAGCTATAAGAGTGCTTCATACCATAAAAAACAAATCTTATATTAACCATGGTCCCAAGCCCGTTGAAAAGAAAATTAGTCTCTACTCCAATGTAATAAATTAGTGAAGAGCCTTGCAGTAATTGCCAACTTAAAACCTGAATAAATTATGCATTGGAGTTCAGTCCCATGGTTTAATATGAAATATGTATAAACTAGCCACCATGTCTAGACCCAGAGGCTGGTTACCTACCCGCATGAAATCCACACTATTGTCCAATGGAGTCTCACGTCGGAATAGCAGGAGGAAGTTCTCATCTTCAGGGAGGATCATGTTTGCCAACTGGATAATTGAAAGATACAATGTCAGACCACAACCACTTTAGATATTTTTACACACAGCAATCTAGGAATTTGATTCTGTGGTGGGGCTTCACACTGGAGCCACTGGTAAACATAGAGATTGACCTCGGGAAACTAGCGCCCGACAATTTTTCTTTGTACTCAGAACAGGCTTGTAATCTTTATTAGTGTCACAAGTAGGCTTACATTAACATTGCAATAAAGTTACTGTGAAAACCCCTAGTCGCCACATTAAGGCACCTGTTTGGGTACACTGAGGAGAATTCAGAATGTCCAATTCACCTATCAGCACACCTTTCGGGACTTGAGGGAGGAAGCCGGAGGAAACCCATGCAGACACGGGGAGAACATGCATACTCTGCACATAGTGACCCAAGCACTGTGAAGCAACAGTGTTAACCACTGTGCTACCGTTCCGCCCACAAGATGGTCCAAGCTGCCTTTTCCTGGCTGCAAGATGTTGATCAGCCACATATGTCAGGTGGATGTACCTTTAAGAAATAGGTGTTAAGCAAATAGCTGCAGTGATGTCAGTGTGTGGGTGGAGCTGGGTTGTCTGTTTTCACTTTCATTTTGAGATGGGAACTGCAGTGTGTTTTTGGTTTCGTTTTCAGAGTTGGGGAGCTGCATTCAAAGCAAGCAGCTGTGTAATGATCTTTCTCTCTGCAAGCTAAAGAATGTCTTCAGCTCATTGATGATTTCAAAGCAATACCTGTTTCTGTAGAGAATTTAAACCTGCTGTCTTTATTTTAAAAGGGTTCAACTTATGGATGTTGTTTGGGAAGTTATTAAGGGTTATCTATAGAGTACTGTATCTTTTGGGGGGGGTTGGTATTTGATAAACTGTTTACTGTGTGTTTACAAAATGTTAACTGAATTCATAGAATAAAAATTGCTTTTGTTTAAAAATACTTTTAGTTCTCTGTTGCATCACACCTGTAAAGTGGGCTCTTGTGCTCCCCATAACCAAAATCTATTTAAAGTTGTGGGTCAGGTGAACACCATACTTTGGGGTGCTCTAAATCCTGGCCCATAATATATATGTGAACTCCAAGCTTAATGTGGACCAGAATCATTTGAAATGCTTTTCCAATGTTTCGATATTCAGGTAGTCTATAGTACAGCTTTTGATTATTCAGCTGGCCCTGATCCAATATCTCCATCACTTAAAAATGTTGTCTACTGAGGAGAGTGGTGCACTTGGTATCCCGGAGCTCTGCATTTGTGATACAATTTTACAATGATAAAGCTGATAGCTGGGATAGTGCTGGAATTCCCAAATTAATCTTCTCTCTTAGGTACATTTTACACACGTCTGTAGCATTGATGGGAAGTACAGGTTGAAAATCCTTTATCTGAAATGCTTGGGGCCACGTGTGTATTGGATTTTGAAAATTTTCAGATACTAGAATATATTGCACACGTGCGTTGCGCATTGGGAACTGCGCATGTGTGGCACACATTGGGAACTGCACATCACCCAGCAGCCTTGTGGGATTTCCCACTCGTGACGTCACGTTGGTGCTCGAAAAAAAGTGCGGTTTTGGAATTTCGGATAAGGATGCTCAACATTTAGTTTAGATCTTTAAATGCAGCCTGACTCCAAAGTCAGCTCCTGCCATGACGCCACGATGGAGCAGTGGGACGTGCTGCGTTTAAACTGTTTAAAGTGAGCGACAACCTAGTCATTTGCCTATAGTAAAAAGAGAAGAGCCTGACCTGAGTTGGTTGGAAATTTTGCTTTGCATACGGATTAAGGCTCTATGATCGAGTCTTCTATAGCTGAGTAAATTGCAGTCTGCCTCTAATCACAATGCTCCCCATGAACATTTTAGTTCCTGTTTTGTCGGTGTAAGAAAACATACTCAAGTTCCGCCTTTGCCTTTGACAAAAATCCCAGTGAATTTCAGCCAATGGTCTTCCCACCTTAAAAAAAAATCCATAATAACAACCTTCCTTGAATTAATGTCAAATACAAAATCCCACAAGTTGATAATATAAAATGTACTGATGGGGTCAATGGTTATACACACTAGGGATGGGGGGGCACCGAACTCCCTTTAAAATTTAATTTAACCGGTACTTGACCTATATGAACATAATCAGTGGAAAAGTGGAACTTAAGAAGGAAGTGCATTCACAATGGGTTGTCCCTTTAATTCTAATCTATCCGAAGACAGCTGAAAAGGGTGGAAGTTTTGCCTTGCCAGCAGGGAATTACAGCTGTCGTAGGCCGGGGAATTTAGTGTTTAATTCTCAGTCATGCTGCCTTTTGAGTTTTACTTCTCAATGGGAGCAGGGTATCAATGAATTTAAAGTAATCAGTGCTCCCTGCAGTTTAACATTCTTGATACTGGTAAATTCTAATAATTATCACTGTCCCTTGTTTTCCTGAGTGTGTCCAAAAACAAACCAAGGCCAAATTCAATCGAAGTGTAGCTCAACAACCTCTTCCTTTTCCACTTCTTGTCATTGTTTGAACATGTTTAGTCTCCTGGTTCCTGACTGCCGCTGATCACAGAGTTGGCAAGTGTTTGGAGATAAGCACTATCCTAATAGAGAGGCTGTTTACTTTGGAGTGGAGAATTCAAACAGTTACTTTGCCAACTTGTAACACCATCTAAAACCATAATGAAAATATCTTGTGCATATTTTTTCCAGATGCCCTGGGTCATGTTTTATACTTCGAGACAATCAAGGAGAAGAGTTTATTGTTGAGCTCCCAGCATTGTGACATGGAGTGGTCAATTAGTGGTGTAAAGCCTCATACGCCGGCAACATTTTCGCCTCCAAAAATTTCCGATCGTGGCACCATTTTCTGGTTCTCAGCCCAAGTGGGTCTGGGGTATGCCAACGGGGAGAATTCTATTGAGAAGCAGTCATTTAAGGAGCCGCCTCTGCATTCACCTTCCAATTAAGGATAGCGGGCGGGACTTCCGGGTGCGGCTATGACCAGCTAAGCCGCACATTTGGAAGCTCCTGCAACAAAGGTGTTTTTGGGCCAATTGGAGGGCCCCAACGGCGCTGAAAAAACGAATCCCGGTGGGGGAAGGTCCCCTGAGGAGAACTAGACCGATTTTATGGTCGGTACCCGGAGTGGAGCGGCAAGAAAAACGGCAGCAGCTCCCCAAAAAAAGCGGGGGAAGAAAATCAAAATGGCGGCCGGCGGTGCACCGGAGGAGTGGAAGAAATGGGCGGAGGAGCAGCAGGCCGCTCTCCTCCGTTTTTTCACGGAGATGAAAGTGGAACTCTTAGAGTCCATGAACGCGACGGCCACCAGGTTGGTGGGAGCCCAGGCGATCCAAGAGGCGTCGATTAAAGATCTGCAGCAGGAGATGGCCGCGAGGGAGGAGGAGGCCACAGTCATCGGGGCAAAGGTGGAGGTGCACGAGGCACTCCACACGAAGTGGCAGAGCCGCTTCGAGGAGCTGGACACTCGGATGAGGAGGAAAAATTTGAGGATCCTGGGCCTGGAAGAAGGCCTGGAGGGGTCGGATCTCCCGGGATATGTGGCGGAGATGTTGAGCTCCCTGATGGGGGAAGGGGCCGGTCCGGCGCCCCTGGAATTGGAAGAGGCATACCGGGTCATGGCCAGGAGGCCTAGGGCAAACGAGCCCCCGAGGGCGGTGCTGGTGCGGTTCCAGCGGCTAAGTGATCGAGAGAAAGTCCTGAGGTGGGCTAAAAGGGAGAAAAGCAGCAAGTGGCAGAACTCGACGGTAAGGGTGTACCAGGACTGGAGTGCGGAGGTGGCAAAGCGGCGGGCCCGGTACAACCGGACAAAGGCGGTGCTACACGCGAAAAAGATCAAATTTGGAATGTTGCAACCGGCGCGCTTGTGGGTCACCTACAAGGACCAACATCATTATTTCGAGTCCCCAGAGGAGGCCTGGACCTTTGTACAAGAGGAAAAGTTGGACACGAACTAAAACCTGGGAGCACCGGCGGTCGTAGCCGCCGGGGGACTCTTGATTGTGCAAGTGGCCCTTTTCTTTTTCAGGCCAGGTCGGAGCTGGGTAACAGTTTCGTGGAGTGTTTGGGGTGTTTTTTCTCGAACGGTTGACTTTTCTGAATATTTTGAAGGTTTCGAGTTGTTGGGTGTTTCTGTATATTTGTACTGTTGAAATCTCTATTGTGGGTCGTTGGCTTCTTATGGGGTGTTTTTTCCCGTTTCCAATTTCCCTTAGTTATTTACCCCTCTTACCCTTTTTCTTTGGGTGCTTGGGGGGGTTTTTTGGTTCTTTTTTTTTCTTTTCGGGTTATGGTTATCTGCGGTTATTTATACTGTTTGATGGAGGGTGATGGTTGGGCACGCGGTTAGTTGATAGTCAGTTAATTATTTTGTTATTTAAGTATGTAGTTAAGTATTTATGTATTTAGTTGCCATTGGGTATTTGTATTTATATCGTTAAGTTGGGGAGACGGGACGGGGGGGAGCGGGTTGATTATGCGGGTCTTTCTCGGGGGTTTTAAGGGGATCTTTCACGGGCGCAGATGGGGTGAACCGGGAGGAGTCGGAATGTGGCAGGAGCAGCCGGGTCAGCGGAGACCAGCTGACTCTCGGGAGTACGATGTGGGGTACATCGCGGCTAGGAGGGGTCCTAGCCAGGGGGGGGGGGGGGGGGGGGGGGAAGGGGGGGGGACTGGGGGGGGACACGGGTTGCTGCTAGAAAGACCAGGGACGAGAAGGGGAGAGCCGGGGGGGGGGGTGGGGGGGGGGGGGGCATCGCTATGGGAAGCGGGTCAGAAAAGAAGGGATGACCCGGGGCGAGCAAGGGACAAGACATGGCTAATCGACAGGGAGTAGGGACGGGTCGCTCTGCGACCCGATTGATCACGTGGAACGTAAGGGGGCTGAATGGGCCGGTCAAAAGATCAAGGGTCTTCTCACACCTGAAGGGACTGAAGGCTGATGTAGCAATGCTGCAGGAGACTCATTTGAGGGTAGCAGATCAGGTCCGCCTGAGAAGGGGGTGGGTGGGACAGGTGTTCCACTCAGGCTTGGATATCAAGAACCGGGGGGTGGCGATTTTGGTGGGAAAGAGAGTGTCGTTTGTGGCGGCAGAGGTGGTGGCAGACAAGGAGGGCAGGTACGTGATGGTGAGGGGTAGGCTGCAGGGAGAGAGTGTGGTACTGGTAAATGTGTATGCCCCGAACTGGGACGACGCGGGTTTTATGAGGCGCCTGCTGGGCCTCATCCCGGGACTGGAGGCAGGGGGCCTGATCATGGGAGGGGACTTTAATACGGTGTTAGACCCTGGGCTGGATAGATCGAGTTCCAGGACGAATAGGAGGCCGGCAGCGGCAGAGGTGTTAAGGGGGTTCATGGAGCAGATGGGAGGGGTAGACCCATGGAGATTTGGTAGGCCTAGGGCGAGGGAGTATTCTTTTTTCTCCCACGTCCACAGAGTGTACTCTAGGATCGATTTTTTCGTATTGAACAGGGGGCTGATACCGAGAGTGCAGGACACGGAGTACTCAGCCATTGCGATATCGGACCATGCACCACATTGGGTGGACGTGGACATGGGGGAGGCGCGGGACCAACGCCCGTTGTGGCGCCTGGATGTAGGGCTGTTGGCGGACGAAGAGGTGTGCAGAAGGGTGAGAACGGGCATTGAGAACTATCTGGGTACGAATGACACAGGTGAGGTGCAGGTGGGGACGGTCTGGGAGGCCTTGAAAGCAGTGATTAGAGGAGAGCTGATCTCCATAAGGGCACACAGAGAGAGGAAGGAGAGGCAGGAAAGGGAGAGGCTGGTGGGGGAGCTCCTAGAAGTAGATAGGAAATATGCGGCGGCGCCAGAGGAGGGGCTATTAAGGGAGCGGCGTAGCTTGCAGGCCAGGTTCGACCTACTGACCACTAGGAAGGCGGAAATGCAGTGGAGAAGGGCGCAGGGTGCGGCGTATGAGTACGGGGAAAAGGCGAGCAGGATGCTGGCACACCAGCTGCGTAAGCGAGATGCAGCCAGAGAGATTGGGGGAGTGAGAGAGAGGGGTGGGGATGTAGTGCAGAAGGGGCAAGAGGTGAATAGGGTCTTTAGGGACTTCTATAGGGAATTGTATAGGTCTGAACCGCCGAAGAGGAGAGGGGGAATGAAGAACTTTCTCGACAAATTGGGGTTCCCAAAGGTACAGGAGGAGCTGGTGGAAGGGTTGGGGGCGCCGATAGAGCTGCAGGAGCTAATTAAAGGGATAGGCCAGATGCAGGCGGGGAAGGCGCCGGGGCCGGATGGGTTCCCGGTGGAGTTTTACAGGAAATTTGTGGACTTGGTGGGTCCAGTGCTGGTGCGAGCCTTCAATGAGGCGCGCGAGGGGGGGGGTTCTGCCTCCAACAATGTCGCAGGCCCTGATCTCCTTGATTTTGAAGCGGGACAAGGACCCGGTCCAGTGCGGGTCCTACAGGCCTATCTCCCTCTTAAATGTAGATGCCAAGCTGTTAGCAAAGGTCCTGGCAACCAGGATAGAGGACTGTGTGCCAGGGGTAGTCCATGAAGACCAGACGGGGTTCGTGAAGGGACGCCAACTTAACACAAATGTTCGGAGATTGTTAAATGTGATTATGATGCCAGCAGTGGAAGGGGAGGCGGAGATAGTGGTAGCGCTGGACGCGGAGAAGGCATTTGACAGGGTGGAGTGGGAATACTTGTGGGAGACGTTGGAAAGGTTTGGGTTTGGGGAGGGATTTATCAAGTGGGTAAAACTGCTCTATTCAGCTCCGATGGCAAGTGTGGTAACAAACGGGAGGAGGTCAGAATATTTTGGGCTCCATCGAGGTACTAGGCAGGGATGTCCCCTATCTCCCTTACTCTTTGCATTAGCGATTGAGCCGTTGGCGATGGCACTGAGGGGTTCAGGGGGGTGGAGAGGACTGACAAGGGGAGGGGAGGAACATCGGGTCTCGCTCTATGCGGATGATTTGTTGTTGTATGTGGCAGACCCGGAGGGGGGAATGCCGGAGGTAATGGGGATACTAGCGGAGTTCGGGGACTTTTCGGGATATAAATTAAATCTGGGGAAAAGTGAGGTCTTTGTAATACACCCGGGAGACCAAGGGGAGGGAATTGGGAGGCTCCCCTTCAAAAGAGCAGTTAAAAGTTTTAGGTATTTGGGGGTGCAGGTGGCAAAGAACTGGGGGACCCTACACAAGTTGAACTTTTCCAGACTGGTGGAGCAGATGGAGGAGGAGTTTAAGAGGTGGGACATGGTGCCGCTGTCGCTAGCAGGGAGGGTGCAGTCAGTTAAAATGACGGTCCTCCCGAGGTTCTTGTTTTTGTTCCAGTGTCTGCCCATCTTCCTCCCCAGGGCCTTTTTCAAGAAGGTAACGAGTAGTATCATGGGGTATGTGTGGGCACATGGCACCCCGAGAGTTAGAAGGGTCTTTTTGGAGCGGAGTAGGGATAGTGGAGGGCTGGCGTTACCCAACCTTTCCGGATATTACTGGGCGGCAAATACATCGATGGTACGAAAGTGGATGATGGAAGGGGAGGGGGCAGCCTGGAAGCGCATGGAGAGGGCGTCCTGCGGCAACATAAGCTTAGGGGCACTGGTAACGGCACCATGGCCGCTCCCTCCCACGAGGTATACCACGAGCCCGGTGGTGGCGGCCACCCTCAAGATCTGGGGGCAGTGGAGGCGACACAGGGGGGAAGTGGGAGGTCTGATAGGGGCACCACTAAGAGGGAACCACAGATTTGCGCCGGGAAACACAGGAGGGGGATTCCAGAGCTGGCAGAGGGCGGGTATTAGACAACTGAGGGACTTGTTTATAGAGGGGAGGTTTGCGAGCCTGGGAGAGCTGGAGGAGAAATTTGGGCTCCCCCCGGGGAACACGTTCAGGTACCTCCAAGTGAAGGCATTTGCCAGACGACAGGTAGCGGGGTTCCCCGCGCTCCCCGACAGGGGGGTGAGTGATAGGGTGCTATCAGGGGTCTGGGTCGGGGAGGGGAAGATCTCGGACATCTATAAGATTATGCAGGAGGTGGAGGAGGTACCAGTAGAGGAGCTGAAAGATAAGTGGGAGTTAGAGCTGGGGGAACAGATAGAGGACGGGACATGGGCAGACGCCCTGGAGAGGGTTAACTCGTCGTCGTCATGTGCGCGACTAAGTCTCATTCAATTTAAGGTACTGCATAGAGCCCACATGACGGGGACAAGGATGAGTCGGTTTTTCGGGGGTGAAGACAGGTGTATTAGATGTTCGGGAAGCCCTGCGAATCATGCACATATGTTTTGGGCATGTCCGGCACTGGAGGAGTTCTGGAAGGGGGTGGCAGGGACGGTGTCGAGAGTGGTGGGGTCCAGGGTCAAGCCAGGATGGGGACTTGCGATCTTCGGGGTTGGGGTGGAACCGGGGGTACAGGAGGCGAGGGAGGCTGGAATATTAGCCTTTGCGTCCTTGGTGGCTCGGAGGAGGATCCTGATTCAGTGGAGGGACGAAAGGCCTCCGAGTGTTAACACCTGGTTAAACGACATGGCAAACTTTATCCAATTGGAAAGGATCAAATTCGCCCTGAGAGGGTCGGTGCAGGGGTTTTCCAGGCGATGGCAACCCTTCCTAGACCTCTTGGATCAGAGATAGAAACTGAGGCCATGACAGCAGCAACCCGGGAGGGGAGGGGAGGGCGGGAGGGGGGGAGGGGGGGGGGGGGGGGGGGAGGGGGGAAAACGACGAAGGAAGTACGGTAGCGGCGGTGGCACGGGCAAGGCCTGCCCGAGGACGCTGCTAGAAATGATAAGTTGGTCTGACTGTCGGTTCGCCGGCGGGGGGGGGGGGGGGGGGATGCGCGGGTAGGGGGGAGGGGGGGATTCTTTTTCTTTTCCTTGTTAAGTAGGGGGGTTTGACTTTGTTTTGTTATAATTTAAATGTAAATGTAGGGGGGGTTAAAATGTTTGTATTTTGAAAAATTCAATAAAAATTATTTAATAAAGGATAGCGGGCGGGTTCCTGAGGCAGAAGTGCAGAACATTGCGGCCCACTCCATTGGAGCCACATTCCGGTGCCTGTTCAGGTACACGGAGGCAGAATGTCCAAATTACCTAACAGTACGTCTTTCGGGACTTGTGGGAGGAAACTGGAGCACCCGGAAGAAACCCACGCAGACACGGGGGCAACGTCCAGATCTGCACAGCCAGTGACCCAAGCCGGGAATCGAACCTGGGACCCTGGCGCTGTGAAGCAAGAGTGCTAACCACTGTGGCAGAATGGTACCGAAGCCACCATTAGCATCTGAGGAATGTTTGAAAGGTGAATATGGCCAGTGGAGATATCCATCTCCACTGTTTCGGGGCAAGGCTGCAATATAAGTAGAAAGCAGCCTTGTTATTTGCTGCTGCTGAACTCCTCTACAGCCTGAAGGATAAAAATGTTCCGGCCTTTTGCTGTGAGCCTCTTCTCAGGTGCCAGGGGAGTTTGACACAGTGTGAGACTGGTGTGCTGCTAGCAAGATTCCAGCTCTACTCTGGGTTAATTGTCAATTTAAGTGGAAACCTGCTGTTATCCTAGCTGCTGCTGCAGCAGACCTACCTCTGGCAAGATCTCCTGGAAGCACAAACACATTGGGGTGCCAAACTGACGTGCGGCATTGCAAATTTCCATGCCTTCCCCACCTGCAAGTCCATCTCTGTGAGGATAGCATGATTCTGCCCATCGTGCCTATTCCCAGCTTTCCACTCAGAATTTTCTAAGCATATAAGACGATCACAATGCACCAGAAAATCTGAAAACAAGTAAGCTAGTTATGGCCAACTTCCGTTTATATTCAATGAGAATTAAGGGCATTTTAATGTAATGTCACCCTTTATGATGTGAAGAATGAAACATCTGCTATCTGTTTTGGCTACATACAGTGACAGTGGAATGATACTGGGTGTCACCCCACTGCACTGTGCAAATCCCATTCGTGACCCATTTTGAAAGAAGCTAAAGATACGAAAGCAGAAGCGCTATTACACATACTTAATAATTTGTGAGAAAATGGTATAGCACCAGAGGAACAGCAAATTGCTAACATTATATCTAAAGGGAGAAAGAACACACCCAGGGAACTACAGACTAATCAGCTTAACATTGGCATTCGGAGAAATAATGGAATCTCTACTGAGAAAACAGGAAGGCATTCAGAAACCAAAAAATATAATAATGAACAGTTAGCATGGATTTCATGTGGAGGAAGAGACCGGCCGCTGGGCCTCTATCGTGGGACGGGCCCCATCGCAGGCCCCCCCCCCCGGGTGAAGGAGACCCCCCCCCCCCCCCCCCCCCCCCCCGGGTGAAGGAGACCCCCCCCCCCCCCCCCCCCCCAGCGTTCCTGCACAGTTCCTGCCGGCAGCGATCAGGGGTGGGCGGCGGCGGTGGGAACCTGTCGTGTCGGAGCGGTCGCTCGGCATTCGGGCCGGAGAATCACCGCCCGCCGTTTGCGGTGATTCTCCAAGCGGCCCGGCCCGTGTCGCTGGTTTCGGGGGGGGGCGATTCTCCCACCCGGCTTTTGGGGGGATACCACCCATGATATCTAGAGATTTGCAAAAGGCCTTTGAAAAGTTGTCAAGGAACAGACTAATGAATCAGTCAAAAGGAATGTGGAGCCACTTCCAAGTAGCAGAAAGGATATCGGGCTGTAAGACAGAAAGATAAGAGTATAGGTAAAGGTAGTTATTTAGAATAACAGAAGGTGGAAAAATGGGACCCTACAAGGATCAGTGCTGTGATCATTGCTGTTCATAATTTGTTTTGGAAGTTGAGACTTTGGAATCAAAAACACAATTTCGAAACTTATGGACAATGTCAAATTGGGGGCAATGTCAGTCCTGAATAGCCATGATGTGGAGATGCCGGCGTTGGACTGGGGTGAGCACAGTAAGAAGTCTTACAACACCAGGTTAAAGTCCAACAGGTTTGTTTCAAACACGAGCTTTCGGAGCACGGCTCCTTCTTCACCTGAAGAAGGAGCCGTGCTCCGAAAGCTCGTGTTTGAAACAAACCTGTTGGACTTTAACCTGGTGTTGTAAGACTTCTTACAGTCCTGAATAGAGCAGCACAAAATGCAAGAAGATATTAAAACGTTTCAGAATGGGCACATAATTGGCAAATTAATTTCAAGAAAGATAAGTGTGAGATATTACACAGTTGAATGAAAAATAGGGTGATCAGACCCTGGCTCAGACCGCCAATGCTGCAGCCTGCGTCTTAAACACACCCTTTTGGTGCTCCTCACCGGCCCCTGGATTTTCACTCTGCTGAGTGTTGCCTGTGTCCTTTGGATGTTCTGGGAGCCCACCCAGGCTGCCTCTCTGGACACCCTCATACCCCAGCTGCTTCATCAAGGGGAAGGGCGTAGCCAAGCTCAATCAGGGACTCACTAGATTCTGGCATGTTGGCACTCCTCAGAAGCGCTGCCTTACTGCAGAGGGAGCAGGGGTCAGCAGAGCTCACCCCAACCAGAGGACCAACACTGTGGCCTTTGGAGCCCTCCCAAGTTAGCTGCCCCTCTCAGGGCAAAGGCCTCACCAGTGACTCCCACCAATCCAGATCACCAGCTGTCTCCTCCTGGTGAGGCTGGCATTGCTGCCTGCCTCTGCTACTACCTCCGAGGCAGTGATCACGAGGGCTTGAGTCTGTGGCCCACCCTGGGGAAGAAGGTGTCCCTCCTCCCCTCACTGGCAAGGAGCTGTGGGTCCACCTTGCACTCCCAAGGTGAGCCCAGAAATCTACACGCTTATCGAAGAAGTGGACGGTTTTGAGGACGCAATGACTTTGTTTAAAGAGCACTACGTCCGCACAGTGAATCAGGTATACGCTCGGCATCTTTTAGCTACCAGACAGCAGATCCCAGGGGAATCACTGGACAATTTTTACCGCGCATTGTTAGTGTTAGGTAGAAACTGTAACTGTCCACAAGTCTAAAAAAAGATGCTATTTTTGCGGGCATAACAAACACCCCCGGCAATGCTGCCCGGCCCGATCCGCAATCTGCAAGGGCTGCGGGAAGAAGGGGCACCTCGTGGCAGTATGCCAGGCCCGATCTGCCATCGCTGTCTCCACAGGCAAACTGGGCCCACTGCCATTCCTCTCCTCACAGGCCATGTGCGATTCATGGGGGCAGCCATCTTGGATAACATCTCAGGACCCCGGCTCGGCTGGCCATGTATCGCCTGATGAGATCTCCCAGCTTCTGCCACAACTTGCCTCAGTGACACTGGACCAGTCTCGGCCCCAAACGCTTTCAACCTCTACGACGTCGGTACTCATCAACGGGTACAAGTCATCCTGCTTGATCGACTCTGGGAGCACGGAGAGCTTCATCCACCCAACACGGTAAGACACTGCTCCCTCGCTGCACACCCAATTTAAACAAAAGATCTCCCTGGCCTCTGGGTCCCACTCTGTGGAGATCCGGGGGTACTGCATAGCCAACCTCACTGTCCAGGCTTGTAGCTCAATAACTTCCGACTCTACGTCCTCCCCCATCTCTGCGATGCTACACTCCTAGGACTGGACTTCCAGTGTAACCTGCAAAGTTTAACGTTCAAATTCGGCAGTCCCATACTCCCCCTCACTGTCTGTGGCCTCGCAACCCTCAAGGTCGACCCGCCTTCCCTGTTTGCAAACCTTACCTCCGATTGCAAACCCGTCGCCACTAGGAGCAGACGGTACAGTGCCCAGGACCGGACCTTCATTAGGTCGGAGGTCCAACGGTTACTAAAGGAAGGCATTATCGAGGCTAGCAACAGCCCCTGGAGAGCTCAAGTGGTGGTTATAAGGACCGGGGACAAACATAGGATGGTCATAGACTACAGTCAGACCATCAACAGGTATACGCAGCTCGATGCGTACCCTCTCCCCCGCATATCTGAAATGGTCAACCAGATAGCGCAATACAAGGTTTTCTCCACAGTGGACCTTAAATCAGCCTACCACCAGCTCCCTATTCGCCTGGACGACCGCAGATGGGCGGCTCTACCACTTTCTAAAGGTTCCCTTTTGTGTCACAAATGGGGTCTCGGTCTTCTAACGGGAGATGGACCGAATGGTTGATCGGTACAGTCTGCGGGCCACGTTCCCGTACCTCAACAATGTCACCATCTGCGGCCACGACCAGCAGGACCATGACACCAACCTCCGCAAATTCCTCCATACCGCAAAAATCCTTAACTTAACCTATAACAAGGACAAATGCATGTTTAGAACCAATCGCCTAGCCATCCTCGGCTACGTAGTGCATGATGGAGTCATAGGCCCAGATCACGAACGCATGCGCCCCCTAATGGGAGTTTCCCTTCCCACACTGCTCCAAGGCCCTGAAACGTTGCCTGGGCTTCTTTTCTTATTACGCCCAGTGGGTCCCCAATTATGCGGACAAGGTTTTTCCCCTATCGGCAGAGGCCCGCCAGGCTTTCAGTCGCATCAAAGCAGACATCGCTGGGCGACGATGCACGCAATCGATGTGTCCCTCCCTTTCCAGGTCGAGAGCGACATATCAGACGTAGCTCTGGCTGCCACCCTCAATCAGGCGGGCAGACCCGTGGCCTTCTTTTCACGCACCCTCCACACCTCAGAAATCCACTATTGTCGAAGCTGTGTGGCATTGGAGGCATTACCTGGCCGGCAGCAGATTCACTCTCCTCACTGACCAACGGTCGGTAGCCTTCAAGTTTGACAATGCACAGCGGGGAAAAATTAAGAATGATAAGCTCTTACGGTGGAGGATCGAGCTCGCCACCTATAATTACGAGATCTTGTATCGTCCCGGGAAGTTCAACGAGCCTCCTGATGCCCTGTCCCGCGGCACTTGTGCCAGTGTACAAGTAGACCGACTCCGGACCCTCCACGACAACCTCTGCCACCCGGGGGTCACCCGGTTCTTCCACTTTGTTAAAACCCGCAATCTGCCCTACTCCATCGAGGTGGTCAGGGCCGTAACCAGAAACTGCAAAATCTGCGCGGAGTGCAAACCGCACTTCTACCGGCCAGAGAAAGCGCACCTGGTGAAGGCTTCCCGCTCCTTTAAATGCCTCAGTGTGGATTTCAAAGGGCCCTTCCCTCCACCAACCGCAACACGTATTTCTTAAATGTGATTGATGAGTACTCCCGGTTCCCTTTCGCCATCCCCTGTCCTGACATGATGGCTGCCACCGTCATTAAAGCCCTCCACAGCATCTTTACCCTGTTCGGTTTACCCGCCTACATCCATAGCGATAGGGAGTCCTCCTTCATGAGTGACGAGCTGTGTCAATTCCTGCTCAGCAAGGGCATTGCCTCCAGCAGGATGACCAATTACAATCCCCAGGGAAACGGGCAGGTAGAGAGGGAGAACGGGACAGTCTGGAAGGCCGTCCAGCTGGCCCTACGGTCCAAGAATCTCCCAGTGACCCGATGGCAGGAGGTGCTCCCCGATGCACTTCACTCCATCCGATCACTACTGTGCACCAACGAAACACCTCATGAACGTCTCCTTGCCTTCCCTAGGAAGTCCTCCTTGGGGACCTGGCTCCCAACATGGCTGACAGCCCCCGGACCCATCCTACTCCACAAACACGTACGGGCCCACAAGTCGGACCCATTGATCGAGAGGGTACATCTCCTCCATGCTAACCCCCAGTACGCCTATGTGGCGCACCCCGACGGCCGACAAGACACGGTCTCCGTCCGGGATCTGGTCCCAGCTGGACCCCCACCCTCACCCACCCCCCCCCAACCAACCCCAACCATTTTTTCACCGGTGCACACCCCTCCCCAGGAGGATCCGTCCTCCCACTGGCCCCATCCGGATGCGATGAAGCTGAAGATGACACACTCCCAGTGCCACGAATGCCCGAGCCGACACCAGCATCACCGCCGGGACTGCGACGATCGCAGAGGGCGACCAGGGCCCCCGACCAGCTGATAGTTTCATTGTAAAATGAATAATTATCTGTGTATTGTGTATTGCATGTAAAGGCACCAAAGGGTACCACTATAACCTCTACCACTGTAACAGCAAGGTCACCACGCCCGCCGGACTATTTTTTAAACCGGGGGTGAATGTGGTCGGCTATATTAGGGGTACCTAGGTGGAAAGTACCTTATAGTGTAGTATGAGTGGTCGAACCTGCCTGCTGGTTTCGCCCAGCAGGCGGAGCATAAGAGTCTGTGTTTCACCCACAGCAGTCATTCTGTAGCAGAGCTGCTGGGGTAACTACTTGTTTATTAAAGCCTTCAATTGGACTACAATCGCTCTTCAGTAGTGATTGATCGTGCATCACTGACCTGATTTCTGAATTGCGGCCTCAACGGGAATGCAAATCAAATACAATTCAGTCCTGGCATCAACACCTAGAGCGCGATTCTCCCCTCCGCAAAAAATTCACTTCTGGCGGGTTTTTCAGGGAGTTTCCCGTCGGCTTTGCCGGTGAGTTCCCCACCGCTATTCAATGACACCTAGTCACTGTTTTGGACCCTGGGGAATTTCTCACCAGTTTAGCCCACACTTAGAATTTTTGTTCGCACTGGGCAGCTGAACTCGGAGATCGGGTCGCCATTTTGAATGGGTGCCCCGAACGCGAAGTGAGCTTGTGGGTCCCCCACCCATTGGACAATGTCACCCCACATACATATGGACACTACTCCACATCCCCAATTGAGGCCACCCCGTTATGGGGTCCCTGGGAGCTCCCCCTTTTCAGGCCCCCCAAGCTCCCTTACAGCACTCTGTCCCTTCCAGGATCCCCAACCCTCCAAACTCCCGGAGGCCCCTATTTACCTGCCCTGCACACCCCCACCCTTCGAACCCCCCTCCACCGTCGTTTCATGGTCATGTCGCACCTCACTCCCTGGCCCCTGGCAGTGCCACCCTGGCACTCTTGCACTGGCACCCTGGCAGTGGTCCTGCTGGCTGGCAGTGCCATTCGGGCACCTTGGCAGTGCCAGGCTGGCAATGCCAAGATGCCAGCTGAGGAGTGCCACAGTATCCATGTGCCAGGCGGAGGGTAAGGGGGTCACCCTGCACTTGCCCTGACCACCCATGGGTCTCCAATGGCCCGGGAGACCCCACGTGTGCCATTCTGTCTGGTCCACATTCATGTAGACCAGTGCTGAACGGTGTGTTGCTGCGGCCTCGCTGGGGAGGCCAGTGGATCCCACGTTGCTGGTGGATACCAGGTAAGTTCGCCTAAGCCTGAGCACTGGTCCACACAAACGTGGACCAGGTGGAATAGCACCAGAGGAGTCCCCCGGGCTATTGGAGACCTCTAGGTGGTCAGGGTAAATGCAGGGTGGCTCCCTGGCCCTCCCCCTGACACCTTGGTGGGTACCTTGGCACTGCCCAACTGGCATTTTGGCATTGCTGGTTTAAAACCAGCTTTGGCACATGCTGTTTGGTCACACCCTGTGCTCCAGATTCGGACAACTCGTGGGACTGAAGTGAATCTCGTGAGGCGCTAAGACTGTCAGGAAGACCGCAAAAGAGGGCTTTCCCGGCTGCACCTCGCTCAAGGGGTGAGCGCAACACGACTGGTGGATCGCGCCCTTAGTCTCCAAAATGGAGAGCCCTACCCCTTCTCTTTCTGAAATTTGTACGTCAGCCCCAAGTGAGAAAATAATTTTCCTACTCCATCACCAGCCTTCGTGCCACATCTCTACTACCATTGTGTGATGCTTCGTGGCATCACCCGACGGGTATGCCCTTTCTGTTGTCCCCACCACCAGAGGAAACGGTTTCTCGCTACATTTACCCTATCAACTTTGTTACCCATCTTAAACACCTAAACTGTATCACCCCATACAGAGTGCTCGCAACCTGTCCTCATAACTTAGCTGAGTGACTTGCGTTGTAAAGACACAGAGCCTGAGAAAGTGATTACCTCCTGGATTTGCAGCCTCCCATCAGCAGTGACGTCGTACGCTGACATAAATCGTTCTTTCATTTTCTGAACCTTTCCAGCACTCAGGTCACCCTGCGAAAGCCATGTGGAATAAAGACACGGTGTTAGAATTCAATCGATATCTCGAAGGCCAATTATGCATTGATTTGCCAACTGGCTGCTAATTGATTAAGGTTTTGCAGGCATCACTTCTTTTGCTATCACTTCTTAAGCCATGCACTTCAGTGCCAGTGTAACAAGTGCGTCTAATTCTTCAGAAAGCTATTTATCCCAACACATTAACATCAACCTCCTTCACCCTGATACATTGTGACATATTCCAAAGTAAACAATTCTAATCGTCACACATGACTGAAATCCCTGTGATTTTCGCTATGAACGGGTCACAACTGTTTTGCTGTCATACAGTGAATTCTCTTTGGTGATTCTGCGCGTTGGCCCGTGCAGGTAATTGTTCAGATTTTTGAGATTTACAGTATCTGGGGTCAGTCCACTGTCCTACCCCCACCACTTCAATGATTGAAAAACTAGTCATCAGTCTCCTGCTGAGCCTGTGTCTGGTTACTGGTTCGACTGAATTTTCGAGTTGTCTGTCTGTCCACCACAGATCAAACACGCACCCACATATGAACGTGCACAGACTGTGCTAATGCCTCACAGCAGAACATGACCTGCCAATGTCTTTTGCCAATGGACCAACTCTCATTCTGTCAAGACTGTGTAGGGGTTGTTATGCAATGACCAGCCCATGGTAGAAAGAAATCGTGCAAAGGCATCTTCCAACTGTCAGGATCATCTGGAACGTCAAGACCTGCATGGACCACCCAAACAGTGACAGATCCGAGCGCCACACCACCATCACAACTCGAGGAACTTAGGCCTCTCAACATTGCTGCCCTAAATGAATCACAACGTGCAGAAGTGCAACTTAAGGAACGGGGCAGCGGGCACTCCTTTTTACAAGTCCATGTGTGTTATATGCAGGCAAGTTCTGGCAAATGAGAGTTTAGAACCTTCAAAACTGCAAAGCCATTTGAAGACTAAGCACGGCGAGATCGAGGACAAACCTTTTGCTTTTTTTCAAAGGATGCAGCTCGATCTTTTTTTAAAATAAATTTAGAGAACCCAATAATTTTTTTACAATTAAGGGGCAATTTTGCGTGGCCAATCCAGCTACACTGCACATCTTTGGGTTGTGGGGGTGAAACCCAGGCAGACACGGGGACAATGTGCAAACTCCACATGGACAGTGACCCAGGGCCGTGATTTGAACCCATGTCCTCAGCACCGTAGTCCCAGAGCTAACCACTGCGCCACCGTGCTGCCCTGATGCAGCGAGATCTTAAATCATCAGCGAAAGTCCTTAGCAGAAACATAATATTGAATCACAAAGCAAGTGAGATCATGAGGACCAAGCAGGCTCACCTGACACATTAAAGGTAAGCAAAAATGGTGCGTCACAAAGGTCGGCCGGCATGGGTCGCAAACGTGGCCAGCGTGGGTCGGGAAGGTCGGCCGGCGTGGGTCGTGAAGGTCAGCCGCCAAGAGTAATGAAGGTCAGCCGCCGATGGTCGAGAAGATCGTGCGGCGTGGGTCGTGAAGGTTGGCTGGTATGGGTCGCGAAGGTCAGCTGGTATGGGTCGCGAAGGTCGGTCGGCGTGGGTCACCAAGGTCGGATGGCGTGGGTCGTGAAGGTCAGCTGGCATGGGTCGTGATAGTCGGCCGGAGTGGGTCACGAAGGTCAGCCATCTTGGCTCAGAAAGGTCTGCCAGAGTGGGTCGCGAAGGTCTGCCAGCGTGGATCAAGAGGGCTGGCTGTCGTGGGTCATGATGGTCGGGTGGCATGGGTCACGAATTCAGCCTACATGGGTCAAGGATGGCCAGCACGGGTCATGAAGGACGGCTGCCGTGGGTCGCGAACGTTGGCCAGCGTGGGACATGAAGGTCGGCCGACGTGGGTCGCAACGGTCGACTGGTTGGTAAACGTGAGCCCCGGGAAACAAAGCTTGAAGATTTACAGCGATGGAGCCGTTCACGTGACATCCTTAACAAACACAACAGTGCAGAGCTCATCCGTGGTTCACCTCAAGAAATTGTCTTGTGAGACATTCCAATGAGGAAGAAGGCAGATACTGTGCTGAGTTAGCAGATCGGGGTCAAGTTTGCAATATAAGCATTACAATTGACCTCAATATTCCAGAGATAGGCAGAAGTAAAAATCAATTTCTCCTTGGTTGCCGTCGCCTGCTGGAAAGCCTCGTTGTTGATGTCAGGTGCAAGAGAGTGGGTTTGCTACAAGATCTCACTTTTACCAAGCAGGATGAAATATTTTCTGATGCAGCAGTCGTGTTATTTATTGCCTGTGGGTGCTCACAAAATATCGCCCTCATCATTCATCAATGTACTCACTTCAAAAACGGAGACACTATTCTGGCTGTGTTCTTCGAAACCGAAGGTTGAACAAATCAATGACATTTGATGCTTTGAAACGAAAGCGATCATAAAGTTGTCTCAGTTTGTTGTGAAAAGCCAAGTGGTTCACTAATGCTCTTTAAGGCAGTAAAATGTGCTTGCCAAAATAACGCAGCCACTGAAGTGGGCAGGCTGAAGCTGGCAGTTATGTAACATCCAAATTCAAAATGGTTATGGTGACCTGCTGGGATCAGTCATGCATTGTAAACACAGAGAGATTTATCCACTTCCCTGTGCGACTTGGAACCTAAATAGGGCTTTCATAATCTCAGTTGAGAAATAGATTTTGGGTGAGATCATCCGGCTGTTCGCACCAGAGGAATGTTCCCGATACGCCACATCCCGCCGTGGGTTCCCGGCAACGGGAGGTGGATTTAATGGGAAAACCCATCGACAGCGGCGGACCAAATGACCCCACCGCTGGCTGACTCACGCACCAAGAAACACACCGCAGAGAGGCCAGAGAATCTCGCCCTTTACTGTAATTCTATCACTATTAGAACCAAATCAGTTACTCTAATCCTACTGAACATAAAGCACTTCCTCAAATTCTTGTGAATAAAATACACATCTACTGAAGTTCACATTGTACTTCACAGGTTATACGGAGAGATACAGATTCTGAAAGTCAAATTTTTATGCATTTACAATCCTGGTAAAAAGTTTTATTGAGGGCAGCACAGTGGTGAGCACTGCTGCCTCACTGCGCTGAGGACCCCGGTTCGATCCTGGCCCTGGGCCACTGTCTGTGTCGAGTTTGCACATTCTCCCCGTGACTGCATTCACCTCACTCCCACAACCCAAAGATGTGGAGCAGGCAGATAGGCCTCACAAAATTGCCTCTTAATTGGAAAAAAAAAAAGAATTGTGCACTCTAAATTTATTTAATTTAAAAAAAAAGTTTTATCAGCTGGGAATGTAGGTTATTCACTGTGGGGGTGGGAGTGGTGTTGTGGTGTTGTCACTGGACTAGCAATCCCGACCCTGGTTCACTGATGTATTACAATCTTGAACCAGACCCGAACAGTTGCAAGGCTACTGGACAGAAAACTCAATATTTTATTTTAATTTTGTAAGCCTGAAAGGAAAAGATACCTCGCTTCAGGAGTGATTGCACACACAAAATGGGGATATGGCATTTTAAAACAAACTAACACACGATTAAAATATCTTTGACATCACACAAAAAAATATCTTACAATTACCCAATAAACAATACTTAACAATGGCAATGGAACACTAATTCCCAGCTGCCACCCTTTATCTCCACTCAAGAAAAGCCCATCTCAGGTCACAATCCACTTTGAAATAGAGTTAGCAGACTCAGAAATACTTGCTGTGGGGCAGCACGGTGGCGCAGTGTGTTAGACCTGCTGCCTCACGGTCCTGAGGTCCCAGGTTCGATCCTGGCTCTGGGTCACTGTCTGTGTGGAGTTTGCACATTCTCCCCATGTTTGCATGGGTTTCACCCCCACAACCCAAAGATGTGCTGGGTAGGTGGACTGAACACGCTAAATTGCCCCTTAATTGGAAAAAAATGAATTGGGTACACTAAATGTATATTTAAAAAAAAGAAATGCTTGCTGTAAAGAGATGTCTTGGACAAACCACTTTGAGAATGAAATCCTCCAGGAAACAGCTTGCTGAGTCTTGGCTATTCAAAAAGGTCTGTTCTGTTCACAGGCAAAAAATCTTTAAAACTATATTGCTGGGTAATGTCATAATATACATCTATGTATATAATGGAGTGCAGACAGGCAGTGATTGGCACAGTGAGCCAATCAGGATGACCAGTGAGCACACAGAACACAACAGCCAAATCACCAGACAGGACGCGACCACTATAAAGCCAGAGGGCACCAGTTTTCCCTCTCTCTCGGGATCCAGCCTCTGAGACAGTCAGAGCTCGTGAGCAGCAGCTAGAACAAACACCATGAGGTAGTCAGTGAGTCTGGTCAGGTTAGCTTCAGGTCTCCAGTCAAGTCAGCATAGTGTCAACCCACAGTTAAAGCATGCAGATGTTCAATAAAATCGTGTTCCATCTCATCAAGTGTTGGAAGTCTGTCTCTCTCTACACTGCATCAAACACAGTCCACATAGACCCAGCTTACCCAACACATCAGGTAGGAAGAAGCTAGTCTGTTCACGGACAGATGCAAAACTGAACTGAACCTCCAGGAACTGCTCAAGCCCGTGGCTCCTCCCTTTAACTACATTCGGCAAATGTATACTGCTGGGTAGTGTCATAATATACATCTATGTATATAACGGAGTGCAGACAGGCAGTGACTGACACACAGGATGACCAGTCAGCACACAGAACACAACAGCCAATCACCAGACAGGACACAACCACTATAAACCACAACCACGACAAATGGAAAAGTTTCTCAGTGTCACTTGTGGTGGGTTTTGCTGGGAATTTCCGCCCGGCTCTGCCGGTGAGTTATCCACCCGCTATCTAACCACACTTGGCCACTTTTTTGGGCCTGGTGAGTTTCTCACCGGTTTAGCCCACACTTCAAATTATTTTCATCACTGGGGAGCTGAATTTGTCGGCCAGACCGGTTCCTCAGAGATCGGGCCACCACTTTGAAAGGGTGCCCCAATCTTTAAGTGAGCTTGTGGGTCCTCCACACCCTCCACCCATAGGCAATGCCACCCCCTGCTCGCAAAGTGATGACACTCTGCTATGGGATCCCTGGACCCCCACTCTACAGGCTCCCCCACACCCCCCTTCCAACCACCCTCCCCACCTTCCAGGACCCCACCCTTCAACTTCCCAGAAGATCCTTCATAGCTGGCCTGCACACCTCACCAAACCCCTTTGGCATTTGACTTTACCAGCCCTGACAGGTCCCCAGTGTCTGCACCATGGTGTCGACACCGTCAGAGATGCTCCTCAGTGAGCAGTGTTATGGGCCAGGATTTAGAGAACCCCAAAGTGTATCGTGGAGTTTACCTGACAGGTACAATAATATAGTTCATTTTTGTTCTTTCTCCAACTGAAATCCTTCCTGATTGACAGTCTCTTTGAACAAGAAGGTCTCTGCACAATCCGTCCATTTCTCTACGCCTTGGTATTTCTCTTTAAAGTCAGATACTTTAGTTCAATTTGATCAGAGAGTCGCTTGTAATTCTCCAACACAGGAGCATTGGTTATCACAGCTTCCAGGCAGTCAAATACCTGTTGAAAGTCCGCTGTCCATTGGAATTTGTTACGCTTCTTGAGCAAGTCCGTCAGTGGAGCAATCACGCTACAAACTTTTTCACCAGTGTTCGAACAAATCCACTCATGCCAAAAAATCACATTATTTCCCTTTGTCTTGAGAGTATCAGAAACTCCTCAATAACCGCTGGTTTCACATCCCGTGTGGCCATTCGACCCGGTCAGATTGTGTGGCCAAGGAAAGTGACTTGGGCTCTTCCAAATTCACTTTTGGCTAGGTTTATCATCAAACCCGCCTCCTGAAGTCGATCGAATAACTCCATCAAATGTTTCAAACGTTCTTTCCATGTCTGACTGAAAATTACCAGATTGTCGATGTACACCCCACAATTGGGTAATTCTGAAACAACTTTGTTAGTTAACCGTTGAAATGTGGCTGGGGCATTTTTCATACCAAATGGCATAACTTTGCATTGGTATATACCATCTGGAGTCACAACAGCTGAAATCGCCTTTGCCCTTTCGGATAAAGGTACCTGCCAGTAACCTTTAAGTAAATCCAGTTTGGAAATAAAAGCTGATTGTCCGACTTTCTCAATGCAATCCTCCAAACGTGGGATAGAATAAGAGTCTGTTCTTGTAACTGCATTAACCTTTCGATAGTCCACACACAACCATTGGGTACGGTCTGGTTTAAGTACCATCACTATGGGTGAGCTCCGTTGGCTGCAACCTACTTCAATTATGCCATTTTCAATACACATCTACATCATGTATAGCCATTTTAGTACTTCCCAATTTATCTCTACAAACTTGCCCATATGATATCAATAACTCTTTCAGGTCAATTTTTTTTCCTCTGGAAGGTAACTCAACAATTTATCCCAATTTTTAAGAACATCCCGTTTTCCAATTCAATTTGAGGTATGTCAAATTCCAAGTCATCTGGATTTGGTTTGTCACTTTGAGTTAGAATCATTAAAACCTCCTCCTTTTTCTCTCCTTCCCTTTCAAAGTACCTTTTAAGCATATTCACATGACACACTCGGTGAGTCTTCCTTCCATCTGGCATTTTTGCCGCATAATTTACCTCACTTAATTTCCTTCCAATCTGATAAGGTCCACAAAACCTTGCTTTTAAAGGTTCACCTCCCACTGGTAACAATACTAAAACTTTATCTCCAATCGCAAAACTATGAACTTTGGATTTCTTGTCCACTACCCGTTTCATCACATTTTTTGCACCTTTTAAATGCTGTCTAGCCAATTCACCTGCTCTATTTAATTGTTCTCTAAAATTTGACACGTAATCCAATTTCCAATTTCTCACTCACCTATTTTTCCTTAATCAATTTAAGTGGTCCTCTTAGCTCATGACCAAAAATTAGTTCAAAAGGACTAAATTTGGTTGATTCATTAGGTGCATCGCTAATTGCAAACAGTATGAATGGAATTCATTTATCCCAATCCTCTGGATAATTGTGACAATACGCCTTCAACATTGTCTTTAATGTCTGATGCCACCTTTCTAACGCTCCCTGTAATTCTGGATGGTATGCAGTTGATATAAATTGTTTTATTACTAAGCTATCCATAACTTCTTTGAATAACCTTGAGGTAAAATTTGATCCTTGATCCGATTGCATTTCTGTGGGTAGTCCACATCTAGTAACGAATTTAAGTAACTGCTCCACAATCTTTTTAGCTATAATATTATGTACTGGAATGGCCTCTGGAAACCTAGTAGACGCATCCATTATTGTCAAAAGATATTGATTCCCACTTTTAATTTTAGGAAGCGGTCTTACGCAATCAATTAGGACACTTGTAAAAGGTTCCTCAAATGCTGGAATGGGTATTAAGGGTGCTGGTTTTATCACTGCGGGGTTTCCCTATCACTTGACATGTGTGACATGATTGACAACATTTAACTACATCTTTATGTAGTCCAGGCCAATAAAAATGTTTTTGGATTTAGCTCGCGTTTTCCTTATTCCCAAATGACCTCCCACTGGTACCTTGTGTGCAACTTGCTACACCTCCTTTCTATACCCTACCGGCAATACTACTTGATGAACGTCTGCCCACTTTTCATCCGCCTACATATGTAAAGGTCTCCATTTTCTCATCAACACATCACTTTTACAGTAATAACACTCTGGTATACACTCAGATTCCTCTTCCGTGTATGATTTCTGATACATCCATTTATTTTCTACATCTTTCTGTTGTACCTCCGCCAATTTTCCTGAACTAAAAGTATCCACCTCATCCTCCACCTGTTGTTCTTTTTCAACCATCTGATCAAAAATCGTTTCTGATAATTGCACTTCAATTTCATCTTCACTATTTGATTTATCCTGTTGTCTTATCATGTGACTTTGCGACCTTGTTACTACACAATCTGGAAAAATCCCAGGATATTCGTCCTTCAACACTTCAGTTGTCTGATTTTCCACTGGCTTATCAACCACAGTAGGCATCACTCCCACCTGCGATCCAGCTTTATCATTACCCAAGATAAAACTGTATTCCTGGAGAACATAGTTTCTCTATTACTCCTACTATCACTTCACCACTCTTCACTGGACTTTCCAATCTTACCTTATATAATGGAACACTACTCCTCTCACCCGGAATTCCACATATTACCACCTTTTCTGGCAATATTCTTCCCAAACTACATAATTCCTCATCTCTTACCATTAAAGATTGACTAGCCCCCGTATCTCTTAAAATTGTGACTTCTTTACCTGCTCCTCCTGATACGCATGAGTAAACTTTACCCACACAAGTAAATTCTTTAAATTGATCTGGCACCTTCTTATCAATCACCTCTTGATCAGGCTGTACAATATTTTGCACCTCCTTCGCTTTACTTGGGCTTTCCTTTCCCACTTTCACAAACCCCACTGTCTTATCCTGTTTTACCACATCAGCCTTCCCAGTGCTTTTCTTCAACTACCAACACTGTGACCTCACATGGCCTAATTTATTACAGTGAAACATTTGAAACTTTTCATGTCTCATCCACCCTCCTAGATTTCTTTTTTCATCTGAGGTACACTCTCCTTATTATCTCCCATCAGATCATCTTTACTAGAGTATTTCTCATGTCCCCAGTTTCTATCCCTCACAGGCTGAAATGATGTCGGAAACCAAGCTTTGATTTATGAACTAATTCATAATCATCTGCCATTTGTGCTGCTAATCTCACAGTTTTAACCCTGTGCTCTTCCACACGAGTTCTCAAAACATTAGGAATTAAATTTTTAAACTCCTCCAAAAGTATAATTTCTCCGAGAGCTTCATACATTTGGTCTACTTTCAAAGCCCTTATCCACCTATCAAAATTACTCTGTTTGATCCTTTCAAACTCTGTGTATGTTTGACCAAATTCTTTCCTTCAATTTCTAAATCTTTGTCTGTAGGCTTCAGGCACTAGTTCACATGCACCGAAGATGGATTTTTTTCACCTCCTCATACGTCCCACATACCTCCTCCGGTGGTGATGCAAACACTTCACTAGCCCTACCTACCAGCTTTTTTTGAATCAGTAATACCCACATGTCCTGTGGCCATTTCATTTGTTTAGCTATCTTCTCAAATGAAATGGAAAAGGCTTCTCCCTCCTTCTCGTCAAACCTTGGCAATGCTTGGACATATTTAAATAGATTCCCACCAAGCCTTCGACTTTGACGCTCTTTCTCACTATCCTCATCACTATCATCCAACAGTCCTTTACACCTGGCAATTTTAACTGACTGTTGTGTTTCATGGCCATTTTCTGAAGTTCAAACTCTCTCTCTTTTTCCCTTTCCTCTCTATCTCTTTCCTTTTGTTCTGCTAAGGCTATTCTTTCTTTGTTTCTTTCTTCTCTCTCCTTTTCATTTTCCCCGATCTTTATTTCCCTTTCTCTTTCTTTTTCTCTCATTGCATATTCAAGCTGCTTTAATTCTTTTTCATGTTCAAGTTGCTTAATCTGCAACTGGATCTTTGCCATTTCTAATGAGTCAGACTGTATCTCAGGCACCTTTAAATGCTTAGCCACGCCATAATTACCTCATCTTTTCACATTTTGTCAGGTAATGTTAACTGCAATGTTTTTGCCAAATCTAGCCAAACCTCTGACCGTCTCCACCCCCAAAAACTTCAGAGGCTCTGAAAGAGCCATTGTCCACAACACACTCCCTACTTAATCTAAAATACCACACCTGAAAATCACCCACAATATACTCCCCCTCACTGTCTTTAAGTTCACTGAGCCAATCCAATAGATAGACTTTTATCCCGGACAAACCCCCAATGTGTTATGGGCCAGGGTTTAGAGAACCCCAAAGTGTATCATGGAGTTCACCTGACCCACAACTTTTAATAAATTGTGGTATGGGGAGCACACGACCCACTCGACAGGTGTGGTACAGCAAAAATAGAAAAGTATTTTTTAAAAGCAAAACAATGTTTATTCTATGAACTCAAGTTAACCTTTTTAAAATATACAGTGAACATCTTAGCACCCATTAATTCAAATACAACTCCCAAAGAATACAACACTAAGTAACCCTTTAAGCTTTCCTTTTAACATCCATAAGACTTAAAACACCTTTTACCAGAAGCACATCAGGTTAAAGTCACTACTGTTATTAGTTTTAATTGACCAGGACCGATTTACAGTCTTTAGATTACAGAGAGAGATTCATACACCTTCTGGTTGTGACTGCAGCGCCAACACTGAAAATGAAACTAAAACACACCCTGCAGCCTGCTTAAAAATAAAAGTAAAAAGCTGACAGACAGCCCAGCTCCACCCACTCTCCAATATCACTGCAGTAGTAAACACTCATTTCTGAAAAGGAAGGATGTGATGGTCTTGGAAGGGGTCCAGAGGAGTTTCACAAGAATGATCCCTGGAATTGAAGAGCTTGTCATATGAGAAGTAGTTGTACTCTTTGGATCTGTACTCTTTGGAGTTCAGAAGGATGAGGCGTGAATCTTATTGAAACTTGAGAGGCCTAGAAAGCATGGATGTGGAGTGGATGTTTCCACTAGTAGGAAAAACAAGAACCCAAGGCCACAGCCTCAGACTTGAGGGATGATCCGTTAAAACAGAGATGAAGAGGAATTTCTTCAGCCAGAGGGTGGTGAATCTGTGGAACTCTTTGCCACAGAAGGCTGTGGAGTACAAGTCACTTTAAGACAGAGCTAGACAGTTCTTTATTGATATGGGGATCAGGGGTTACGGGAGAAGGCAGGAGAATGGGGATGAGAAACATATCAGCCATGGTTTAATGGTGGAGACCCAATGGGCCGAATGACTTAATTCTGCACCTATGTCTTATGGGCTTGTGGTCTAGCTTTGTTCTAAATGCTTCTAATTACACATATACCTACATGTACATACTCAGAGATACATAGCATAGTGGCACAGTGGTTAGTACTACTGCCTTACAGCACCAGTGACCCGGGTTCAATTCTAGTCTTGGATTACTGTCTGCGTGGAGTTTGTATGTTCTTCCTATGTCTGCGTGGGTCTCCTTCGGATGCTCCGGTTTCCTCCCACGGTCCAAAGATGTAGAGGGTAGATGGATTGGCCTGATGGCGTGTCCAGAGATATGCAGGTTAGGCTATGGAGTTGCAGGGATAGGGCGGGGTGAGAGAGAATGCTCATTTGAAGGGTCGGTACCGACTCGATGAGCCGAATGGCCTCCTCCTGCACTGTGGGGATTCTATCCTATGATCCTTAATACCCTTACCTAGATATAAAACATGCCAAGTCAGTGCCATTGTTTAAAACAAGGAACTGAGGTTGGTGCACTTAAACTGATTAAAAAGCTGGTGGAGAGGACTCAGATAGATGGCATTTTAAAACAAAAATTAAGTTATAAAGCAAGTGCAACCAGATGGAAATATAATTATAGTTTAATTGATGGTTCTTATAGAATTAATATGGTCCGGGTTGAAGATAAATTGCAGCTGAAGTAACAGTAAAATCTCATTTCAACAATAGTGCAGCAGAAGATTTCAAGATAATTCAATTGGAACCTGAAGCCACATTATATCTTATGCTTGATGCATTTGTATTGAGTTAAATTTCTGTTTCTCCTGAAAGCACAGACCCTTTCTGTGGTCGGGTCTGCAGTTGCCAACAGATGTAGCACTTTGAGCATGTCAGCCGGTGAACCGTTCTGCTGGAAATTAGCATCCACCCTATCATTGAAAAGCTATGAATGTGTCTTCTATGCACCAAGTTACGTGTAATGGTGTCAGTATTGAGAATTCAGGCACCCTGATGAGGTTGGATCCAAATTACCAGCAAAGCCCTTCAGGTTGTGTGAAACCCGGAGCCCTGAGCATTAACCCAGACAGCTACTCACACACACATTGTTTAAATTGACAGTGGTGGGGTCGAAGCACGTGTGGATCAGGCACCAACCTCTGAAGCTCTGGCTTTCCTGAAAACATGGCACGGATTAGAATTGGTACAAAATGAATGGCTTTTTGGCATGAAATATGATGTTATCACACAAGCATTTCAAATCTATTCCAGACTCTCTTTCAAGCAATTGCACACTTCACTGAAGAGAATGTACAGGACGCAGCATGACAGCAGTTAGTCAGGATTCATTTCGCTTATAATAATAATCTTTATTACTGTCACAAGTAGGCTTACATTACATTAACACTGCAATGAAGTTACTGTGAAAATCCCCCAGTGGCCACACTCCATCGCCTGTTCGGAACGCTAAGGGAGAATTCAGAATGTTCAATTCACCTGACAAGCATGTCTTTCGGGTCTTATGGGAAGAAACCGGAGCGCCTGGAGGAAACCCGCGCAGACACTGGGAGAATGTGCAGACTCCGCACAGACAGTGACCCAAGGCGGGAATTGAACCCGGGTCTCTGGTGCTGTGAAGCAACAGTGCCAGTGTGGTACCCTGCCGATTCAAGTCTTGTAAAATGAGGTTGCATCTCACTCTGTAAACTACCGTAGGGACCGTATATCATACGCTCTAGTATTTTCATCCAAGAAAGTCAAGCATCTCCGACGGGACGCCATGCTTAGAGAGTGGAGATTACAGAATTGGAACTACACTGCTCCACTTGTACCTCTGACTTATGCTCCCTTTGGGGTTAGCTCCCAGTTCAATGTGAGATCAGCGGAGTTAACCATTATCCTTTTGATCATGTTTTTCTTGAAGGTGTGCCTCGCCAGACTGAAGGTCTACAGAAATTAGCCTGGCAGCTATTTTCTTTTTTTTTTTAAATCTTTTTATTCTCCTCATTTTCCACCTTTTCATCAAATACACCACAAAAAACACAATAGCAAATAGAATACCAATCCTCCAAACAGCAACCCTTCAATATACAAACCCAACCATCACCCGTATATTCCAAGTAAAAAAACAAAAGCAAATTAACTATCATCCCGTAAACAATGTGCTCAAGGGGCAGCACGGCGGCGCAGTGGGTTAGCCCTGCAGCCTCATGGCGCCATGGTCCCAGGTTCGATCCCGGCTCTGGGTCACTGTCTGTGTGGAGTTTGCACATTCTCCCCGTGTTTGCGTGGGTTTCGCCCCCACAACCCAAAAATGTGCAGGCTAGGTGGATTGGCCACGCTAAATTGCCCCTTAATTGGAAAAAATTAATTGGGTACTCTAAATTTATTTTTTAAAAACCAACGTGCTCAAAACTGACAATAACCCCCATCTGTCCCCCCCCCCCTCCCCCCCACACAATGTTCGATGGCAACCAATTCTTGAAAGTGCAAGGTAAACAATCCCAATGAATTGTCAAACCCTTCTATCTTCCCCCTCAGCTCAAACTTCACCTTCCCGAGAGTCACAAATTCCAGCAGGTTCCCCTGCCAAGCCGAGGCACAGGGCAGAGAAGCTGACCTCCACCCCAACAGGACCTGCCTCAGGGCAATCAGCGAGGCAAAGACTAAAACATCTGCCCCTGCACCCGCCTACAGCCCAGGCTGGTCCGACACCCTGAAAATGGCTTCTCGGGGGCTCTGGCTCCAAGATTACCTGTACAGCCCCTGAGATGACATTGAAAACCTCCCTCCAATACCTCTCCAGCTTTGGACAGGACCAAAACATATGTACATGGTTTTATGGACTCCTCCACAGCACTCACACATATCCTCCACTCCCTCAAAGAATCAGTTCATCCTCGCCCTCTTGAGGTGCGCCATAAACATGAGCTACAGCTGTATCAGCCCCAACTGATACAGAGGCATCACCCTCTGGAGCACCTCACACCACAGACTGTCTTCCAGATCCTCCTCAAACTCCTCCTCCTATTTGGCTTTAATCCCTTCCAAGGATACACTGTCCTCTCCCAGAATCCTCCCGTAGGTCGCTGACATCCTCCCCCTTCCCCCGCTGTCAGTACCTCTTCCAACAACGAGCGGCGGCGCTACCGGGAACCCTGAACCTCCTTCCTGGCAAAGTCCCGGAGCTGCAAGTACCTAAACCCTTCCCCCGCCCCATATTTCTCCCCGACTCCTCCAGCCTCGCAATACAACCTCTCCTGGATTTTGTTTTTTGTAGGACCTTCTTTGGGATAGGGAGCAACTGTTCCCTTTAGTTGAAGGGTCAGTCACATGGGGACACAAGTTCAAGGTGAGGTACAGGAGGTTTAAAGGAGATGCGAGGGGAAATCTTTTTACACTGAGGGTGGTGATGGCCTGGAATACACTGCTCCCTATCCACCCTGTCCATGCCCCTCATAATCTTGTACACCTCGATCAGGTCACTCCTCAATCTGCCCTGCTCCAGTGAACACCAACCCAAGCCTATCCAACCTCTCTTCACAACTTAAACATTCCATGCCACATAATATCCCGGTGAATCTCCTCTGCATCCCCTCCAGTGCAATCACATCCTTCCTATAATGTGGCGACCAGAACTACACACAGCTATGGCCTCACCAAAGTTCCATACAACTCCAAAATGACCTCCCTGCTTTTGTAATCTATGCTTCAATTTCCTCCTCATCTCGGTCTTAAATGGGCGACCCCTTACTCTGAGGTTATGATCTCAGGTCCTCGGCTCTTCCACATGGAGAAACAAGCTCTCAGCATCTACCCGGTCAAGCACTATACGAATCCTATGTGACTCTAATTGTATTGTATACTTCAGGTTGTCTCTTTCAGTACAAAACTATTTTTGAAAGGTAGTGATCATACTACCTTTCAAAACACTGCCAATTTGAACACAACAGGGTCCCACAAACAGTCAGAGTAATGACCAATTCATGTATTTTTGGTAACATCAGCTGAGGGGTAAACCACTGGACAAATCTCTGTACTTTCAATAAGGCTATGGATCTATTATCGTCACCTGTGATGCTGACCAATGCTTTTTAAATAACAAATATTAACTGTATTTTGCTTTTTGCATCAAACAAAGACAGACTTGCCTGATAATTTATGCTGAAATTTTAAAGTGCTGTCTTTTGAATGGGACATTGTGAATGCAGGATTCTAGATATATTGGATTATAAACATTTGGCAATTTACGGGTTAAAAGTCTGGGTTAGAGTATGTTTCACTGCATTAGTCATATGTTTTACAATCTTCTTTTAGAAGACCAGAAAGCTTTTTGGAGCCAGAGATGAAATTGACCCGGTTAAAAAGCCTGGGCTAATGCACTGTTGATTGACTAGGAGGAGTCTCTGGGGAGTTAATGTGCGTTCAGCCTGAGGAGTTGATTTGTTTGCAGTTTGGGGAGATGATTTATTTGCTGGATGGAGCTCAGGCACACAGATATTTTTGAGAAAGCTTTTGAGTTGAGTTCTGATCTAGCTACCTGTTAGACCAGAAATAAAATCTCTTGCTCTCACAGTAGGATAGGTAAAAAAAGATTAATAGTATTTAAAGCAGTGCAGACTTGTATGAGGACAAGGGGGAAGCTGAAACAAACCAGTTGAAACACCTTTTTGAGGACATCAAGACAGAGGCTGCGGGAGTTCTAGCAGGAGCCAAATCTGTTCTGGAAAGCAAATATTAATCTGTGCCATTGCAATGTAGGATAGATTGCGGGCTGTATGTTTTTCTTTCTTTTGTTTAATTGGGAATAGAGATAGTAATAAGGGGTAATTGTAAGCTATTTTTAAAAGATGTTTTAAAGAATTTAGTATTGTGTTAATAATAAAGTATTGTTTTAAAATACCAAATCCCTATTTCTCCCTGCAATCACTCCTGAAATGAATCATTCTTTCTGCACAGTCTTATAAAATAAACTAAAATACTGAAGGTTCGGGCCAGTATCCTAGCCCCTGTTGGGGTCTGGTCTGGAATCATAGTACCTGCCTGTGGTCCCCCCACTTTCCTTATCGCACATTGAAATAGTCCGACAGCAACTCACCATTCAGACATATGAACACGCAAAAAATAGCCACTTTGGTGAGGTATTTATCAGCCACTACTGTATCACCTACAGAAAGCCCTTCAGAAGAATCTTGCAGCTTCCAGTGCACACAGGAGAGATGTAGGCAAAATACAATCCACTTTAAACCTTTGTGAAAACATTGAGGATGTAGTTGCACAAGATAACTTTATTTAATTACATTTTGCCTGAAGCAGTTCAGTTAATCAAGTGGAAGAAAACATAGTGGATGCATTGACACAAGTCAGATGTGACATGAGCAGAGGTGGCTCAATTGCGGAGCATCTGGCATGCCTCCTCTTTAATTTTGAACTGTCTGCCTAACAGAAGCCAGACACATGAAAGGGAACTTAGATTGTAAATAGTAGCTGCAGGGAAACTAATATTTGACAGCTGAAGCTCATGGACTGGTAGTTGTATATAAATATATATGCTGTCAATACTGTGCCATGGCTTGTACATATTTGCTTTATCGCAAACTGAGCCAATTTTATTCAAATATTTTATTGGTATTTTCCAGTTTTTACAGAATAACGGATCAAGTCTGTCCGATATTTACAAATAAAGTAATTTCTCATTCACACAGCTTTTTACATGTGGTGTCCCCTATCTGTCTGCCCCCCCCCCCCCCCCCCCCCACCCCTACTTCCCTTTCCTTCGTTGGTAGCTTGGTATCCCTCTTAGTGTTGCCTGATGCCCTGGGGCGGCACATAATAATCGCTTATTGTCACAAGTAGGCTTCAAAAGAAGTTACTGGGGAAAACCCCTAGTCGCCACATTCCGGCACCTGTTCGGGGAGGCTGCTCCTGGACCTTATTCTCCCCTGTTAGGGTTCATCGGGAATGCCTTGCTCTGGCCCAGGTTGAGCTTATAGCCCGAGAAGGCTCCAAACTCTTCCAGCATATGATTGCTTTCAGACCGTTCTGTGGGTCCGAGATGTAGAGGAGCAGGCCATCCACATAGAGTCAGACTCTGTGCTCTATTCCACCTCTTTGGATGCCCTTCCAGCTTTTCGCGTCTCACAGGGCGATTGCTGGTGTTCAATTGGCAGGGCTAACACAAGTGAGGTTAGTGGACATCCCTGCCTTGTGTCCCATGTGTAGCTGGAAATATTCAGAGCTGATGTTGTTGGTCCGAACGCCTTGGGTGCGTTGCACAAGAGTTTCACCGAGGAGGTGAACCCTGCTCCTATCCCAAACCGCTCCTGGGTACAGAAAAGATTTCCCAGGATGTTGCCTGGTATGGAAGGCACTAGCTATGAGGAGAGTTTGGATAAACTCGGTTTGTTCTCACTGGAACAACATAGATTTGAGGGGTACCTGATAGAAGTCTACAAGAGGCATTGACAGAGTATATAGTCAGAAGCTTTTTCCCAGGGTGGAAGAGTCAATTACTAGGGGGCATAGGTTTAAGGTGCAAGGGACAAGGTTTAAAGCAGATGTACGAGGCAAGTTTTTTTTTTTACACAGAGGGAGCCTGGAACTCGCTGCCGCGGGAGGTAGTGGAAGCGGATACGATGGTGACTTTTAAAGGGCAGCTTGACAAATACATGAATAGTATGGGATTAGAGGGATATCATAGAATTTACAGTGCAGAAGGCGGCCATTCGGCCCATCGAGTCGACACCGACCCTTGGAAAGAGCACCCTACCTAAGCCCCACCCAATCCCAGTAACCCCACCCAATCCAACCCAACCCAAACGTTTTGGACACCAAGGGCAATTTAGCATGGCCAATCCACCTAACCTGCACATCTTTGGACGTGGGAGGAAATCGGAGCACCCAGATTAAACCCTCTCCAAAGTCTCCATATCCTTCTGGTAGTGTGGCGACCAGAATTGAAGACTATATTCCAAGTGCGGCGTTACTAAGATTGTATAAAGCGGAAACATGACTTGCCAATTTTAAAACTCAATGCCTTCTTGACAACCTCCACGTGGGGCACTGGGCACAGCCCATCTCCAACTTAATTTCCACGTAATGTGGAGCCTGGTCGCAGATCACTATTGCGGACTATTCCATCTTTACTATTCCTGGAAGCACCGCTTTCCCCACTGCAAAGAAGTCTATTCTGGAATATGTTTTGTGAACTGGTAAAAACAACAAGAATTCCTTCTCACTGGTGTGCAGGAACCGCCAAGAGTCCATCGCCCCATCTGCTCCCAGCTCCCTAGCCATGCCTATCTGGGATTCGATTGATCCATTAGCAGGCCCTGTACATAGTTGAAGTCGCCCCCAAGATCAGTCGATGTGTGTCAATGTCGGGTATTTCCGCCACGGTCTTTTTTTAATGAAATCTGTCTCGACCCAGTTGGGCGCGTAAACATTTACCAGGACTACTGCTGCCCTGTCCAAGACACCGCTGACCATGATGTACTGCTCCCCTTGGTCCGTAACTGTCCTTGTAGCCTTGAATCTCGTCCTCTTGTTGCTCAGTATGGCTACGCCCATAGCCCTCATCCCGTAACATGAATGGTACGTCTGTCCCACCCAGCTTTTTCTTATCCGCTATCGGTCCTTCTGCCTAAAGTGTGTCTCCAGCAGGAAAACTATGTAGGCCTTCAAACTTCTTAGGTGGGTGAAGACACTGGATCTTTTCACTGGGCCATTGAGTCCCCTGACATTCCAGGTGATAATCCTGGTGGGGGAGTTTTTTGTTCCCGCTTTCCTGTGGGATCAACCATACTTAACTGGTGGATGCGCCCCTGCACTCCAGGGTTTCCCTTTGTTAGGCAGCCGTCCAAAATGGCCACGGTCATTGTTTTCACCATGAAGTCGGGCCCCTGCGCTCTGGGGTTTCCCTTTATCCAGGGGGCATCCAACATGGCCGCCAACTGTGTGTATGCCACGTGGGTACGCCGGGGTCTCCCTTTGCCCAGGGACCCTCCCGAGTGGCTGCTTGCGGTGCCATCTTGTTTCCTCAGCCTGTTCCTCACCCGTCGAAGCCTCTACAAAAACCAACTAATTTTCCCTGCTCTGTTTCTTTTGCGCTCTTTCTCCCTCCACACCCCCCCCCCCCCCCCCCCCGTTCTCCCCCTTCCCTGTCCATTTGTCCCTCCCCCCCAACCACGCGCTCCCTCTATGTTGGGAGCTGCACAGCGGCCACCCCCCCCCCCCCCCTCCCTCCCCCCTTGCTGTCTGCCATCCCATGCTAGCTATCCCTGCTAGTGTGGTGGCTCCCCTCCCAGGCTGGTCTAGCCCCTGCCATATGCCCGCTGACTGCCTGTTTTCCCTGTCTAATCTCTCACCTGCCTTCGCTTCCTTCTGTGACCCGGTCTTCCCTTTATGGGTGGAATGAGGCAGCACAGTCCCACGCAAAGATGCTCACAGTCCAATGAGTCTTTAATTTTCCCTTTCACAGTCTTTCACTGCACAACCCTCGCTGCTGCCTTACCTGTCCCTTGTCCAGGCCGTTGTCTTTTACAAATTCATTTGCTTTCTTCGAGGTTTTACAGTACAGTTCTGGTATGTGACCCAGAACCTGGCCGGGAAAAGCATACCAAACGTACCCAGTTCTTATACAGGGCCGACTTCGCCTGGTTGAGCTCGGCCCTGCATTTTACTGGGTCTGCCCCAATGTCCTGATAGATTTGGATATTGTGTCCTTCCCAGATGCTCGCTTTTGTCTGACGCGCCCACCGCAGGATCCTCTCACGATCCTGGTATCGGGGCAGCTTTCCAATAATTGCCCTCGGCTGCGGGTTTCGGCCTGAGTGACCTGTGTGCCCTGTTGTGCTCTACGGTGTTGGGGAGGTTGTCTCTCCCAACTGAGTTACCCAGCATTTGGACGACGTAGCCCGTCTGATCCTTGGCAACCAGGGTCCCATTGCCTCGTGAGTCTGCCGCCTCGCCCGCCTGCTGCTCATGGCTTTTTCCACCGTCTCTTTGGCTTCTCGTGCTCCCGTTAGCTGACAGACTCTGGTGGTTATTCTCTTCTTGCTGGTGAGATAGTTTTGCCTTTGGTTTTTGGGCACAATTCGACTAAAAGAGCCTTTTTTTGGTTCTGGTTTGGAGGAGAGCAATCCGATGTTGTCTGCTCAGCACACCACCATCACCGGAAGGCCCAAGTTTATTTTTAATAGTTGCTTTCAGCTTGTATTTGTGTTCAGTGGTATGACGATAATCCTAGACTTGACACTAACCTGTGGTATTTGACAAATAAAAAGATGGTATTATAATGAAAGGATAGTGCTTTCTGGCTGAAATTCTGCTTTTCACTTTCTCCGTGAAGGCATTAAATCATTTTAAAAACTGTTGACTCAACCCACTAAATTAAGGGAGAAAAAATGTTAACAAACCATTAAATTCAAGGTAGTGTGGCATCTGGAACTGTTTTCCACCAGGTAAATGCACCTTGGAGCTAACGTAATCTCACTGTCACCTGGATTTGACTCTAGTTGTGACCAATGTGACCCGAGGAAAATGATGTGCAGGAAACAAAACATGCTGGTCCCATCAGGCCTGTCCGACACTCACAATGGGTGGAGCACATTGACTAGATATTTCCTATGGCACCACACCGCTTTCACCACCATCCCCACAGCACCACCCCCCCCCCCCTCCCCTCCCCTCCCTCCCTCCGCCCCCACAATCCTCACTGAAATTCCCCCCCCTCCTTCACTGCTTTACTATTTCCTAGAGCAGAATTTTACAAACTGTTTTTCCTGGAGCCCACTGTTACCAACTGGCCTTCCTTTGGGACCCATGCCAGCTGACCTTCGGGGACCCACGCCAGCCGACCTTTGCGACCCACCATTTTCGTTTGCTTTTAATGTGGCAGGTGAGCCTGCTTGGTCCTCACGATCTCACCTGCCTTGTCATTCAATGTTACATTTCTGCTGAGGGCTTCAGTTGATGATTTAAATTCTCGCTGCATCCTTTGAAAAAATCTTTGTCCTCAAACTCGGCATGCTTATTCTTCAATTACCTTTAAAGTTTTGAAGGTTTTAATCTTTTCTTCGCCAGTACATCCTTCATATAACACACATGGGCTTTGCATCCTGATAAGCATTGGCACAATTAATGAATCCATACCACAAGATATCATCTTTTATACTGCTTTGTTCCTGATTTCAGCTTCTTCTTCATGGGTTGTCCACCAGATGCCCTGGAACTCAAAGCAGCACTGCTTGCAGCTACAAAATGGAGGAATCTCTCACATACCCAGAGCACATGATCTGCTCTCAGCTGCCGCTTCTGGAGAGAAGGCTCCATTGACTTCCTTACTCGCTCAGTCCATGAAATTATTCTCCTGCATAGTAAAGCTTCTGGTCTAAAAGCCAAATGAATTGGACTTGACAGCAGTACAAATTCAGCAGAAAGATTCAGCAGTAATGATGCACAGACTGTTGTTTTTATACAATGGTACCTTCCTAGTTGGCAGCACTTATTTTTTCAAACCCCAAGCTTAATTTTTTACTGAATTTCAGCATGCCTCACAGATGAACCGTTTCAGCATTTATTGCTCCCAGTTTCATGAAACTTTTATCTTTGAGTTGCCAGAATTTACTTGCACCACTCGAAGCTCAAAGTTGAAACTCTGTCCCACATCAGATGTTTTGCACTGTTGTCATGGGAATGTCTCTTTAAGAACGGTTTGTCTTCTGAAATGGCTGCAGTGATGTCATTGTGTGGGTGGAGCTGGGCGGTGGCTCTGGTTTTTACTTTCGGGCAGTACGGTAGCACAAGTGGATAGCACTGTGGCTTCACAGCGCCAGGGTTCCAGGTTCAATTCCCGGCTGGGTCACTGTCTGCACGTTCTCCGTGTCTGCGTGGGTTTCCTCCGGGTGCTCCGGTTTCCTCCCACAGTCCAAAGACGTGCAGGTTAGGTGGATTGGCTATGCTAAATTGCCCTTAGTGACCAAAATAAAATGTAAGAAGGGGTTATTGGGTTACGGGGATAGGGTGAAAGTGAGGACTTAAGTGGGTCGGTGCAGACTCAATGGGCCGAATGGCCTTCTTCTGCACTGTATGTTCTATGTTTTGAGCTGGAAGTTGTTTGTGGCTCTGAGTTTTAAGTTGTATTCAGACTACAAGGATCTTGGAGTCTTTCTCTCTCTCTGCATGCTAAAAAGGTGCCTCCAGATCACTTGATAACTTCAAAGTAATAACTGTGTTCTGGAAGGAATTCCAACCTACTGTTTTGTGGTAAAAGGGATTGTCTGATTTATGGATGTTGTTACTTGAGTGAAAGAGTAAAGGGAAGTTATTAAGGGTTAAATATAGAGTACTGTAGCAGGGTATTTAGGTTTGTAGTTGATAAAATGCTTACTGTGTGTGGTTATAAAATGTTAACTGAATTCGTAGGATAAACTTTGTTTTTGATTTAAAGCGCTTAAGGCCTCTGTTGCATAACACCTGAAGAGTAGGCCCTTGTGCTCCTCATAACCAAAATCTATAAACAGTTGTAGGTCAGGTGAACTACATGATATACTTTGGTGTTCTCTGAACCCTGGCCCATACACTGAATAAACTTGCAAATGTTTCCCACGCTCAGCCACATATGTATTCATCTAGTCCTCCTGCACCTGTGGCTAAATGGTGACACTGAATTTCTGCCACATTTCTGGATTGATTTCCAAGTTTTGCTTCTGTTCGATAAATCGACCAATAAAAATCTTTTTGTTCAGTAAAATATTGAAAAGTGTTTTTAAAAACTGCTAATTTTCAACAAATTGCTTAATTTAGTTATTTCACTTGGGTGGTACCATGTTGTTATTATGATATAAAGGCCGCAATCATTCATAAGCCATTGGTTGGACACGTTGTGGATTCATTTACTGAGAGTAGGCACATGGATACAAAGGTAGATCATTTGAAAACCGATCAACAGCGAGCTGTCTGCGTTTGTGCGCTCTGCTTAAAAGCAAAAGTGCAACAAAAAAACAGATCGCGTGACACACTTCCTTCTAATGATTTTATGCTTCAATCCCTTAAAGGCACATTGCAACAGGTATAATCTGGAAAGAAAATACATGCATTCTTATAGTACCTTTACAACCTTAGAGTTCCCTAAAACACACCTCAGCCACAAATTACTTCAGAAGCGTGGTAACTGTTGTCATGTAGGGAAGTGAAGCACCCGATTTGCACACAAGGTCCCACAAACAGCAATGAGAAGAAATAAACAATTAACCTGTCTTAATGGTGTTGGTTAAGGGACGAAAACATTGGACATGACATCAGGAGAGCGCCCTTGCTCTTCTTGGGTTAGTTCCTGGGATCTTTTACACCCATCAGAGAGGATAGGTGGGATAAAAACAGAAAATGCTGGAAAAACTCAGCAGGTCTGGTTGTAAGACTTCTTACCAGAAATGGAGACAGAGAAATCAAGGAAGGGAAGCATCAGAGATCGACAATGTGAAGATGAGAGAGGGATGGAAATTGGAAGCAATATTGAGAAATCTTCCAGGACCAGGCAAGAACGTGAAGCTGCATCAATACAGTTACGGATGCACCAGAAAAATAATTGAGAGAGGGTGCCCAAGTAGGACTGGAACAAGGAATGTTCCACATAACACACAAAAAGACAGGCATAACTGGGGCCCATACACGGCAGCACAGTAGCATTGTGGATAGCAAAATTGCTTCACTGCTCCAGGGTCCCAGGTTCGATTCCGGATCACTGTCTGTGCGGAGTTTGCACATCCTCCCCGTGTGTGCGTGGGTTTCCTCCGGGTGCTCCGGTTTCCTCCCACAATCCAAAGATGTGCAGGTTAGGTGAATTCGCCATGCTAAATTGCCCTTAGTGTCCAAAATTGCCCTTGGTGTTGGGTGGGGTTACTGGGTTATGGGGATAGGGTGGAGGTGTTGACCTTGGGTAGACCTTCCAAGAGCCGGTGCAGACTCGATGGGCCGAATGGCCTCCTTCTGCACTGTAAATTCTATGATACACATAGCTGCACCTTTTATTTGGAGGAAGTGAGACAAGTTAAAAGAGAAATTGTTCCGTGAGAGAACATGTCCAGCCAGGCAGAGGAGAGTACTGGTGGATGGCGATTTTAATTCAAGGAAGAGGCAGGTATCCCTCACATCATGCTGCTGGGTTATAGAGGTGTAGAGGAATTGGGCAACCATGACGAAGAGGTGGCGTTTAGGGCCTGGAAGCTGGAAATTGTTGATACGACATAGGGTATCAGAGGAACCGCGCATGTTGGTGGGAAGAGAGTGGACAAGAGGTGAGAGAATGCAGTTAAGATAGGAAGAAATTAGTTCCATGGAGCAGAAATAGGCTGATACAATGGATCTACCAGGGCAGTCCTGTTGGTGGATTTGGGAAGGAGGTAGAAGCGGGCTGTGTGGGACTATGAGGTTAGAAGCTGTGGAAAGAAGATTTCCAGAGGTGATGAGGTCAGTGACAGTCTTGGAAACAATGGCTTGTTGCTCGGTGGTAGGGACATGGTCCAGGGAGATGTAGGAGGAAGTGAGAGTTGGTGCTCAGCCTCTGTGAGGCAGAGGTCAATGTGCTAGACAACTTCCCCACCCGTGTCAAAAGGTTTGGTAATGATGTACGGTTTGGACCTGAGAGAACGGAGTGCAGCAAGTTCAGAAGAGACAGGTTGACAGTGGGTGAGAGGAGCAGAAAAACTAAGATGGCCAAGGTCACGTTGACAGTTCTCAATGAAAATATCAAGAGCAGGTAAGAGACCAGAGGGAAGGGTCCAGGTAGAGATAATTGGAGGTGGGTGAAAGGATCCAAACTTATAGAACTCAGAATTTACAGTGCAGAAGGTGGCCATTGAATCTGCAACAGCCCCTGGAAAGAGCACCCCACCCAAGCCCACGTCTCCACCCTATCCCCGTAACCCCACCTAACCTTTTTGGACACTAAGGGGCAATTTACCGTGGCCAAGCCACTTAACTTGCACATCTTTGGACTGTGGGAGGAAACCAGAGCACCCAGAAGTGAGCACAGAGTCAAAGGTGAGGGGGGAAGAGTTCAGCATCCTACAGAGCCTGAAATTCATTGGGGTGAGGATGTAAGAGGATGAAATCAAGTCCTTTGCTGAATACACAATATTTAGCATCATCCTTTTATATTCGGGCAGATGGGAGCTTTGTTTAGCATCTCATCTGAAAGATGGCACCATTCACACGACAATGCTCCCTCAATATTGCAGTGCAGTGTCAGCTAAAGATGTGTACATATGTCCTGAATGGGTCTTGAACCCATAAAACCCTCTGATTCAGAGGCAACAGTGCTTAGAACCCATAAAACCCTCTGATTCAGAGGCAACAGTGCTGCCCTAAGCAAAGGTTGATAGCTACAGAAAATTGTTGTACTAGAGTGAAGACCACCAGCGGACAACGTTTCTATTAAAACAAATGTTCACAAAAAGAACAAAGCATTTGATAATTTCTTCAATTTTCCAGTTCTCTCCTTTCTAATAATCTTTATTGTCACACGTAGGCTTACATGAACACTGCAATGAAGTTACTGTGGAAATCCCGCAGTCGCCACACTCCAGCCGTGTTCGGGTACATTCGGGAGGGAGAATTCAGAATGTCCAATTCACCTAATACATGTCTTTGGGGACCTGTGGAAGGAAACCGGAGCACCCGGAGGAAACCCACGCAGACACAGGGGAGAACGTGCAGACTCTGCACAGACAGTGACCCAAGCTGGGAATCGAGCCTGGGACCCTGGCGCTGTGAAGCAACTGTGCTAACCACTGTGCTACCTTGCTGCTATCAGGTCTGTGTGTCGGTCACTACGTCAGCTATTTTGACATTCTTTGTTTCTGTCACACTACATTCTATTGTTCGGCTGAGGTGATCCTGTGCACTATCTAACACTGCGATACGGATTCCGGTTTTTCAGAAATACCTCTTCCTCCTTGGGAGTATTTTTGTTGACATCAGCTCTGGCTGATTTTGCAGTCCAGCTCTTGGTCTGTAACGTTGTAGGTAGCAGATGAGGAACATATCAGCCATGATTGAATGGCAGAGCAGACCCAATGGGTCGAATAGACAAATTCTGCTCCTATATCTTATGAACTTATGAAGATTTATTTGTCTATTTTTGCCTGGTTTTCCCAATTTTAAGGGCTAGCCTTCCATCTTTCAATCCTGAAGGAGGATACAGCCTGACTTGGTAAGCTGTCAGTTCTCTCCACAGATACTGGCTGACCAGCTATGCCACCAATTAATCATAGAATTTACAATGCAGAAGGAGGCCATTTGGCCCATCGAGTCTGCACCAGCCCTTTTTTTCCCCAATTTCCAACAATTGCAGTTTTTAAAAAAAGAACAATTTATTGCTCCCATGTACATGTCCAATTCTACCAGAGATAGAGATTTTTTTGCAGAAGACACAAAATCGAAATTGCCTACATTTAAAAACTTTGAGAGAAACTCACTATAAAGAGTTAAGCGACTGAAGAAAATGAATTGTGGCAGAACTATTGCAGTCATGATTTGAACAATTATTATTTAAAGTCTAGAACAAACTGGCTACACAGAAGGGGAAAGATAAGAGATATTATATTCATGGAAACGATTGAATTGCCAGACCTTTAAAGGAGAGTGAATGTTGTGAAACATCATGCAATCTTGTCAAGATAATTCTCTTATGGCTTCGCAAATACAATCAGAGTTGAACAGAACATTGTTGTTCTCTGGCATGACTGACTTTATTACTCTTTTGTTTTTAATGAAAGCACTTTCCCATCTTTTTCTCCATGCATTTGGCAATCAGCTGCCAGAAGGGAACTAAATTTGTTGCCATGGAAATGCATACGGTCAGGTTTATTTAACAAGCTAAAGTAGGATGTGCACTCACTTCAGTACCAAGTTTCTTCATGAGGTGACGGAAAAAATCATCCAGTTCCTTGCCTTCAATGTAGCCATTATCTAGATAAGAGTTCAACAAACGGGTAATGAAATCATATGCAGAAGTACCGAATAAGATCAGTAACAACAGCCATTTTCTGGAAATCCTGTCTGAAGTATATTTGTTATAGAATAAACAATGGAGTAAAGTAAATAGAGCTCAATTTATTAGGAACCAATATCAAAACCATGCACGCCCAGGATCAAATCTGTACCGAGACCAACAAGCCAGAGTTTGGGACATTTTACTGTTGCGCAGATTTAACAAAGTTGCCTTTATTAGTCACATATTGTAATTTGGTTTTGCACTCAGTTTCAATTGTCTTCTAAATAGACTTACAACTCCTTGCAACACACAGAAAACGACTGGGCAAGAGGGCTGGCTGGATTGCTTTAAAAAGTAGTGGCAGTCTGCGTGACAGACATTGCTTTACCCTAACTGCCAGAGTTACTGAAGAGCCGCAATTTTAAAATGATTGTCTTCTTCAGCAGCGTAGTAATTCTGCTCAGCTGCTCCAAAAGGATGTACGGAAGTCAGAGAGAAGAAATAATGCTTTCAGTGAGTGCTCTCAAAGACCGGGTTCCACCATCTTATGTGCTGTCCTGACTGGAGTGGGCAGTGCATAAACTGGGGAAAAAAAGTGTTTATTGACTACAACAGTATAGCTTCCAGTCCCCTTGAAAAATATGAGGCAAGGTTTCTAAAAAAAAAAAATCTTTGCTTCACAAAAGGAGGAGCATGATTGAAATTACACCAAACCAGAGTCCACACTTCCTCACCAGTGATGTGATACCTGCAGTACCTTCCAGTTTACTTTAGAACACACATGTTGGGTGGACTCAAGAGGAGCAAATACTGCAAGTGCCAGAAATTTGAAATTCAAACAGAAAATGCTGGAAATACTCTGCAGGTCCGGCAGCATTTGTAAGGTCCTCCATGGTGCTGACACGGTTGGTTCTAGAATGAGAAGCATTGTCCTGATCAGCAGCATTCATTCCAAAATACAGACAACATGCAGGATAGCAGTGAATGGCCCGAAGCAAACTGGAATGGTTCCTGACCTGCAGCTCACAACCTCCCCCATTGAGATTGTTGCCTGTGAATCACAGAATTAATCCGTGTCTCAGCTCATTATCAGAGCTCTTGTGGTCAACTTCTTACAAATGGCAAAATTGAAGATTTAATCAGACTGAGCTCCATTCTTTACATTCTTAAAACAAAACTAAAAATGAAAGTGCCAAACAGCATTCAGTTTTTGACAGAGCTGGTGGCTGGTCACCGTCCATATGCCCAAATAACCAACCACTTCCCTAATCCTGCTCAAATAGTGACTGATATAAAACCAATTTGTTGGTTGGAGAGACAGGATTAACTAGGGGAGTTGGGTCCGTGTGGAAAGTGTCGAGCTGCAGCAGTGGACTAAATTGCCCGTATTCGCCCGTGGAGTAAAAGGCATAGAAGCAGATCCCAGTTTTAATACCGAACAAATTTAGTGAAAATGTCGAGAACAGGGCGGGAGTCAAAACACAGTCAAATTAAAAAAGAAATGTGTCAGCGTGTAGTGCTTTGTGCAAACCTTGTCAAATTCATTTGTTTAATCCTTCCCAAAATATTGAATATTTAAAAGCTTAATTTGGATGCAAAAAGTTTCCAAAGCATAATGGGAAAATTAATTTCTATTTTACACCCAGATGAAGAGCAATAATTTGAGTTTTTTATGCAATGGTCCCATACTTGCAGTGGACGGGTCTCACCCCACCCCACCCTTATTTAGCATTGTATGGAGTAAAATTGAATTACCATCAGCATCAAACCGCTGCCAAATCTGAAGAAACCCGACGGCATCCAGGTTGTCGAAGCCCGGGCTGTCCATGGTGCTGGGGAGTTGAAAGGAAAAGTTTCCAAACGCTGGCAAGGCTTTTTCTCTGATGGTTCTGCTGCCGCCCACGGGAGATGTCCAGGGCTTCGCAATGGCCAAGAGGGCTTCCTTCACTCCCGAGCTTTTAAAAAAAGGACAACTCCACTCAAAACACAGAGCTCACTCCCTGTGTCACCGCGCCAAACAGCCCAGTTGCCCAGCCAATCCTGGGCTCAGCCCCCTCAGCATTACTGACGAGCTCCGGCTCCACCCACCTTAGCATCCTATTGATCAGCTTCCAGTGTGCACTCACTTGTTAAGGTCATGCACAAGTCTGCATTGAAAGGCTGTTTGGAATAATAACACGACCCTGACAGATAAAGTGACATTCTTGCGAGGTCATTAAAAAAAAAACCTTTTAACAAAAACAGTGAAATTTTGCCTAACTGCCTCAGAACAAAGGTCATATTATGGGGGGGGGGGGGGTGCGATTTATGGGACAATACTTTGACGGGTTATAAACAACCGTGGTTTCTGGAATTAATGAAGTGCTCATTCTACTCTTTTTCTGCTGTTGAAGAATAATTTTCTAAGCTAGAGTAGTAATCACTGGTCCATGCCCTCACATGCATGGTTGCTCCCCTACTAATTACAATTGTGACTCTCAGCCAGCTCCCTCTAACTCCATCTTTGGCTATCAACTGAGAACACAAGTGGCCTAAGGGAATCATTTTATCACCACCACACCCACCCACCGTGGACAGGATTTAATACCCCCTTACTGTCAAGTTTAGAGGCGGGCATTTAATCAGGTGAGAGGGTATTGGCTGGGGACCCCTTCACCTTCCAAAACTCATGGATGGTCTTCCTGCTGGATGCTAATTGGGTGGGCAACTATTGGCCACTTAAGCGCCTCATCCTGTTGCCATTGGTATTCAACCAATGGTGGGCAGAGGAATGACCACTTGGGAAGACTGACAACGAAGTCTAACTCGCTTTCTTGTGGGCTTCCATTGGGGGAGCCCTCACTCAAAAGCACTCAGTGCCTGATCGAGGGACCCAACATCGGGGGAGGTGGCCCCGCTGAGATCCCTGCTCCCCTCCCCCACCCCTACCCTCACCACACATCCGGTTAGGGACACCTATTCTGCCCTCACCGGTGGCTTTGGTCTACTGTTGATCCTGGGCCTCTGGTCAGTATGATACTGTCAGCAGCCACTGGCACCAGTGGCACTGAAGCACAATGGAAAGGCTCGGGTGGTGGAAACTCCACTCCCAGGGACCTAAATCCTGGGGAAGGTCATGATTTCATGTTAATTGGCCGCCTTCCAGAAAATTGTGCATAAAGGTGGGTCTTCGACACCATCGGCTTCTGGACCCACAAATGGTGAATTTTCCCAGGCAAAGGGAAATAGATTTGGATGCATACCGAGGATTCTGATATCTTCCAGCCTTCTTTTACTTTCCCAAGCACCAATTGCCCTCTTGCCTGTGAGGCGTCCCAGCAGCATGGGAACTACATAAGCTGCAGTAGCTCGCATCTCTGAGGAGCAGCAGCAGCTTCACCCAGCTCAACAGCCACAGCAGCAGAGGAAGAAACTGCAGCAGCTACATGAAGCAGAGGAGATGAACCCAGGGCTGCACCTCGAAGGAGGCGATACCCTCAACACAGTTTCAGGTCCAGACCAAGGGTCAACCTCCTTGACATGTCTGAGCAACAGTGTCTCCAACAGCTCAGCTTCTCAGGCAGGTGCACAGGCATCCAGAACTTTCAGGAAGGTACACGACGAGCCATGTGCATGAATGTTCTCCACTGTGTCCAGCTGGCAGAATAGGAAGGTGGAGAGCGCCCAACATTCTCGGAGGAGAGGGAGCCTGATGTGCGGTTGGTGCCATGCCAGAGAGGCCCGCCATGGACTCATCCAGTGATGCTTCACTTGAATACGTGCTGACTGCAGACAATGTTTTCTACCAAAACCCCTCTGCAAATTCCATCCCCAACGTACCTTCCTGCCATCACCTAGCCATCCATCACAACCATACCCATTCCGCCACGAGGTTGGTCATTCCATTCACTAGCAGAAAGTTCGCCAGGGTGAATGGGAGATGATACCGTGAAAGTGGTGAGTTCACAGAAACTTGTGCTGTTACAGAAACTTGTGTTGTTATAGAAATGAAGTGCAGCAATGCAACAATAACATTGTTACAAGCTCCCAATTGAATCCCTTCATGCAACCAAGACACTCTTCCCTTACCCTTCCTATTTCCTGTCAGTGACCCCACCCCTTTGGCATCAGCAGTGTTAGCGAGACATTACTTTTTCCCCTGCTCTGACATGAGTGTGGCAGACATCTTCAGGTATTTTGAGCCAGTGAGGGCCAGCAAAGATTGCTGCACCTGCACCTGTGAAGGGGCAGACTCAGTCATTGGGGCTAGAGGCTGCATGCAGAGGTCTGACTGATGGATCGAGAAGTGTGTTACCTTCAAAAGAGTCCCCACTGCTATGTGTTCATTTTGCATCTTCTATCTTCAAACAAATCTCTGTGCCCTGATGGCCAAGAGCAGGAGAGCTTTTTGCTGCATGTTACTGTAATGTTCAGCCACCAAGGAAATGCTTTGCTCAATCTTTTAGAAATTGCTAACCAGAGTATGCAGATCATTCGTTTGGGCCGGCACACAAGCAATGGCCTGCCACATCCATTTCTCATGGTTGGTGGAGTGGAGGAACAACATGGTGGCACAATGGTTAGCACTGCTGCCTCATGGCACCGAGGTACCAGGTTCGATCCCGGCTCTGGGTCACTGTCCGTGTGGAGTTTGCACAATCTCCCCATGTTTGCGTGGGTTTCGCAGCCACAACCCAAAGATGTGCAGGGTAGGTGGATTGGTCATGCTAAATTGACCCTTAATTGGAAAAAATGAAATGGGTACTCTAAAATGTTTTTAAAAGGTTGGTGGAATTGTGGAGTGCAACTACCCGAGATCGATTTCTCCACGTGCATGCTGCCTATGGAAATGCTGACAGAACCTCACCCATTTCTTGTTCCTACTCTACACATTCCCTCATGTTGATGACCCCCGAAAGGCCCAGCATCTGTGTCCAGCTGACTAGAGATTGAAGTGTCCTGTGCTCTCCGACTGGGACATTCTACAGCTGTCTCAGTCTCCAATACCTGCTCTTACACATATGTGATGTCCTCCTCACCTTGTGTCACCCTATCTATCTGCTGGACCCACCGAGCCATGTGCATCTGCACTGACGCAGGGTGAAAGAATAATGTGATGGTGGATCCGCTGAGTGCTGGGCTTCCTCCGTGGGCTTCTCCCTCATCTCCTCTGTTGGTTCTCGGAAGAGATCAAAGACAGCGGTTAGTGCTGAAAGGAAGTGAATTAGGGTTCCATGTTAGCACAGTGCAGGTCATGAGACTTCATGTCTTAGTCTCAATTTAACATGAACAATTGTGACATGAGCAATTGTTCAGTGCCAAGTGCACCATCTAATGCTATCAGCAGCTCTCCAGACCACTCTGATTTCTCCCTCACCTTGTGCCACCTGACCTCCTTCGCAGTTAGGGAGGCCATGGCTGCAGATTCAACCCCCACCCCAGGTTCTCTGGCTTTCCGTGGAGTTGTCAGCATTCATCACCTTCAATGAGAGCCGGCAGAGAGTGTTGTGTGTGTGAGAAATTCAATGATTGTGGAGGGTGAATGGTGAAACTTTGAAGAAAGTGATTGTGAGGAATGGCTTAGCGAGAGGGCAATAGGATGAGGCAGGGATGGAAATTTGAGAAGGAGGTTGTAGAGGATGGAATACGTATGACAGCAAAGTGTGTTAGGCAGAGGAGTACTGCATAGGAGAACGCAAAGGAGGTGAGAACATTATGGCTGCCAGATGGGGCACCTTGTCCTACATCATGAGGTCATTAAATATGTTGAAGCATAAGATCCAGATCCTCAGCGTCACACTCCTGATGGTCATCACCTCAGTTACTTACAGCCACCCCAGCTTAGTTCTGTTGACTGGCCTCTCTCCCATCCTCAGATAAGAGGACTCTCTTCTGGCCCTGACTGCATGCAACATTATCTCCAGGGACGAAGTCGCACTTCCATCCTGCAGCAGTTTCCTCCTTCCCCCTGATATATTCAATGGTGCCATTGTGAGCTCTCCCAAGAGCACTTTAAAAAGTGATCCTCCAATGCATGTTTCAATGCACCAGCCCGCCCTGCCTTCCCTAATCAGTTGGTCTACCCGAAGTTGGGATGTTAGTGCTGTGACTCAATGAAGGAGCCTTGACAAAGCTCGCAAACTTGTTCAACGGGTTCCTGACATGCAAATAGGGTTCTGTTGTTACAGCAGGGGCTAAATCCGGATGATGCCATCCATTTTGTTATCTTGGTTTAATCAGGTCGCTCAAATCTGGACTTACTTCATGTAAAGCTTGCATTGTTAATATATAGAAATGTTAGAAATATTTTTTTTCCTCTTACAACTGTAAAGCACAGCATTGCCAACCCTAAGACCAAGAAAAATAAATCCCTCTTTGTTTTAGTTTGACTGCTTCCTCATTACTCACATTCATACAATTCAATCTTTTCTGCAGTACTGCATTGTGCGCACTAACATTCTAATTACCAAATGTACAGTGGGCAATTTGCCCACCGCAATTCAGATGTCAAGCTATCTCTAATCAAATTTATGTTGCACTTTCATTTGATTGGTTCAAATGTTATATCCATAAATCAGCAAATCCGATATCTCAGTCAGGTATAGTGCCAATCATCATGTCGTAATCAATTAAAATAACAAACATAGGAATTCACAAAAACGGTCCAATAATGAATAGTTAGTAATAGTAATCAATAATAAAAGGTGAACCAATAAGACTGCTCAAAATATTCTTTGACAATCCTTTTAACGACGTTCCATTCACCATGAAGCTGGAACAGACTAAACAGAAAAGATGGTACACATTATAAGAAAGAAAAATAAAATTCATCTTTACAACAACATTGTGTTATGTCTGAAATACCTGTAACAAGGTATTCCATTAGAGGCCTTTGCCTATTGAGGGGCCTCAGCCTGGAGTTTAAAACATTCCTGATGTTATTCCTCTCACCAGCTTTTCAACTGGGCCCACAATTTGCAGTTTGGGTTTGGTTGACAGCAAGAGGGAACAGCCATTCACAGGGTGTGTTACTTGTTTGTAAACCTTGCCGCATCCTGTATTTATTTATCGATGAAGGCGAGATGACATCTAGAATAGATAACACTGTGAGAAACAATTAAAGCAAAATTATTTTGCATAACACAGCAGAAATGCATTCAGATCCTCTTCGACACATAGCTAGTTTTCTCTTCTGTAATCAGTACTTCTACCACATTTGCCAACAGTAATTTTAAAAATGTATCCACTTACATTGGCATTGTTGGCAAGGTGAACAGTTATTGTCCATCCCAACCATCTTTGAGAAGGTGGTAATGAGCCACCTTGTTGAACTGCTGCAGTCCATGTGGTGTAGGTGTCAGGTAGGGAGTTTCACCAATGATGAAGGAATGGAGATATATTTCTCAGTCAGAATGGTGAGCGACATGGACGGGAACATGGAGATGGTGGTATTCCCATACGCCTGCTGCCCTTGTCCTTCTAGATGCTGGAGGTCACAGATTTGGGAGATTCTGCTGAAGAAGCCTTGGTGAATTGCGGCAGTGCATCGCGTATGATGGCACAAAGTATAGTGGTGGGTGGACAGGTAATGCGGGAGTGAATGGGGTGCCAGTCAATGAGATTGCTTTGTTGTGGATGTTGTTGAACCTTTGAGTGTTGTTGGAGCTGCCCTCATCCAGACAAGTGGAGAGTATTCCATCACACTCCCGACTTGCACCTTGTAGATGGTGGACAAACTTTGGAGAGTCAGGAAGTTAGTTACACACCACTGAATCTCCTATCTGTGACCTGCTCTTGTAGCCATATTTATATAGTTGATCCAATTAAGTTTTGATTCAAATGTAGACTCCAGGATGTTGATAGTGGGGCATTCAGCAATGATAATGCTGTTGAATGTTATCACGGTTCTGCCTGGCAACATTAGTAAAATGAAGTGAACAAAACATAACAGGATGCGAGATGTCCAGCACCAGATAGAAATCTGCCTAGAGAGAGCAGTAGAAAATATTGAAAAGGCCCTATTGATATGAGTCGCTCCCAATAACAAGATTAGAAGTCCATTTAGAAAAGAATCAGGGGCGAAATTCTCCGACCCCACGCAGAGTCGGAGAATCGGCCGGCGGCGGCGTTATTCCCGCTCCCGCCGGGTTTTTAAATCTCCGACCGGCCAAAAACCGGCGTTGTGCAAATCCCGCCGGCAGCCTCTGAGAACAGCTGGCGCCGGCGGGATTTCATTATATTTTTACTTTCACCAAATCTCCGGCCCGGATGGGCCGAAGTCCCGCCGACGTGGCCACGGGTCACGTCGGCGAAAAACAGAGTAGCTTTAAAACGGCGTCAACCATTGATGATGGTTGACGCCGTTCAGTGACCGAGGGCGAGTGCGGGGGGGGGGGGGGGGGGGGGGGGGGGGGGGGAAGGAGGAGGAGAGAGTCCCGGCGTTTGTGTGGGGGGCGTTTGGGGGGTTGGGGGGGGAAGAGAGAGAGAGTGTCCCGGTGTTTGGGGGGGGGGGGAGAGAGTGTCCCGGCGTTTGGGGGGGGCGGTTGCGGCATTGAGGGGGGAGGGGGTTGCGGCGTTGAGGGGGGGGGTTGCGGCGTTGAGGGGGGGGTTGTGGCGTTGAGGGGGGGTTGCGGCGTTGAGGGGGGGTGGCGGCGTTGAGGGGGTGTTGTGGCGTTGAGAGGGGGGGGGGTACCGGCGTTGAGAGAGATGGGGGGCGGCGTTGGAGGGGGGTAGGGGTGGTGGTGAGGGGGGGAGGGGTGGTGGTGAGGGGGGTAGGGGTGGTGGGGAGGGGAGTAGGGGTGGTGGTGAGGGGGTAGGGGTGGTGGTGAGGGGGGTAAGGGTGGTGGGGTAGGGATAGGGGTGGGGGTGGGTAGGGGTGGGTGTGGTAGGGGTGATGGGGTAGGGATAGGGGTGGGGCGTTGGGTGCAGCGGCGCCCCCCCTCTGCCCCCAACCCACCACCCCTACCACCCTCACCACCATCCCTACCACCCTCACCACCACCCCTACCCCCCTCACCACCACCCCTACCCCCCTCACCACCACCCCACCCCCCTCACCACCACCCCTACCCCCTCCAACGTTGCCCCCCCTCTCTCTCAACGCCGGTACACACACCCCCCTCCCCCTCCCCCTCCCTCTGAAGGCCGGTACCCACACCCCCCTCCCTCTGAAGGCCGGTACCCACACCCCCCTCCCTCTGAAGGCCGGTACCCACACCCCCCTCCCCCTCCCTCTGAAGGCCGGTACCCACACCCCCCTCCCCCTCCCTCTGAAGGCCGGTACCCACAACCCCTCCCCCTCCCTCTGAAGGCCGGTACCCACACCCCCCTCCCTCTGAAGGCCGGTATCCACAACCCCTCCCTCTGAAGGCCAGTACCCACACCCCCCTCCCTCTGAAGGCCGGTACCCACACCCACCTCCCCCTCCCTCTGAAGGCCGGTACCCACACCCCCCTCCCCCTCCCTCTGAAGGCCGGTACCCACACCCCCCTCCCTCTGAAGGCTGGTACCCACACCCCCCTCCCTCTGAAGGCCGGAACCCAAACCCCCCTCTCCCTCCCTCTGAAGGCCGGTACCCACACCCCCTCCCTCTGAAGGCCGGTACCCAAACCCCTATCCCCCTCCCTCTGAAGGCCGGTACCCACACCCCCTCCCTCTGAAGGCTGGTACCCACACCCCCCTCCCTCTGAAGGCCGGTACCCAACCCCTATCCCCCTCCCTCTGAAGGCCGGTACCCACACCCCCCTCCCTCTGAAGGCCGGTACCCACACACCCCTCCCCTCCCTCTGAAGGCCGGTACCCATACCCCCCTCCCCCTCCCTCTGAAGGCCGGTACCCATACCCCCCTCCCTCTCCCTCTGAAGGCCGGTACCCACACCCCCCTCCCCCTCCCTCTGAAGACCGGTACCCACACCCCCCTCCCTCTGAAGGCCGGTACACACACCACCCTCCTCCTCCCTCTGAAGGCCGGTACCCACACCCCCCTCCCCCTCCCTCTGAAGACCGGTGCCCACACCCCCCTCCCTCTGAAGGCCGGTACACACACACCCCCCCCTCTCTCCTCCTCTCCCCCTCCCTCCCCTCCCTCCCTCCGCTCCCTCCTTCCTCCTCCTCCTCCCTCCCTCCTCTCCCTCCTCTCCCTCCATCCTCTCCCTCCCTCCTCTCCTCTCCCTCCTCTCCCCACGCCGGTACCCGTCCTCTCTCAACGCGCCACTTCTGCAGCGCATTAAAATGACGCGTATCGCGTCGGTCCGATGCCGGCCCCTCCGGGAACGGAGATTAGCGGCCTAAAAGAAGGCCCCGACGCCGGAGTCATCTGCACCACTTTTGTTCGCCAGAAATCGGCGTTACGACGGTCCGCGGAGAACCTTTGGTTGCAGTTTTAAATATCTTCGCTGGACCAGGAAAAGACATTTCCCACACTTGAGCATGATCCCTGTATTGTGCAGTAATTATAACTTGATTAGTTAATTTACATGTTGTTTGGGGAAATGGGAAAGACTTACAGAGTTCAGGGGTGGGATTCTCTGATCCTGAGGCTAAGTGTTGACGCCATCGGAAATGCTGTCGCGTTTCTTGACGGCGTCAACACAGCCTCAGGATGAGTAATTCTGGCCCCAACAGGGGGCCAGCATGGCACTGGAGTTGCCCACGCCACTCCAGCTGCTGATCTCGCCATCAACTGGGCGCCGCGGGGTCCGCGCATGCGCAGTGGCATCGGCGTCCACGCGCGCATGCGCAGTGGCTCCCTTCTCCGCGCCGGCCCCGACACAGCATGCCGTAGGGCTAAAGGGACCGACGCGGAAGAAAGGAGGCCCCCAGCCCGAGAGGCCGGCCGCCGATCGGTGGGCCCCGATCGCGGGACAGGCCACAATGGAGACCTCCCCGGGGTCGATCCCCCCCTCACCCCTCACCGGCCACCCCCAGACCTTTCCATGCCGAGATCCCGCCGGCTGAGAGCAGATTAGAACGACGCCGGCGGGACTCGGGTTTTTTTGCTACGGTCGCTCGCCCCATCTCAGGCCGAGAATCGTCGGGGGGGGAGGGGGGGCTGCATAGAACGGGCCCCAATCGGCGGCGCGCTGACCACGCCGGCACCAAATCTCAGCTCTATAGAGAATCGCGTCCTGGCATCGGGGCGGTGTGGCGCGATTCGCGTCAGTCGTGAGGATTCTCTGGCCCAGCCCTGGGCTGAGAGAATCCAACCCCAAGTAACGTAGGTATATTTTTGGAACAAGAGGTACATTCTATAAAAAGTGTGTGTGTGTGTGTTTAGTAATTCATTCATCTTAATTGCATAAGACTAGATTAGCCTGTTTGTGTGTATTTGTCTTTACTTTAATAAATAGTCTTTGATAATTCTTCCATGAAATTGAGCTATTTATTCTCACTGTGGTTTTGCTGGTCTCCTCACACCAAAACAAAATAAAACTATACACCCCCCACAAACTGGCGTTTCAGGCTGGTACACCCTTGCAGATAACATCAGCATGAGACTTCTTGACAACGTCAAGAAGAGATGGTTACATTTTTTCTTGTTGCAGATGATTGTTGTCTGGCACTTGTATGGCACAATTATTACTTGCTGCTCATCAGCCCAAACCTGTCCAGGTCTTGCTACCTGTCGACATGGACTGCTTCAGTATATTATAAGCTACAAATGGTGCTGAACATTGTGCATTCATCAGCAAACATCACCCCTTCTGACTTTATGATGGGGGAAAGGTTATTGATGATGGTTGGGCACTACCCTGGGGTACTCCTGCAGCGATGCCCTGGGACTGGGACAGCACGGTAGCATAGTGGTTAGTACAATTGCTTCACAGCTCCAGGGTCCCAGGTTCGATTCCCGGCTTATTGGTCTCCTGAATATCCTCCTCATTGTGGTTGGGTCTTCCATAAGATGGTAGTATTTTTGTCTCTGGTGAGGAAGTGCTGTCTTGTCCCCTAATATTCTTCTTGTAAGGGCATACAAATAGTGCGAGTCTGTGTCTAATGTTCTTGGGTTTACTCAAGATATCCTGTTGCCCTCTTATGCTTGAGATGTCCCTCCTTCAAGGCACCTTTTAGGGACATCCTGAAAGGCTGAGTTTTTGATGTGCTTGAAGATCAATGGTTTATTGACTTGGTTTATTGACTCCTATGTTCACTAGGGCATGGGGTTGGCTTAGGCGCACCAGACGACCTCTAGCCACCACACGTGGGGAACCAGACAAAGGCCTTCTCTAACCTACACAGAGCCGGTCACTTGGAAGTTAAGTAAAGATCATTTAAACTGCCAGATATAGTCTAATGTGTAGTAGTGTGTAGATTATTAAATTTAGAACCAATCCTGTTTGATAATAAATCATAATTGTACTAAAATATTGGTTGTGTGGTCATTTGTCCAATACATGGAACACACTCGCATATTGTGGTTAATAGAAATACTTAAAAAAAAAATTTTTAGAGTACCCAATTAATTTTTTCCAATTAAGGGGTAATTTAGCGTGGCCAATCCACCTAGCTTGCACATTTTTTGGGTTGTGGGGCCGAAACCCACGCAAACACACGGGGAATGTGCACACAGATGGTGATCCAGAGCCGGGATCAAACCTGGGACCTCGGCGCCATGAGGCCGCAGTGCGAACCCACTGCGCCACCGTGCTGCCCTATAGATATACATTTCTAAGACGTTTAATAGAAACATACTTACAAAAACCATGATGGTTGTTGTTTGACGGAGCAGGCGGAAGAACAGAACTTTGACTGCACTCTAGCAGGAGAGAGTGAGTGACAGTTCTGCGAAACTGCTCCCCTTTTTAAACATAATTTCCTCTATTTAGTGAAGGGCTTTTCATGTATCTTATCTTTGATGCTGGGCAATATCCTACAGCCTAATGGTCAGATTTGTGGCTTATCAACAATATGTGATTTAATGATCTGCTTGATTGTCAGGTGTCTAAGATATATGGTGGGACAGGGAGTTGTTTGAGACATTTCTACTACAGTCCATTTTCAATGTGTCAAGATTCTTAAATATGGGCAGCACGGTGGCACAGTGGGTTAGCACTGAGGCCTCACGGCGCCATGGTCCCGGTTTCGATCCCGGCTCTGGGTCACTGTCCGTGTGGAGTTTGCACATTCTCCCCGTGTCTGCGTGGGTTTCGCCCCCACAACCCAAAGATGTGCAGGCTAGGTGGATTGGCCACGCTAAATTGCCCCTTAATTGGAAAAAATGAATTGGGTACTCTAAAATTTAAAGAAAAAAGATTCTTAAATATATAGATGCCCTGATAGCCACTATTCCAAATGACGTTATCTTAAGTGTCAAAGTTTATATGGCTAAGAAAGAAGTTTGTTAATTTATTCTCGCTGCAATATCTAATATACCTTCCGACGGTCTAGCTTTTGGTTATAATTGCAGGAAGGTAATTTAAAGAATTTATGGGCTGTCAATTCAAGGATCTTCCTTATCCCAAAATACGCTGGCCGGTCTGCGCATCTGCAGAATCACGCTGGCAGTTCCGCGCATGCGCGAGATCACGACGGCTGTTCCACGCATGCAGTCCCTTCGGCACCGGCTGGAGCGGCGCCAACCCCTCCGGCATCCACCTAGCCGCCGAGACAGGTGAAAATTCCTCACCTTGGGGGTCCATTGACGCCGGAGTTGTTGGCGCCGGTTTTGCCACCGGCACTGGGACTTAGTCCCCGGAAGAGAGAATCCTGGCCGTGATATTCGGTCAAATGCCCTTTTAACGTCTAAAGATCATGGCCTCAGCTCCACTACCTTGGGAATGAGTCATGATATTGAGGAGCCTGCAGAGATTGTCTCCAGAGTAATGGGCCATTATAAATCCAGTTTGGTCTGGGTGTATAATTTCAGTCATTAACCTATTTATTCTATGGGTCAGTATTAATGTTAGAATTTTCAAACCGCAATTAAGTAATGATATGGGGCAACATGATCCACACTCTGTTGGATCCCCACTCTACTTATGAATGACTGTTATCTACATCACTCCACAAAGAAGTCGATGATCCAGTTTCTAATGAGTGATAATAGGTCTGTTGAAGTAAAGGTGTAAATTCATTTATGCAGCCATTGGGGTGGGGGCTTTTATTAATTTTAAGCGCATCTCTTGCCTCATCAGTTTCCAAATCAGTGATAGACTTGTTCAATTCCTTAGCATTATTTTCTGACAACCTGATCATGTTAATACTTTGCAGAAAGTGGTTAATTTTCCCCCTCTCCCTCCAGGCATGAGAATCCTTGGACAATTAAAGTCTGCAACAGCAGAAGAGATCAGCTCCGCTTTGGCCAAAAAGTGATGGGGTGCCCGTGACTTCAGTTTTGGAACAACATTGCGCGATTGCAGTTTTCTTAATTGAAATGCCAACAAGGGCTCGCCTTGTTACCGTAATATCGCTGTTTTGCAAACCGTTAACACCCTTCAACTTGTTCTGAGAGGAAACTAGCCCGAGCTCTGGGAGCCTTTGTGAGGGAGGCCCTCGAAGCTGGTGAGTGCAGCTTTTTCAATTTCCTGTTCTAATTCAATCCACTTTAATTCATGTTTCTTCCTTTTGGCAGCAACAAATGAGATGTGCGACCTCTGAAATACGCCTTCGCACAGTCCCATAAGGTCAGGGGTGAGGTATCTGGAGCTGCACTGAGTTCCAGACAGAGTTGTAATTATTTTCTCACTAACTCAACAAATACTTTATCATTTCAGAGAGATACATTCCCACGTAAGATTTTTGTCCCAGATCCCAAGTCTGGGCCCATGATCGGCGAGAGTTATTGGTAAGATGTCGCTGTCAATTATTCTTTGGGCCTCTGGCTTAGCTGTGAAGAAATAGTCAATGTGGGAATAGGAATAGTACCTGTTGGAGTAAAATGTAAAGTCTCTGCTTCTCGGATACATGTGTCTACCAGCCCAGCTTCCATAACATAATTTCCTAATGGTTTGTTCAGCTTGGAGCAGGCTTTCAATGATGCTGAGAGCCTGTCTGCCATTTGGGTCAGAACACAATTAAAATTCCCAACCAATAAGAGCAACCCTGGACTTTCATCTAAGATAAGGGTAAAGACCGTTTTAATAAATTGTGGATCATCCTCATTCGGAGGTTATTACATTGTTAGTGATACCTCTGTCCCATCTACTGTTTCATGAGGCAATGTGAAGCTGCCTCTCTTGTCCTTATGTCGTGAGTGGATATAGAAATTCTTCGATCTGTGGAATAAGATTGATACATCTCCTTTTTTCCCTGATGCACGAGGGTAAAAAGGTTTGCCCAAGTTCTGCCCAGCTGATTATGTTCTATGCCTAACAAATGCATATCTTGTAAAAACGCAAATTTGAAGCTTAGGGGTGCGATTCAGTGACCGTGTTACGCAAGCCTAAACTGACCTCCACACTGGGTCAATGGCGAGTCAACTGATTCCCCCTCGCCCGGCGCAATCCGGATCTCGTCCTTGCTGGGCGTGATCCAGAACAGCATATTTAAATGAGTTAATAGGCTCATTTAAATACCTGGATGCCACTTTCATCCAGCGCCTGGGAGTCAACGGCCGCGCCTGCGAGACCTCGACAGGGCACCGTTTAGCACTGGCTTGCACAAACATGGACCAGGTGTGACGGCACCTCGGGGGGGGGGGGGGAGCATTAGAGACACCCAAGGTGATTGGGAACAGGGCAGGGTAGTACCTGGCCACTTTCCTGGGCACCTTTCCTGGCAGTGTCAGGGTGCCAGTGGCATTGCCAAGGTGCGCAGCTGCCAGACTGGCACAGACGGGTTGGGCACGGAGGGGAGGGCTTGCCCATTAGAGGGGGAATGAGCGGTATTCCAGGGGCCTCGAGAAGGCATGTGGGGCAAAGGGGAGGGAGGGCTCCAGGGAGACGCCAATGGGCTGAAAGAGGTGGGGTCTAGAGATCGGGGCAGCCTTCCAAAATGGCACCCTGATCTCTGAGGAGTTGCTGCAGCTGGCGGGATCAGCTCGCCAGTGCAGGGTGGCTGCCTGAGTTTGGCATCGACGGGATGTTATTGAAACTTACAGGATACTACAAGGCCTGGCTGGAGTGGATGTGGAGAGGATGTTCCCACTGGTAGGAAAAACTAGAAGCAGAGGACACAATCTCAGACTAAAGGGACGATCCTTTAAAACTGAGATGAGGAGGAATTTCTTCAGCCAGTGGGTGGTGAATCTGTGGAACTCTTTGCAGCAGAAGGCTGTGGAGGCCGAATCACTGTCTTGAAGACAGAGATAGATAGGTTCTTGATTAATAGGGGGATCAGGGGTTATGGGGGGGAAGGCAGGAGAATGAGGATGGGAAAATATCAGCCATGATTGAATGGAAACAGGGCCTGGAAGCACCACTAGCACTGAGAGAGATCATGGACAGCATAAGCTCCATGCAGGCGGGGAAGGCGCCGGGACCGGACGGATTCCCAGCGGACTTCTACAAAAAATTCACGACAGCACTGACAGCACATGTGGGAGATGTTCACAGACTCGCTGACCAAGGGCACACTGCCACCCATGCTAGCACAGGCCTCAGTCTCGCTGATACCTATGAAAGATAAAGACCCAATGGAATGTGGGTCATACAGACCCATCTCACTGCTGAATGCAGATGCCCAAATACTGGCCAAGATCCTAGCCAAAAGGCTAGAAGACTGCGCGCCAGAAAGCGTCGCAGAGGACCAGACGGGCTTTGTCAAAGGTAAACAGCTTATCTCCAACATCAGGCGCCTGCTGAACGTGATAATGACCCCCTCCGGGGACAGAACACCAGAGGTGATCGTCTCCCTAGACGCAGAGAAGGCCTTCGACAGAGTCGAATGGGAATCCCTCATAGAGGTACTGGAGCGGTTCGGGCTTGGAACAGGACACACCTCCTGGGTAAAACACTTATACAATGCTCCCATGGCGAGTGTACAGACAAACTACACCAACCCCCAGTACTTCCAGCTGCACAGGGGCACCAGACAAGGATGCCCACTGTCCCCGCTGCTGTTCACCCTAGCGATCGATCCTCTAGCAATTGCGCTCAGAACGGCAAAAAGCGAACTTCCGGTGTGCAGCATGAAGTGAGTGAGCACACAGTGGCAGCTCCTGCCCAAGGTTACAGAAAAGAGCTCTTTTTTGGGTGGCACGGGTTGGAATTTTGATGAAAAGCCGTTGGTGAATGTTCAAGGAGTACTTTCCCCCAGGAATAGTATGTTTCTGGGTTATCAGACCCTCAGAAACCATGCAAGATTGGGCGGAAGCAGCAGCAAACAAGAGCCTCTACAAGCAGGCAGGCGGGGGAAGGGCCAGCTCAGATTTCTCAAGCTGACTTGAGGGCCTTTATGAAAGCTGAATTCTAGCAGCAGTCGACGCTGTCCTGACGAATCCCAGTGGGGGAAGGTGTCTAGAGGAGCATTCCCCATAATTTATGGTGCTCACCCGGAGTGGGGCAAAGGAAAAAGCTGCAGCAGCTCCCCAAGAAAAGCAGGGGAAGAAAGACAAAATGGCGGCCGGCGGAACACCCGAGGACTGGTGGAAGTGGGTGCAGGAGCAGCAAGCTGCTCTTCTGCGCTGTTTTGCGGAGCTGAAGGCTGAGTTGCTGGACTCCCTGAATGCAACTACAAACAAGCTGCTTGGGACCCAGGCGGCACAGGAGGTGTCGATTCGGGAATTGCAGCAGCAGGCCGCTGAGAGGGAGGAGGAGGCCGTGTCCTCGTGGGGAAAGTGGAGTTGCACGAGGCACTTCACAAAAAGTGGCAAGACCGCTTGGAGGAGCTGGACGTTCGCACGAGGCGAAAGAATTTAAGGATCCTGGGCCTGGCGGAGGGGCTAGAGGGGTCGGATCTCCTGGCGTATGTGACCACGATGTTGAGCTCGTTGATGGGAGCGGGGTCCTTCCATTTTCCCCTGGAGCTTGAGGGAGCTCATCGAGTGATGGCCAGGAGGCCTAAGGCAAATGAACCCCCGCGGGCGGTGCTGGTGCGGTTCCATCGATTTAGTGACCGGGAGTGTGTGCTGCGCTGGGCCAAGAAAGAGAGGAGCAGCAAGTGGGAGAATTCGGTAGTGAGGATCTACCAGGACTGGGGTGCGGAGGTGGCAAAGCGGCGGGCCGGGTTCAACCGGACGAAGGCGGTGCTGCATGCCAAGCAGGTCAGATTTGGAATGCTGCAGCCTGCGCGTCTGTGGGTGACATATAAGGACCGGCACCACTACTTCGAGTCCCCGGAGGAGGCGTGGGCCTTTGTACAGGCGGAGAAACTGGACTCAAACTAGGGTCTGGGAACACACTATGGCCGTTGCTGTTTTCGCTGTTGCTGTTCTTCAATTTTGACAGGTGTTATTTTTATGCTGGTTTTCTTTTTGCTCTGTTTCCGGGTGGGTTTGTTTGTTGGGTATGGGTGTGGGGTATGTGGGGAACGTTGGGGGTATGTGCTTTATATGTTCTCTTCTGTACGGGGCTGAGGGTTGTGGTGAAACTGGATTTTGAGGAGCTGTGTCAGAAGGGTGGGGTGTGGCAGTGTGAAAGCGCGGGCTTTCCTCTGGTTGTCCGCGCTGCGGGGCGGGGGGGCGGAGCTGGAGGTGGGGGCGTGGCCTTCACTGGTTTTCTTTCCCCCGCTGAAGCGGTGCCAAGGAGGTGTGGCAAGAGGGGGATGACCCCATGCCGGGAGGAGATGGGTTTTGGCGGGAGCTGCCGGGTCAGCGGAAGTACCATGGAGGGTGCGTCGCGGCTAGGAGGGGTCCTAGCCTGGGGGGGTGGGGGTGGGGGGTGGGGATACCGGGTTGCTGCTGGAATGGCCAGGAAGGAGCTGGTGTGGGCTGGGAGGGTAGAGGAGAGGCGTTATCGCCATGGGGAACGGGTCAGGCGGGGCGAGCTGGCCTGGGGCGAGCAGTCGATAAGCTATGGCTAGCCGGCAGGGGAGAGGGGCGGGTTGCCCTCTGATCCGGCTGATTACCTGGAACGTGAGGGGACTGAATGGGCCGGTTAAGAGAACTAGGGTATTTTCTCATCTGAAGGGGCTGAAGGCGGACGTGGCTATGCTCCAGGAGACCCACTTGAAGGTGGCGGACCAGGTTCGTCTGAGGAAGGGGTTGGTGGGGCAGGTTTTTCACTCAGGATTGGATGCGAAGAACCGGGGGGGTGGCGATTCTGGTGGGGAAGAGGGTGGCGTTCGAGGCGGCTGAGGCGGTGTCGGACAAGGAGGGCAGATATATTATGGTGAAGGGTAGGCTGCAGGGGGAGAAGGTGGTGCTGGTAAATGTATATGCCCCGAATTGGGATGATGCCGGCTTCATGAGGCGCTTGTTGGGGTGCATTCCGGACCTGGAGGCAGGGGGCCTGATCATGGGGGGAGACTTTAACACAGTGCTGGATCCCCCACTGGACCGGTCCAGTTCAAGGACGGGTAGGAGACCGGCGGCGGCCAAAGTGCTGAGGGGGTTTATGAACCAGATGGGAGGGGTGGATCCCTGGAGGTTTGGGAGGCCGAGAGCGCGGGAGTATTCCTTTTTCTCCCATGTCCATAGGGTCTATTCCCGAATAGATTTTTTCGTCCTGAGCAGGGGATTGATCCCGAAGGTGCAGGATGCAGAGTATTCAGCCATAGCGATTTCAGACCATGCTCCGCACTGGGTTGATCTGGAGATGGGGGAGGCGCGGGACCAGCGCCCGCTCTGGCGCCTGGATGTGGGGATGCTGGCTGATGAGGAGGTGTGTAGGAGGGTCCGGGGAAGTATTGAGGGGTATCTGGATACCAACGACACGGGGGAGGTCCGGGTGGGGATGGTCTGGGAGGCTCTGAAAGCAGTGATCCGGGGGGAGCTGATCTCCATCCGGGCCCATAGGGAAAGGAGGGAGAGGAAGGAGAGGGAGAGACTGGTGAGGGAGCTCTTGGATGTGGACAGGAGATACGCGGAGGCACCGGAGGAGGGGTTGCTGGTGGAACGGCGTAGTTTGCAGGCCAAATTTGACTTGTTGACCACCAGAAAGGCGGAGACACAGTGGAGGAGGTCGCAGGGCGCGGTATATGAGTATGGGGAGAAGGCGAGCAGGATGTTGGCGCATCAGCTCCGCAGGCGAGATGCGGCTAGGGAAATTGGTGGAGTGACGGATAGGGGTGGGAATGTAGTGCAGAAGGGGACAGAAGTAAATGGGGTCTTTAGGGACTTCTACGAGGAACTGTACCGGTCAGAACCCCCGATGGGGAGAGAGGGGATGGAGAGCTTCATGAACAGGCTATGTTTCACAAAGGTTCAAGAGGAGCTGGTAGAGGGGCTGGGGGCGCCGATAGAGTTGGAGGAGCTAGTCAGGGGGATTGGACAAATGCAGTCAGGTAAGGCGCCGGGGCCGGACGGGTTCCCGGTGGAATTTTATAAAAAGTATGCGGATCTGGTGGGCCCCGTGTTGGTGCGAGCCTTCAATGAGGCATGGGAGGGGGGGGGGGGGCTTTGCCCCCGACGATGTCGCGGGCACTGATCTCTCTGATCCTAAAGCGGGATAAGGACCCCTTGCAGTGTGGATCATACAGGCCTATCTCGCTCCTCAATGTTGACGCTAAGTTGCTGGCGAAGATCCTGGCCACCAGGATAGAGGACTGTGTGCCAGGGGTGATACACGAGGATCAGACAGGATTTGTCAAGGGACGGCAGCTCAACACGAATGTGCGGAGATTGCTAAATGTTATTATGATGCCGGCAGTGGAGGGGGAGGCGGAGATAGTGGTGGCGCTGGATGCGGAGAAAGCGTTTGATAGAGTTGAGTGGGGGTACCTGTGGGAGGTGCTGGAGCGGTTCGGATTCGGGGAGGGATTCATCAAATGGGTGAGGCTGCTCTACGCGGCTCCGATGGCAAGTGTAGTTACCAATGGAAGGAGATCGGAGTACTTTAGGCTCTACCGTGGGACCAGGCAGGGGTGCCCCCTGTCCCCCTTGCTCTTTGCACTGGCGATTGAACCTTTGGCTATGGCGTTGAGGGAGTCAGGGAGATGGAGGGGTCTGGTGCGGGGTGGGGAGGAACATCGTGTATCACTGTATGCGGACGACCTGCTGTTGTATGTGGCGGATCCAGAAGGGGGAATGCCGGGGGTGATGGAGCTGTTAGCGGAATTTGGGGGCTTCTCGGGCTATAAGTTAAATTTAGGCAAGAGTGAGGTATTTGTCGTACACCCGGGTGACCAGGAGGAGGGAATTGGGAGACTCCCATTTAAGAGGGCAGTGAAGAGTTTCAGATACCTGGGGGTGCAGGTGGCCAGGAGTTGGGGGACTCTCCATAAGCTTAATTGTACCAGGCTGGTGGAGCATAAGACCATAAGACCATAAGACATTGGAGTGGAAGTAAGGCCATTCGGCCCATCGAGTCCACTCCGCCATTCAATCATGGCTGATGGGCATTTCAACTCCACCTACCAGCATTCTCCCCGTAGCCCTTAATTCCTCGCGACATCAAGAATTTATCTATCTCTGCCTTGAAGCCATTTAGCGTCCCGGCCTCCACTGCACTCCGCGGCAATGAATTCCACAGGCCCACCACTCTCTGGCTGAAGAAATGTCTCCGCATTTCTGTTCTGAATTTACCCCCTCTAATTCTAAGGCTGTGCCCACGGGTCCTCGTCTCCCCGCCTAACGGAAACAGTTTCTTTGCGTCCACCCTTTCTAAGCCATGTATTATCTTGTAAGAGTAGATGGAGGAGGAATTTAAAAGGTGGGACATGGTACCGCTATCGTTGGCGGGCAGAGTGCAGTCCGTCAAAATGACGGTTCTCCCGAGGTTCTTGTTCCTTTTTCAGTGTTTGCCCATCTTTATCCCTAGGGCCTTTTTTAGAAGGGTGACTAGCAGTATCATGAGCTTTGTTTGGGCGCATGGGACCCCAAGGGTGAAGAGGGTCTTCTTGGAGCGGGGTAGAGATGGGAGGGGCTGGCGTTACCCAATCTCTCGGGGTATTATTGGGTGGCCAATGTGTCGATGGTGCGCAAGTGGATAATGGAGGGGGAGGGGGCAGCATGGAAACGGATGGAGAGGGCGTCCTGTGGAGATACAAGCCTGGGGGCCCTGGTAACGGCGCCGTGGCCGCTCCCTCCTACGAGGTATACCACGAGTCCGGTGGTGGCGGCTACCCTCAAGATTTGGGGGCAGTGGAGGCGACATAGGGGAGAAGTGGGGGGCTCGATGGAGGCTCCGTTAAGGGGGAACCATAGGTTCGTCCCGGGGAACATTGATGGGGGATTTCAGGGTTGGCACAGAGCGGGCATCAGACAGCTGAGGGACCTGTTTATTGATGGGAGGTTTGCGAGCCTGGGGGAGTTGGAGGAGAAATTTGGGCTCCCCCCGGGGAACATGTTCAGGTATCTGCAGGTAAAGGCATTTGCTAGGCAGCAGGTGGAGGGATTCCCTTCGCTTCCCACGAGGGGGGTGAGCGACAGGGTGCTTTCGGGGGTTTGGGTCGGAGAGGGGAAGATATCTGATATCTACAAGGTTATGCAGGAGGCGGAGGAGGCATCAGTAGAGGAGCTGAAAGCTAAGTGGGAGAGGGAACTGGGGGAACAGATCGAAGACGGGACATGGGCTGATGCCCTGGAGAGGGTTAATTCTTCCTCCTCGTGTGCGCGGCTTAGCCTCATCCAATTCAAGGTGCTGCACCGGGCCCACATGACTGGGACGAGGATGAGTAGGTTCTTTGGGGGTGAAGACAGGTGTGTCAGGTGCTCGGGGAGTCCAGCGAACCATGCCCATATGTTCTGGGCATGCCCGGCGCTGGAGGAGTTCTGGAAGGGGGTGGCGAGGACAGTGTCGAGGGTGATGGGATTCCAGGGTTAAGCCAGGATGGGGACTCGCGATTTTTGTGGTTTGGGTGGAGCCGGGAGTGCAGGAGGCGAAAGAGGCCGGTGTGCTGGCCTTTGCGTCCCTAGTAGCCCGGCGAAGGATCTTGCTCCAATGGAAGGATGCGAGGCCCCCAAGCGTGGAGACCTGGATCAATGACATGGCGGGTTTCATTAAGCTCGAGAAGATCAAATTCGCCCTGAGAGGGTCGGTACAAGGGTTCTTTAGGCGGTGGCAACCTTTTCTCGACTTTCTGGCTCAACGATAGGGTACGGGGACAGTAGCAGCAGCAACCCGGGGGGGAGAGGGGGAAGGGGGTTGGGGGGGGTGGGGGGATGGGATACATACGGTCTGGGGGTGTTACAGTTATTATGGGTTATTTTGTTGCATTTCATTGTTTGTCGTTATGTTTTATATTTTCTGTAAAAAATTCCAATAAAAATTATATTTAAAAAAAAAAGAACGGCAAAAAGATGGAGGGGGACTCCCGGCCTAGGCCACTGCCTGTGCGGAGTCCGCACGCTCCCCCCGCGTCCGCGTGGGCGCCCCCTCAGGGGAGATGTCAGTGATGGCGGGAAAGGTGTCACAGGGTGGGGATAGTGAGGGAGGGGGACACTGAACGGGACGGTGATGCAGAGGGAGGAGCAGGCTAGGGAGGGGCAGAGGATCGGGAGGGGTGTAAGGAGGGAGGGGAGGGGGTTGAGGAGGGAGGGGGGAGGAAGGGGGATAGGGTTTGTGAGAGAGTGGGATGGGAAGAGAGGAGGAGAGGAATGGGATGGGAAAAAGGAGGGGAATAGATGGAGGGGAGAGGGAGAGGCAGGTGGACTGCGAGGGGGAAGAGGGGGAGGTGGAAAGGGGAAGGGGCAGACGGTGTGGGAGGAGGAGGGAGGGGTTTGGGACTGAGAGGGAGAGGGTTTGGGAGGGGGGAGAGGGGGTGACAGAGAGGGAGAGGGATTGGGAGGAGGGGGAGGGATTGGGGACAGAGAAGGAGAGGGTTTGGGAGGAGGGGGAGGGATTGAGGACAGAGAGGGAGAGGGTTTGGGAGGAGGGGGAGGGGATGGGGACAGAGAGGGAGGGGGTTTGGGAGGAGGGAGGGGGGGACAGAGAGGGAGGGGGTTTGGGAGGGGGAGGGGGACAGGGAGGGAGAGGGTTTGGGAGGAGGGGGAGGGATTGGGGACAGAGAGGGAGAGGGTTTGGGAGGAGGGGGGGGGGGATTGGGGACAGAGAGGGAGAGGGTTTGGGAGGAGGGGGGGGATTGGGGACAGAGAGGGAGAGGGTTTGGGAGGAGGGGGAGGGATTGGGGACAGAGAGGGAGAGGGTTTGGGAGGAGGGGGAGGGATTGGGGACAGAGAGGGAGAGGGTTTAGGAGGAGGGGGAGGGATTGGGGACAGAGAGGGAGAGGGTTTGGGAGGAGGGGGAGGGGATTGGGGACAGAGAGGGAGAGGGTTTGGGAGGAGGGGGGGGATTGGGGACAGAGAGGGAGAGGGTTTGGGAGGAGGGGGAGGGATTGGGGACAGAGAGGGAGAGGGTTTGGGAGGAGGGGGAGGGATTGGGGACAGAGAGGGAGAGGGTTTAGGAGGAGGGGGAGGGATTGGGGACAGAGAGGGAGAGGGTTTGGGAGGAGGGGGAGGGGATTGGGGACAGAGAGGGAGAGGGTTTGGGAGGAGGGGATGGGGACAGAGAGGGAGGGGGTTTGGGAGGGGGGAGGGGGGACAGAGAGGGAGGGGGTTTGGGAGGGGGGAGGGGGGACAGGGAGAGAGAGGGTTTGGGAGGAGGGGGAGGGATTTGGGACAGAGATGGAGAGGGTTTGGGGGGAGGGGGCAGAGAGGGAGAGGGTTTGGGAGGAGGGGGAAGGATTGGGGACAGAGGGAGAGGGTTTGGGAGGAGGGGGAGGGGATGGGGACAGAGAGGGAGATGGTTTGGGAGGGGGGGGGGGGGGGGGGGCAGAGATGGAGAGGGATTGGGAGGAGGGGGTGGGATTGGGGACAGAGAGGGAGAGGGTTTGGGAGGAGGGGGAGGGATTGGGGACAGAGAGGGAGAGGGTTTGGGAGGAGGGGGAGGGGATTGGGGACAGAGGGAGAGGGTTTGGGAGGAGGGGGAGGGGATGGGGACAGAGAGGGAGATGGTTTGGGAGGGGGGGGGAGGGGGGGGGCAGAGATGGAGAGGGATTGGGAGGAGGGGGTGGGATTGGGGACAGAGAGGGAGAGGGTTTGGGAGGAGGGGGAGGGATTGGGGACAGAGAGGGAGAGGGTTTGGGAGGAGGGGGAGGGGATTGGGACAGAGAGGGAGAGGGTTTGGGAGGAGGGGGAGGGATTGGGGACAGAGAGGGAGAGGGTTTGGGAGAGGGGGGACAGAGAGGGAGAGGGTTTGGGAGGAGGGGGGGATTGGGGACAGAGAGGGAGAGGGTTTGGGAGGAGGGGGAGGGGATTGGGGACAGAGTGGGAGAGGGTTTGGGAGGAGGGGGAGGGATTGGGGACAGAGAGGGAGAGGGTTTGGGAGAGGGGGGGGACAGAGAGGGAGAGGGTTTGGGAGGAGGGGGGGATTGGGGACAGAGAGGGAGAGGGTTTGGGAGGAGGGGGAGGGGATTGGGTACAGAGAGGGAGAGGGTTTGGGAGGAGGGGGAGGGGATGGGGACAGAGAGGGAGGGGGTTTGGGAGGGGGGAGTAGGGACAGAGAGGGAGGGGGTTTGGGAGGGGGGAGGGGGGACAGGGAGGGAGAGGGTTTGGGAGGAGGGGGAGGGATTGGGGACAGAGAGGGAGAGGGTTTGGTGGGAGGGGGACAGAGAGGGAGAGGGTTTGGGAGGAGGGGGAGGGATTGGGGACAGAGAGGGAGAGGGTTTGGGAGGAGGGGGAGGGGATGGGGACAGAGAGGGAGATGGTTTGGGAGGGGGGAGGGGGGGGGGACAGAGATGGAGAGGGATTGGGAGGAGGGGGTGGGATTGGGGACAGAGAGGGAGAGGGTTTGGGAGGAGGGAGAGGGATTGGGGACAGAGAGGGAGAGGGTTTGGGAGGAGGGGGAGGGATTGGGGACAGAGAGGGAGAGGGTTTAGGAGGAGGGGGAGGGATTGGGGACAGAGAGGGAGAGGGTTTGGGAGGAGGGGGAGGGGATTGGGGACAGAGAGGGAGAGGGTTTGGGAGGAGGGGGAGGGGATGGGGACAGAGAGGGAGGGGGTTTGGGAGGGGGGAGGGGGGACAGGGAGGGAGAGGGTTTGGGAGGAGGGGGAGGGATTGGGGACAGAGAGGGAGAGGGTTTGGGGGGAGGGGGCAGAGAGGGAGAGGGTTTGGGAGGAGGGGGAAGGATTGGGGACAGAGGGAGAGGGTTTGGGAGGAGGGGGAGGGGATGGGGACAGAGAGGGAGATGG